>NC_069662.1:3140789-3454868 GCF_027244095.1 Hemicordylus capensis | reverse complement strand
AATTGTTCTTGCAAATGCAGCCCAGGAGGGCACCTTCTCCCCCATCTTGTTGCCAAAGTTGACTGACAAAGCTCCGTGCCAGGAGAGGTTGACATTCCTATGCCTCAAAGCAGCATCCTGAGTCTTCCTACATGTCAGGAATCCCTGGAACTGGAATCAGGAATCTTCAGCTCAGTTGTGGGGGGGGGGCACCCAGCTGCAGTATGCCACATTTTGGGGATCAAATAAAGCTTCCTTTGGGGGCTAGGACCTTGCCTGGCCAACATCTCCTCTCATTTGATTCCTGGCTCATTTTCTGGCTCCTGGCTTTACCTTGACTGAAGTCCATGGCTCGGCCCCAACATATGACTATCACAAACCCTCTCTCTTGCTCCCTTGCACCTGCAGCTACCTGGGCTGCCAATTCTTCTCTATTTCTCCCAACCCTAGCCTGCAGCTTCCAGGGATGCACTGCCAGAGCCTCCCCAGCTGAACTTCTGCTCTGGCTGCCCAATGTTCTTCTCAAGCATTACCACCTTTCCCTTCCAGCTCTTCTTTCCCAGCAGGTCAACATAAAACCTGGGGCTCACAAGAGCCCAAGAATGTTCCAGTCCCACAAAGCATGGGGCTTGCAGACTGCAACTCGCCCCCAAGCCCTAGGAATGGGGCAGGCTGGGAATTTTCAAAAAATAGGATTCCCCAAGGCTAGCTGGGAGCTGACTGTCACAGCCACACTGCTATGCAGCCAGGGTAGCAACAAGGCATAACTCCTTAATAGGTGTCACCCGGGCCAACTCCCCTCTCGTTCACACTTGTTGTAAATCAGGAGTGACTCCGCCGGCATCAACCAAAATTACTCAGTATATTAAGACAGAGGAGGGACTATTAATCCTCTGCGTTTTCTCTGACAGCTTTTCAACCTCTTGCTCCCCTCAGTGCACAGAGGAAGGCTCTATCTACCGCAAGCCGCACACGGAGCCTGCACACGCCGCTGCCTCGTTAATATCACAGGACAGCCAGCTCAGTGGTAATTAGACGCTCCAGAGCCACTCTGCCCCCTTGAGCGATTTCTCTTGTCTTGCCAGACAAGGCGGGCGGGGAAGGAGACAGTAGAGTCTGGCCGTTAACCTGGCTGTGATTAATGTGGGATGTAACCTTGCTAAGTGCCAATGCTCGGAAAAACCTTTCCCCAAACCAGAAAGGCCTATATGTCAGGCATTGTCACCATTTGTCCAAATCCAGGGCAACAGGAGCCTTTCTTGGGTTGCATTTGACACTGGCCGAAAAAAGAGAGAAGACAACAGCCGTGGAGAGGTGCAAAGCACTCAGCTGGCTCAAGCCCATTGAAACTGGATAGCACAGAATCATAGGTGAAAGGGACCAGTCACTGGGAAGCAGGCTTCCGGGTGGCCTGGTGGTGGCCGGAGAGCTGAAGGGGGCTGGTTCTAGCCCTGTTCCCAGAAGGATGTAGGAGGGATATACTTAAGAGAGGGAGCATAGCTAGGAGAGGGAGCATAGAAAGAGAGCACCTTCTTTGCATGCAGAAGCGTACCCCCCCCCACACACACACACCAGGTTCAATCCCAGGCATTTCCCATAGGGCCAGGAGAGAAAAAATCCTGCCTAAACTCTGGAGAGCAGCTGCTAGTCCAAATGGACAATACAGAGCTAGATAAACCAATGGTCTGACTTCATATAAGGCAGCTTCATATGGTCCTATGGGTACTGACTTCCTGCCCTGCCTGTAGGCTTGATGAGACCTCAGTCGCCCTTAGCTGGGCTTTTTTGATGTCCCAATGACCAGAAACCATCCCTGTGGAGGTAAAGCCGGGGGCCCCATCCATCTAAGGTTCAAGTGCCAATCCACAAGGCTCACTGGGTGACCTTGGGCCCATCTCAGCCTAAACTATTTCATAAAGTTGGTTGCCACATGGATAAAATAAGAACAGCAAAGTATTTTGTACACTGAAAAATCCTGTATCAATAATTGCTCATCACGTACTCCCAAACCAAGGCTACTCCAAGGCTCCCTCAACCAGCCATTTCCTGCCTGCAGTATAGCGCAGTGTTCTTCACCGCAAGGCCCACGAGCCAATGGCAGCTCAGCTCCCAACGACCCTAAATGTGGCTCCCTATTTATTGATTAGGCCTGTGTGAAGCTGTGGCCAAAGCCAAATACTCTGCACAGCCCCCTTTAAGGGAAACAGAGTCCTCTCAAGCCCCAGCAACCTTGTGGAAGCCCACATGGAGTGCTTTCCCCATAGAGTCCTATGGGAAACACTCTGGGAAGAATGACACTTCTCAGCACTCCATGAACACCATCCAAGATGGCGCTGGGGCTCAACGGGGTTCTCTCTCTCTCTTAAAGGGCTCCTCCCTGGCTCTGAGGAAAGCGCAGCACTTCAGAGAGTGGCTCTTACACTGAAGGCTTTTTCTCAAAGTGGCTCCCAGCTGAAAGATAGCAATGATCACTGGTGTATGGTATCCCTTCCGGCACTCTACGAGCACACATCAGTGGACAGGGAGCTGGAAAATATGAGTTCAAGCCCACTCTGCAAAGGGCCTGTGGTGAGCATAAGAAGACAAGCAGAGCCCTGGGGAATCAGATCAAAGGTCTGCCTACTCCAGTGTCTTGCTTCCCACAGTGACAAACCAGATGCCTCTGGGAAGTCCAAAAGCAAAGCTTCATAGCAAGCCTCCTCTGCTGTCCCCACCCCAGGAACTGGTATTCAGTGGAATATGGCCTCTGAACGGGGGAGCCACATGGCCATCAGTGTTCATAGCCTTCACAGATTTGTCCAATCCCCTTTTAAAGCCATCTATGCCATCACCAGATATTGTGGCAGGGAACTCAATAGTTTTCTGTGTGGTCTCTAGCAAATCTCTCAACCTCAGTTTCTCATCTTGGGTCAAGAGAACAGTTAGGTTGTATTGCTTAAGGCAGAGTTTCTCAAGCTTGGGTGCCCTGCTCTGTTGGACTACGACTCCCATCATCCCCAGACACAATGGCCAAAGACCGAGGATGATACATAAGAATATGGGGAACTGCCTTATACCGAGTCAGACCATCGGTCCATCTCGCTCAGTATTGTCTAGACTGATTGACAGCAGCTTCTCTGAGGTTTCAGGCAGAAGTCTTTCCTCACCCTAGACTTTCCTAGAAGTCTTTCCTAACTTGTGATACTGCCACAGACTGAACTTCTCAATGGAAAGCAGATGCTCTGCCACTGAACTACAGCCCCATCCCCAAAGGTGGCATACATGGGTCTTTCATCCAGGCAGACCACACCACCTCCTGCTTAGCTTCAGCAATGTGGCTGTATCAGGTGCCCTCAGATCACGATCTGAGACCAACTCCCAGGCTGGGAGTTGTAGTCCAGCAACATCTGGGGGCCCAAGGTTGAGAACCCCTGGCTTAAGCTAAGTAGTTCTATGCCTGCCCAGGCCTGGATTCGAGATTATCAGGATCACCACCTAGTCCCAGGCACTGCTCCAGGTTCCCTGGAAGAAAAGGTGGAGTACAAATGCAACAAATACAAATCAGTTTATCCTACAGCTCCTGGTGCAAATCGCTCAATTTCTTCCCTCACACAAGCTGGCCTGAGATTTGTACAAAACTGGGACATAGGTTACAACAATCAGCCTCTCCAAAGGAAGAAGGAAGGGGGCCTCTCCTTCCTCATCCCCCTGCACCATGAGCTTGTCTTCTCAGGAACTGCAAGGAGACCCCATGCTGTAGGGAGACACGAGGGGCTAAACAAGGGATCACAAGGGCAGTGCTGAACAATGTGGTGTGTTTGGGTCTGAGGTTCAGCTGGCCACCCAAGTAGCACAAGTGAGTAGCAGCCAGTCACTGAGATGTGCACAAGCAAAGCTCAGCACATGATAATGGGCCGTCATGGATGTGGAGAAGGAAAGAGAACACAAAATGACTCAAACCTAGCTGTTGTGGGTGGCAGGGGCAAGGGTGATATTTTATGCAGTCATCCCCCAAAAATACATACACAAGAAGAGATACACCTGCTTGTGCTCACACTTGTGCTGGCGATGGCATCATCACTCCCTCCACCTGCTGCAGCTTCTCCAGTTGGGATCAGTCCCCTCCTCCCCTCACAGAGCCAACAGAACCACCAATTGAGAAAGAGGAGGAGAAGCCATCAAGGCAATGGGAGGAAACTCATTTTTTTTGTCTCTTATTATTTGTTATTTTCATCAATTTTATCAGAATTTTATCACTCTTTAAACAAAGAGCATGTACATAATTGGGCCCAGCCTCATCACAGCCAATTTCCAGGCCTCCTCTAAAGCCTTTGACTTTGAGGTTTCAGTTTCACATTCCCATTTCAGTTACAAAAAGTGGGAACAAAGAGCCAGTGTGGTGCAGTGGTTAGAGTGTTGGACTAGGACCGGGGAGACCTCTAAGTTCAAATCCCCATTCAGCCATGAAACTCACTAGGTGACTGGGCCAGTTGCATATCTCTCAGCCTAACCTACCTCACAGGGTTCTTGTGAGGAAAAGTAGGATATAAATGTAAAAAACTAAGAAACAAACTTTGCCATCTTCATAAACTTTCTCCAGCTCCTAGGTCTTTGGGCCAATAGATGATCAAAGGTGGATTTGCTGATGTTGAAATATTTTTAACCTGAGTCACCCTATGTTGCCACCAGTCAGCTGAAACAATTACATTTCATTCAGCCAAGTCCAAAGACAAGAATACCAAGTTGGACAGTGAATATGGTAGCATACTTCAAATGGAAACTTCAAGGCTTCTAAAATTGGAAATACCCTCTCTTGGGTCAGCCGCTAAAAGTCCTTTCTGGGTTTTTGTTTTTTATTTTGATGGCTGACCCTATCAGCCAATAAAATAGGTATAGTTTCTTATTTATTTTTTAATTGGAGCAATTTCTTTTCTGGGACTTGCAGGAGATTTAACTCTCTTTTAGGTTAAAGACATAAAGCTAAACTGATTTCCATCCAATACCTTATTTGCCTATTTTTAGCTAGGGGAGAATGCTATCTTCAAAATAACACCTGCATTGAGCTAACAATAACATTCATTTTAGCTGGCTGACCAAACTGAAGAATCTGTTACAAGCTAAGCAGTTGCTTCAGACTGCAGGTGGGTGGGTGGACACATTAAAATACACTTCCGTGTGCAAAAGTAAAATTCCCTGCATGCAGTAAATTAGCACAGAGCTTGATGTGCTAACTTACTATAGACATGGGGTTTTTTTAGGTGGGGAACATTCAGAAATATGTGCGCACCAGTGTTCTGTCTAAGGCACGCACATACTCACGCGCGCACAAATTTAAAAAATGTCTGCTCAGTTAATTTTAGACCCCGCTCAGATTGAATTGGGAAGGTCCCACTCTGTATATACGTACACACACCAGCAGACTGCCACCCAGAATAAAACTCATTCCGAACACAGATGAAAAAAATTAGCACTGATGCCCACCCACTTGCAGTCTGAAGTGTAAAATCCAGAATGCTACAATCTCCTTCTACATAATAGGGTTGTCCTCACTATCAGAACTAGGGTAGGAGAAGCCTCCTACCCTCGTTCAGGAGCTGTGCACGTTCCCAGTATTTGTTCACGCGTTAGATAAAAATAAGGTCAGAGGCAGGGAGCTTGCTCGTCTGTCAAGCCCCAGCTGAGTGGGACAGGCACGTCCTCCCCAGATTCTGTCCCCAGTTCCAGAACAAGGTAGGAAGAAAAACCTTCCTACCCAGACAAGCAAGTTCCGTGCCTCCAACCTTGCTTTTACCAAACACATGATCAAATATCAGGAGTGTGCACAGCTCCTGAACTAGTAAAGGTAGACCTTGTTATCTGTGGTGGGTTCTGTTCTGACCTACAACCATGGATAATGAAGCTGCAGATAACAAATGGGAACGGGGGTGGGGGTGGTTAGTTTCCTGGAGGGCAAAAAAGAAAAAAATAAGAAAAAGGCAAAAATAGGAGAAATAGCAAGCAATGTACCATGCTCTCAGCTGTCCAGCAATGCCCCCCCCAACCCCAATTCAGCCAATCTTCCATGAAAAATTGTGGATTATTATTTTTTTAAGTAAAAGAGCCACAAAATGGCTCCTTCAACCAAAATGAGGTACCGCAGATCTTAACCCTTTGTTTTACCACATCTACCGAGGTCAGGTCTCCATTGCCTGACCACGGATACATGAAACTGTGGGTGAAGGGACTGCATGCAATATGTAATCATCATTATCATGAGACTAGCCCTAATGTATAAACCGGCTTCTAGAGCCACACAGTGAGCGGCAACAGTAAACCCAAGTTTCCCATGCTCACCACACCATGCTGGCCCATATCTCACAATGCATTCTTGTAGGACCAACAAGTTAAGACCCGAGAAGTAACCCACAAACAACATCAAGTCTCACTACTGTTGGCTCTGCTCAGCTTTTCGTTTCACTTTCAGATTCAGGGCTGATTCTCTTCCAAGGCCCTCGTAACTGCCCACAGACCTCACTGCCTCTCCAGCTGCCACGGTCGCTGCAGTTAGCCGCTTTCGTCAAGTTTGGCCGACCTTGGCAGCCTCTGACATTTCCTGCCATTTTTAAAATCTGTGTGATGGATGAGATCTGAACTAGCCTGGAGAAGATCTTCCAGAGCACAGCCAGTACAGGGACATTCACCCCCAGAGTCACAGGTCCACTACAGGGAGCAAAGAGCTGCCGCCACTGCCACCCAATGTCTGTTGGATGACCTACAAGGCACTGTGTTTGTCAGGCTCTTCTGTCCTGGCCCCCTCTGCTCATTTCCCATCACCTCACCCCCACGAGCCACAGGAAACAAACTACTGTATAAATCACAGCTGGCACTAATTGGCTCCCTGCGCCAGCAGCCTCTGCCAAGAGCTTGCAGGCTAAACGGGGCTGCAGGAAGCTAAACTGCCCTCTCGCGCCCCCACAGAGGGGTTTCTCCGGGTCAAAGATTAAGCACACTGACTACATAGAGCGCCAGCGTGCGTGGGAATAACACGGTGTCCACCCTCGGTGGGTAAACACACAGCCAGAGTTTTTCTCCGACAGACATGGTGCAAATCCAGCCCTTTCTCTCCCCACACACACTCCCCCCCCCACCCGCAACAAATTTTATATCCACACTGCAGCTGGCCAGCCAGATTTCCCTCGCTCACGCCAACCCAGCCTCCACGTAAAACGGTGCCAAACTCAAAATAGTCATGGGAGCTGCTCCGAGAGCTAAAACAGGCCTGTGGGAAAAGAGAATCACATCCAGACGTTGCCACTGACAGCCCAATCCCACCTTCCCAGTTCCACACCCTCCATATCCCCCTCTCCCTCCCTAATTATCTGAGGCCAGCCAACTTGTACAATGCAGGCAGACAGGCATGCCAGACACCAAAGACAACCCAGGGATTGGTCACATCTCTGTTCAAACTGCAGTCCAAAAATACACATCTTCCCTTGCAGAATCCCTAATTGTAACACCCCAGATTAAAAACAGGCGCAAAAGCAAATGTGGGTTTAGCCAGCAAAGAAGCGGCCAACCCTCCATGACAGAGGAAGCCCCTCAAGCTGGGGGATGCTGGCATGGGCTGTGCGTTGCAACGCAACCACGCTGAATCCACCAAGCAGTTTGGGTTTCGTTCGATTTAACCTGGCCAATAAAGGCTACATAATTCCCCCTTCCAAAATCTGCATCCCACCCCCCAGGTAACAAATGCCGTGAAAATTAATGGATACTGGTGCAATAAGCACCACACTGAGGCCCCATCCTTCCTTCCCTCCCTCTTCTCTGCTGGCTGCATTTTGCATCTGGCACAACCTTAACAGCGCCTTCTGACAATACAACATTTCTCTCTGAATCCTCCAAGCTGATTCACCTTGTTGCATTTCCCTCATACAACGCCGCCTTCCTTCCGCTTCTGGTGGGATGGAATTGACAAATACAGGGGGGAGGGAAATACATCAGGGTAGGCTTATCAGACACCCCCTCCCTGCAACTCTTGTCAATTTCTAATCCATCTATCAATCTTTTTTTTTGCCTCCTACTTCTTCCACGCATTCTTCTTCCCCCTCCACCCCCCCTTTCCTAATCATAATATTGGCACACATGCGCAGAAGATTCTTATATTTGGCAGGCAATCAACTAGAATTTTCCACACACGTGACATTTCTACTCCCTACCTTGAAAATATATATTATATAAGGCTAACAAAGGATCTGGAAAGGAAATGGGGGAGGAATGTAAATGTGTAGCCATAACTACAAATTACAGAAGACCAGCCCTGCGTAGAATTGCCATCTCTTTCACAACAAACAGTATCTGCATATTTAGATTTTATTAATAATAATAATAATAATAATAATAAATGGATGGCCAATTTAGAAAGGAAAAAAAAGAAACAGCATCTTTTATCTGTGTCAGTTAATGGAGGAGAACAACAGCCATTTCCATTAGTGAGAAATCTTAGTCATCAGGGTAAAAACAGTCATGCAGGGAGGGGGGAGGGGGGAATAGCATATTTGGTGAGATAGGGAAAGATTTATGAGATGGCTCAGTTCTATGATTTGTCCACAAAAAGCTATGCTGGGCTAATTTTGAGACACCTTTTTTCTAAGCTGTGGTGTCTCAAGAGTTGAGCTGATAAGAAAAAAAAGAAGCAAAGACCAAGCCGTCTGGCTTTTCCAAAGAGCTCCACAGTCTGCTGCCATCACTAGCCAGTGGCTGGAAAGAGGGTGGTTGTTTCCCTGCCAGTTGCACTGCTCCAAATGTAGCCTAGAAGGGCACCAGCTGGCAAGAAGCACTGTTGGCACACATTGCTGGCAGATCTGTGCTTGTACGTCACCGGGTGAGGTCAGTGCACCAGGGTTTCCTCTCAAACCTTCCTTGCATTTTAAGGGGGCAGAAATTCACCTTGCTCAAGTGAGAGGCAGATGCGGAGAAGAGGTGGACTGGCCCAGCTTAGCATGAACTATCAGAATTAAAAAAGCAATCTGCAATTGGAGGTCCATGAAAACCTGAGAACAGGGTTGGTTTTAAACTGTTTCCTTTCTTTCTTTTCCTCTCAAACCTCTCCTTGTCTTGTTGTATGGCCTGGTGCTCCCTGGCCACCCTTTTTCCCAGGTTGTCGATCCTCACTTGCCCTTGCTCTATGCTTCCAGTCAACACTAGCCATTTTTCTGTCTCGAGGTACTTACTTTCCTCCCTGAGGAGTGCCTTCCTGATTACAGCCTGACCTTCTGTACTGCCCCAGCTGTGCATCTGACACTGCTTCTGCTGCCTCTGGGCAACTAGCTCAGTCTCCTTTCTTGAGCTTCCCCACCTGCTGCTGTCTCTTGTATAATTGAACAAGCAATGCTCATTTCCATGTAGCCAGGGCCCAGGTTGCTGTTGTGATACAAAAACACAACAGTGGATTTTTGTGGATGTTTTAAAAATGAAGCGGATTTTTTTATTAACGTATCAGCACATTTTTCAATGTAACTTTTTGGCACCTCAACAGTACTAGGATCCCAACAGTACTCTATGAGCCTGCGAACTGCTCTTAAGATCACAGGAACCTCGAATCCACTAATACAGAGAGAGATATGGCAGGACAACCTACAAGTTCTGCTGCTTGTGAACTATCATCCTCATCCCCAACATCAGCTAAGGAAGCAGCATGCAACAGCCACCGTGGAACCAAAACCATGAGCAAATTAAAATCACTGAAATACAGCCAATGTTGTGCTGGGATTTTGTTTGATACAATTTTGTTGTATCAGAACACCACAAAACTAACTTTCCCCCCCATGTATTTGCTTCTAGTCTTCATGGAGAAAAGTTTGAAAACAGGTAGGCCGTGTCATGCTACGACTGCTATCAACTCATAAATCTCAATTCCTTGGCAAGTGGAAATTGCCCATCATACAGAAACTTAGCTAAGAACCTGAGATCTTCAGAACCTATGAACTGGCATCAGTCAGGAGTCAGCAAATTCAGCTTGTGCCTGGAAGATGCGAGTTCAAAGTTCACCTGACCACAGTCATGGTAACCTATGTGGAAAGGGTGTATTATATGAAGATCACAGAGCATTTTGTACACAACACAGTGAAATCTAAAGGAAAAGGCAAGTGAAAACAACATGGGATCCACATCTATCCCACATCTGACTGTCACAGGATCCTGACACCTTTTCGTTGGGGACTACCTCTTGGCTGCTGCCAGAAGGCCCAAGTCCCACTCCAAAGAGAAGACTCAAGATGAAAGTCATCCCTGCACCTTTCAACTTGATACCAAAGGCAGAGCAGAGCCTGAAGAACATGTCAGCTAGTGGCCCTGACCCTTATCATAGCTCACCATTCCTCCAGCTCTCACAGTCCCACATCCAGTCTCAAGGATCCCAGAATGGAGAGGAGCAGGGCTTCCCCTCAAGAGTCTGTAAGCCAAGACGTCACAACAGAGCATGGCCAGCTTCTTCATTTTCTTTTTTTAAACATTATGCTTATTCAAGTTTTCAGTACAGCATGAAAAAGGTACAAGAAAAAAGTCAAAGAGATTAATCAGAGGTAGAACTAAAACAGCAAACTGTAAAGGAGCATCCTACAACCCATGAAATAGGAGCAGTTCCACTGCAACATTTCCAAGTTAGCTCTCACTGCATAGATCAAAAAGAGCTTTCCAAGACAACAGGTTTACTGTAAGTTTGAAGTTGCCCCCCCAAAATCTGATGCACAAATGGATTTTTTTACCCCGGATATAAATTAGGCTACACTCTAACGTGCAATGAAAAGCCCCAATTGTGTGTGAAATGCTCCCAGATAGATTTTTTATTAGCAAACACCAATAAGATTATATGTAGAATGGCTAAGTTTTGTTATATTGCCTGTAAAATTTGCACTGAGTCTGTGTAACTGTATTCTTTTACTGGTCAATGACTGAAATAAAAATTTATCTATTTATCTATCTATCTCCCAGATAGCTCACAGGGACTTCGGGGTAAATTTGGCCAATATCTGAACACACCCCCTCTATTCCGGAGAAGATGCAAACTAAAAGCCAGGTATGAAAAACTCTCCAGTCTCATCTAGTGAACAGCAGCCTTAGGCAAAGTATAAGCAAAGAGAACAAAATTAGCACTGCAAAGCTCACTGCAAAATTAGCACTGCAAAACCAAGAGCTAAAAAGGTACACACACACCCCAGCCAATAAGAACAATATCCAGATGTTATGTGTTCCATTACACTGATTTTCAGCCTGGTAACTCAGTGCTCACACAGGTTACTGAATGAAAATATCACAGGCAAAAACAAGCATTTTAAGCATTGTGCCTCAAGCACTCACCCTCACCTGTGGTTTAAAAAAAAAATCTAACTATAACAAAACAAAAAAGACCTGAGATATTCTTCTCTCTGCAGAGGAGTCTCCAGCTTTGATATAGATCCCTATGAGCAAAAACAGCTGTTCTACAATTTGGAAAGGTATAAACCATCCATTAACCACTGGGGGAGGGGCTGGCTCCCCAAGAATGCTAAGAAATACAGGTCATTCAAAAATCTAAATATTATTTATAATTTACAAACCAGTTAGAAGTTTGGTGCAGCCCTTGGCAAGGTGGCCTCCAGTGGGCCTCCTCCTACATAGGTGGGCTTCCCTTCCCTTACACTGGGCAAGCGTGGCCCTGATCCATCTAGCCACAGAACCGCCACAATGATGAGCCAGGTGGGTGAGCAGCCATACTGTCGCACTTCCTCTTCTTCATTTTTGCACTCAGTTTTGAAATTCAGGAGCAGAAAGGAGAGAATGAGAAGGAAGGCATAGAGGAGAAAATGGCTGCAATACTGCAACATCCACCCAATGCCCAGATAGGTGGGGGGGCACCCAGCTGGCAGTTGCTGGCTAGGCCCAGTCCTCCCCCGTGGAATGGGAAGAGAGCAGGTGCAGCAGTGGGCCTTCTTGGGCTCTCAACAGCTGTGCTGAGAGCCCCCTTCATTCCACTGGGTGCCACTGGTCCCTTTTAAATGTATAGCCTACCCTGCTGTGAAGGTAAAGGACAAGTAACACTAATGTATTAATCTGTTGTCAGAGGGTCCACAATCTAATGAAATCAAAGAAAGGTTGATTGACAGCACCAAGGATCACATTATCCATTCTACTGTTCCTCTGAGAACGACCTGAAGACACCCAGTTTTGCTTAGGAACTGCAAAACAGTTCATGCAGTCAGGATCACTTCTCAGCTACAGTCATATGTATCCAAAACGCATAGTAAAAGCCCAGCAGTTATGAGACAGAATAAACCAAGTATTCCAGAACTGCCTAGCACACCCATATCACGGGACGTGCATGGCCTGGGAAGCACACCTGTGTTACAGCTCCATCCACAGAAGGTATCTGAGTATACCTGTGAAGCTCACAACATGCCCTTTGGCAGGGAGGGGATTTTGTGAACTAACCACACTGCATCCCAATTCAGCCCAGAGAAGTGTACCTCCCAGGGGCTGCTGCTGGAGTTTCCCTTATGCTTCTTTTCAGACTGTGAGCCTCTTTGGGTCAGGGAGCCGTCTTCTCATTCTTTCCGCTATGTAAATCAGTTTGTGAACTTCTTTGTTGAAAAGCAGCATATAAATATTCTACATAAATGCAAAAAGCTTTGGACAGTCACTGTCAGTCAGCAGAACTACCACTGCAGATCTGTGAACCCTACTTTTAAAGAAATACTTCCTGTGGTAGTTTTCACAGTATAGGACAATAAATTGCCTGTACAGACCTTGCATGGCAGAAAAAACATTAAGCTACTCACTTTGTTTACATCATAATATTTTTCCTATTTTTTAAAACATAAGCAAACAAACCAAAATTCTCTCTATATCTATCAATAATTTCAGATATCGCTTTTTAAAATTATTCCCCACAAACCAACTTAGAGCACAATACAATTCTGTCCTTTTTTAAAAAAGTGGTCTAATGAGCACAGGATCTGGTGTAAGTCCTCTGTACCAGTGCATCTTGAAATAAACCCAAATATATCCAAAGTTATACTGGAGCAAAGTTGGACTGGTGTAACTTGAGCAAAATGGGCAAAAGCAGTCATCTGGCCATGAGTTTGCAAGATTTCAAAAGTGTCAAAGAATTATTAATTTTTCCCCATCATTTAATTATTGTGTGAAGTGCTGCAGTAAATGAGCTAGACTCCTGACATCGCCCATTTGGCTCTGAAGTGATCCAACTTGCGTTTCTTCATATAACACAATGGTGAGTGTGACCCTGAACGGTGTAGTCAAACCCTCTTCATCCAAGAGTTCCTGCCAAGTACCAGATCTCCTCATGTGAACTGGCCCTCGCTGTTCCACTTGTGAGTCCTTTTATCCTCCCTTTCTTACTCATCTGTTTTGGGTTTTTTTAATTGTAAAGTTATGGAGATGGATCCATCACCACGGCCTGAATGCCTGTAACAGTGGCCCTGCTCAGTGGAAGACCAACTCCTTTCCAAAAGCCCTGCCAATGGATCGGATATCACAAAACACCATGAGGCCCAGCATTTCCAGACCAGCCTCTCCAGTGCCATTACACCCTCAAGCTCATCACCACCAAAGAACTTCTCCCCCACATCTCCCGCCACCACCCAGAGGCCGACGACTCCTGCCAGACTCCTCATCCCACTGCAATATGGCCATCAGGCCTGCCGCCAGGCAGCCCTCCGCTCCTGTCAGCTTTGGCACTGGCACGCAACCCCCAAGCAGCAGCCAGCTGTTCCTGTCACCTCAAGAACACACTTTTCATACAACACAGTGCCTATGTGTGGCGTGTGGCTTGGTCTGGCACAGCCCACCCACACCCCCAAGTCAGGGGATGCGTGACTCATGCCAAAACCACAAGGCACCCCCTCGACTCTCCTACCCAAGCTGACCGGGCCCCACTACCCCACTTGCCCTCCATCCCCACTCGGCTCATCCCTCAATGCCAAAGCCTGCCCTTCAGTGCTTAGCATGCAGTGTCTCCACCCTTGGGCCCAAGAGGGTGGGGTGGATTTGGGACAATCCCACACACAAACAACACCCCCCCCCCAAACCGCCTAGAGATGCACACATCAGGCGGTACATAAACATGGCAAATAAATTAAATGAATGAATGAATGAATGCTCAAGTGGAAGTGACCAGAGCCCCCGCCCTCAGGATCAGGTCCAGAAGTGAGGTGCCAAAAAGGAACCTGAGGGACTGACTTCTTATTTTTATTCATTCACGTATTTATTTTATTTATTCATTGGGGAAGAAGGAGTGGGGGGGGGAGCCCGCCTGTGGAGCAAGGGGGTGGGCGTGCGCGTGACTGAGAGGCCCTCTTCCTCCCCCCCTCCTCAACCCCCCCCATGACGAGGTGGAGGAAGGGCTGTTTACAAATAAAGCCGCCCCTCCCCCGCTGCCAGTTACGAAATCGGTCAAGCGGGGCAGGGTGAGGTGGGGGGAGAGATAGTAAATATAGGGGGCTCCAGAATTATGCTTTATTTAGATACACATACACGCCCCCCCCCCGAGAAAAACGGAGGAGGTTAGATTGGATAACGTAACACACACATCCTTTCTCCCCCCCCCCCCCGCACACACCCCCGTCGCTTCTTCCTCGGGGGAGGAAGAAAAAGAAAGAAAAGAGTCCCGAGGCCGTTTGGCCGGTGGCGTGTGGGGGAGGGGCGGCTGGCGGGCTGGCTCGGGCGGACCCCCCTCGGAACGCGTCCCACAAGCCGCCGCCGCCACCGGGCGGGCAGCTCCTCGCGCTGGGTGAGCGAAGGCGCGCGGGGGGCGGGGTGGGGGGCCGCGGGTGAGGCCAGCGAGGGGGCTGGGAGGGACTCCCGCTGGTCCCTCCGCGTTCCAGAGCCGGAGGGCAGCGCCGGGGGAGGGGGCGGCGGCGGCGGCTTGGAACTCTCGGCCCCTCAGCGTTCGAAAGCCGTTGGCGGGGGTTGACAAGCAGCCGCCCCCCCTCCCTGCTCCCCCCCCGCCGCATGCCGAACGCGCGCGGTGGCCGTTCGGGGCAGATTTTGGCGCCAAGGCGCGGGGGGGAGGGGGCCGCGGCGGACGGGCGGAATGGGGTGTTGTTTACCTGGAGGCGCCTCCGTCCCCTCAGCTGCTGTTGGCGTGGATGCTGTTGGTGTCAGTGGAGCAGGCTCAGCCTGAACAGCAGGCGGGAATATGTCGCCTGGGCTGTTGTCCCCTGCTCCGTCTTCCTCCTCCTCTTCCTCCTCTTCGTCTTCATCCCCCTCCACCTCAGACACCACCATCTCCTCCTCCTCTTCCTCGTCCTCCCTCAGAGGAGAAGCCATGGTGGTGCTGGAGGAGGGGGGGTGGGGGAACAGAGAAAAGCGGGAGGGGGGGCAACCCCCCTTCTCCCTCACACTCGCACACAAAAAAAGCTCTTTCCCCCCCTTCAAATTACCTCAGTGTAAAAAAAGAAAAAATAGAAAAGAAAAAAAGGGGGGGAAAGTCCCATGAATTAGAAGAACTCTCCTTCTCTACAACTTTGTCCTTCCTGTAAGATGTTTCGTCAGCCCCCCTTTAAAAATTAAGTGTGGGGGGAGTAAAGATATATTTAAATTCTGAGGGGGGAGTTCAGGGTAATAATTTCCACAAGAGCAGGAAACAAAAATGGCCGCCCTTAAATTATTTTTAAAACAGACCCCCCCGGAGGTAAAATATATATATATATGTGCCCCCCCTATATTTAAAAAACAAAAAAAACAAAATGGCTGGCTTAATTTTAACCCTCTCTTCCTTAAAGGTTAAAAAAGATCTCCCCCCCCTTTCAAAAATCAGCTCCAAATTAAAAAGAACCCCCCCCCCCAAAAAAAACACCATGCAAGAAAAAATGAAAATAAAGATAAAGGCCTTTTCTTCTTGCTGTTATATTTCTTTTCAATCTCCCAAGATCTGTGATCATGAACAATATTTAGACATTCCTGGCACAGGGGGGAAACTGACAAGATTTCTGCATAAAACAAAGATGGCTGCTCTAAATTATTTCTTTTTTTCTTATGCTCTTCCCCCCCCCACCTCCCTCAATAAAAATATATTTTACAGGGAGGGGGGGAGAGGGGGAGAGAGAGAGAGAAAAGGTTGGATTAATCAGTACTCATGCTCAGTTATGACATCAGCATAAAATTGTTAAAGGTTAACTAGTTCCATACTAGTAGGACCATGACTTTTGTGTGTGCTTCTGTCTGCTTTACTAGCACAAGAGGAGAAAGAAGAATAGGGGTGTTTTTTTCCTCCCCCCCCTTTTTTTTTCTAACTTTAAATACTTCAGAAGGGAGTGGTTTATTTCTCTCCTTTTCCTCTAGGGCAAGTAAGGAAGAAGAGAAGGAAAACAAATCCTCTGCAATTCATTAAAAGATTTTATCCAAATTCGCATAAGCAGATTTCACTGTTTTCCTAGCTAAGGTTTTAATGCTGTTTTTTTTTTAAGGAGGGGTGGGGTGGTTTTTTGGTGGGTTTATTTTTATTTTTTATTTTTTTTGCCAGCTTCTATCTACAAAGGATTTTTTTCTCCCTTCATTTTATATATATATATATAATCAATGTAAAATGGAAGTTCAGTGTTACAAAAGTTTAAAATCTCCTTTTGGTTCTTTCTTATAAACTTTTTTTTAATCACCAAACTGTTGGGGAACATTTTTAAAGCAGATATTTGAAATCATTTCAGCCACAATTCCAGCACCAAGTTGTGCACACCGAAGTCCCACTGAAATAAATGGAGTTTATGTACGTGCATCTCTCTTCTAGATTGTGACCTATAACTTTTGTACCCCTTATAAATGGGAAAGGATCACCCCATTGAATGGAAAAGGATAATTAAAATGAGGACATAATTCTTTGTAAATTAATAATGCAATCACACATACTTTTGGACAAACCTCACAGTTGTAGGCATTTCTCTAATCTTTTCAGGACTTCCAGTCAAATATTGGATAAGTAGCCTCTCTTTTTATTTGTGGTCACAAGGAAAAAACTTGGACACTGTGATAGCAATGGGCTCCAGAACTAAAAGAAAGTTTTAAAGGACGCAAGTTTTTTTTTTTAAATTGCAAGGTACTATGCAGATTATTCTCATTTTTGTGCCTAACTATTAAGTTGGAATAAATGGGTTGTCCTACCTGTTGTATGTTCCTGTAGAACTGCAACACCATGCCCCACAAAAGATGATGGAGGTAGGAGTGCATTTAAATTTGGAAGGGTCCAAATTCTCAACGCAGGAAGGTATTGCTTCTACAGTCAAGACAGGTTTACCAGTGCAAAGCAAAGTGCCATTTTGCACCAAGCTCATTTACTACCAAACTCATACCCATGTAAGGAAGTTAAAGCTATTCAGAGACATTCAACATGTAACATTTTTTTACACAACTAAACAGAAGTAAAGTGTTTATCAGGGATTTGAGCCTCTAAAACCTAAATTTTACTCACATGAATACTTCCCCTGGTACTAGCAACACTGTTTGTACAACTAAAAACCATATGCATACGTGTGGAACAACTGAATAGCAATTCTGTTCCACGTGGGATTAGGCGGCCCTGCTGGATCAGACCACAGTTCCATCTAGGCCAGCATCCAGTTTCCCGCAGTGGCCAACCAGATGCCTCTGGCTTATAGCTCTCTCCTATTGCTTCTTCCTAGCAGCTGGGATTCAGTGAAATACTGGCCCTGAACCAAGAGGTAGCATCACGACTAATAGGAACATAGGACGCTGCCATATACTGAGTCAGACCATAGGTCCATCTAGCTCAGTATTGTCTAAGACTGACAGCAGCTTCTCCAAGGTGGCAGGCAGGATTCTCTCTTGGCCCTATCTTGGTGATGCTGCCAGGGAGGGAACTTGGAACCTTCTGCTCTTTCCCAGAGTGGCCCCATCCCCTAAGGGGAATTTCTTACAGTGCTCACATGTAATCTCCCATTCAAATGCAACCAGGGTGGACCCTGCTTAGCAAAGGGGGCAATTCATGGTTGCTACCAGAGGTTGCCAGTTCAAATCCCTGCTGCACCTATATTGGGCAGCAGCAATATAGGAAAGATGCTGAAAGGCATAATGTCAGGCTGTGCAGGAGACGGCAATGGTAAACCCCTCCTGTGTTCTAACAAAGACAACCACAGGGCTCTGTGGTCGCCAGGAGTAGACACCGACTCGATGGCACCCTTTACCTTTACCACAAGACCAGCTTTCCTCCCACTGATAGCCATTGATAGACCTCACCTCTTCCATTAGTCTAATCCCTGTTTAAAGCAATCTAGGCTACTTATCACCACATCTTGTAGTCTGACACATATATATTTTAAACTTTGACTTGTTGCTCTAGTGTTATTAGAGTAGTTTAAATGCTTTCAAGGTGTTCCACTTTATTCCTATGCAATATTGTAACCTTACATAAGTGTAATGCTATTTCATTTTTAATACGCTCTTTCCAAAACAAATAACCACAGTTTATTTTCCCCAAAATCATATTTGTGAGTCTCAAACTTACCATAGATGGTTTTAGTATTTATATTTTTATTCCTCTTTGATTGTCTTCATCACATCCCCCGCCCCCACCAGCTGTTCTGGGTATTTGAGGGCCTTCCTCTTCAAAGGACTGCCTAGAAATTGAAGACCTACAGACCTTTATTCTCAACTGTCCCACTTAAAACGATGGAATTACTATAGAATGTTTTGTACATAATACAAAATACAGAAGTTTGACTATGTGCATAGGTTTTCCCACTCATGTTCCTTAAAAAATAAATCCCTGCTTCTTGCAGTATCTGAACACCCAAAAAACAATTACTGTTAAATGGAAAAAGGTTCACCTTAAAATTTGAGACAATCCTGAAGACAGACCTTAGTGTTATTGACTCTGAAATGGGAGTTCAATTGAATGTCCATGTTTTTTCCATACATCCTTGTAACGCTTAACAATGCATGGCAGCAAAGTTGACTTTTTAAGTTGACTATTTTAACTTTTAGGAACATGAGTTTTCAGATTTCCTTCCATTTGTAAGTTTGCTGCAAGGAAAAATGGCATGAAATAAGACTAATTAGTAAAACTCAATGTGCCAATACCCACTTAGAGACTAATACCTCCAGTCTTAATATCTTACATGGAATAAAGTCTCACTGACTTCAGTGGAGCTTTTGTCTACATAAGCGTGCTTGAAATCATGCCCTATCATATCTGAATTACTCACATAGAAGACTGATATTACGGTCAGTCATACACTTATTCTTGAATTATTGGTGAGAGTGGGGGTTATGGTTAGAAATAGAGGGCAATCCCAGCTATTAAAACATGGCTGCTCTTCAGTGAAAGTGTTCAGCCGATGATTAAGCTTATGCCCCTGTAGACTAGTTATAAGTGTCCACAGAGGAGTAACTGTGCCTGCAAGAGACACCGTTTGCCAAACGAGTGTTATCCCCCATGTGTCTTTTATATTTAACACAACGCGCTCTGAAGCCCTCCAGGAGCTTGGGCACCAATCCCATTCACTCATGTCGAAATGTTTCCCTGGCAATGCTAGAAGCCAGTGCTCCAGGAAGAGCTTTGCTATCAAAATTCTTTGCTAAAAAATACAATTTCCATTTCAGACATAGACCATTTCTTTTCCTGGTGGAAAGAAAAAAGATGAAGGAGGTACAGCGTAATGTGAATTTAAACTCTGCATTTCATATGCTTCAAGTGTTACATTAGCTACTAGTTAGAAATAAAGCATTGAGAACACAACACAAATTTCCAAGCAAGAGAAAATCCCTGTGAATGTTGACCTCTGTGATTTGGTCCTGTACAAAGGAAATGTTCTGTCTCGTGTCTGCCTTTGATGTTTCTTTGCAATTCAGCAAATGTTCGGGATCCCATCAAGAAACCTACAGCATTATACTAATGGGGGAAATGCAGCATTTATCTCTACACTTCACCTCCAACTACATCGTGTCTTTCAGGAGGGTCAAAAGATGTGTTGCTTGTTACACCACAAGCCTCTGCTTCCCTTCAGGGCAATGCTTCTGTTTGGCTTGGGGGAAAAAAAATCTTTTAGTCTTTTCCCTGCTGATTACTGATTACACACACGCCTGCAGAAACATGGGGAGTTTCCACTTTGACTCAGAAAATCAAAGTGTGGTTGGCATCTGTCGTAGATTCTTACCATGACCTCAGGCAATTAATTGACCCCTTTTTCAACTTTCAGCATTTGGAAAATATGAATAAGCCCAGCTTCCACTCCTTGGCAAAATCATCATGTGCCTTAAGATTTGTGGCAAAGTTATAATTAATTGTAGGGGGGCAGCAGGCATCTGATTTTCATAAACACAACTGATCTTGGCTTTCTAGGAAACAAGATGCACTGGAGGATTTCCAGGTCAGAGGTCACTCCCTCCAGTCTCTGCATAAATCTCGACTGTATCTGATACACTGTATCTGTTTCCACTACAAGGTGGAAGCCTTGGGCAGCTTTAGCTTTTTGCTTCCAATTGCACCAGATCAAAGGATAATAAAGGCACTGGGGAAACACCACCCTCATTAGTATCCATAGTCACTTTGTGTATCTGAGTTGGCCCTGCTGGCCAGAGAGGGAACCAAGCACCCTGGAGCAGACCTACCTACCGTATCTGCTTTTGTCCACAGGAGACCACAAAAGTTTCAACAGTAGTAGATGCTGAGTACATGCCATTTGGTCGGTATTGTAGCAGTGGGACAAAGGAGAGAATTCAGCACCAGAGTGGCTGTACATGAGTGGGATATGGGAGGGAAAGGAGGAGTTGTTAATGGGGACATGGCTGGTTCCTCAAAGATGGGTGTGAACTTGTGTGAGGGGTAAGGATCCACAAGCAAACCTCTCAGCCTGCATAAGAGCCAAGGGGACAGGACAGCAGGATATGGTCGGTCACAGGCCAAGAGTAGCTTTTTTTTTTTTTTTTGGTAGGCAGAGTTAATTTCCGTAGATGGGCTTGGCAGGATGAATGGTAGCCATCCCGTCTGTTCCTTGTGCAAGTGGAAGTCTCCTTGGGGTTATGGGACCTGCCACTTTCACACCATGAGATAACATTTGACCTTCTCATTTCATAAGCCACACTTACAGGAGGTTTTTCCTTCCCGCTGACAGCTGCCAGGAACAGCGACTATCCAAGGAGGGAGAGCAAGAGAGTGGACAGCTGGCCTGGTGCCATGAGTGCCCAGGGCCTTGTTGGCAGGGCACGGGGCAGACAGATGCCTGTTAGCTCTGCCACAGCTGAGAGGAGATTTTCACACACACGGAGGACTGAGAGGTACGTTTCCAATGAAGACTCTTTCTACAAATGCTGGGAAATGAGACTGGCGTGTTGATAAAAATATACATTCATTTATCATTCAACAGAGTAACTGTGGCCCAAATATGGGGGGAGAAGTCCCTGAGATAGCAAAAGCACATCCCGAGTGAAATATTAAAGTTCCTCCAGTCCTTGTGCAATGGATCCTTCCTGGCAGTGGCATCGCTATTATTGAGCAAGGGGGAACAAATGTCTCTGGGCCCCTGAGGGAGAGGGGGCCTACCAGCTCAGCAACAGCTTGAGTTTTGCTCTCTCACCTCTGAAGAAGGCAGGCAGGAATGGATGTAGCAAGGCTGGAGTGCACAGGTCTATCAATGGCTACTACTCTGGCTGTGGGCCATCTCCAGCCTCAGAGGCCTCTCAATACCAGTTGCAGGGGAGCAACAGCAGGAGAAAGGACATGCACACACCTTTTGCCTGTGGGTTCCCCAGAGGCATCTGGGGGGCCACTGTGGGAAATAGGATGCTGGACTAGATGGGCCTCCTTGGGCCTGATCCAGCAGGGCTGTTCTTATGAGTGGGCCCTGGGACAAAGATGGGCTCCTGCCCCTGCCCCACCTCTCTGAAGAAGGCAGGCAAGTAGGGCAGGGGCCCATCTTTGTCCCAGGGTAGCCATTGGTAACCCTAACCTGTCCACTCCATCCTTGCTACATCTGTTCCCTTGCAGATTTTGGGTATGGTTCTTTCCACTCATCCTGCCTGGCCCTGTGGTCTGCAACAGGGCCATTCCCAGACCCGCATTACGGCATAGTGCCAGGTAGCTCTGGCACACTGCCACGTAGCACCTCTTGCCAAGAGGAGGCAGTTACAGTGACTTGGCTGGGACAGAGCAAGCTGTCTCCCACCAGAACTCCCTTACTTGCTGGGCAGCGCCAGGAACTCCTGCATAGGTTAGCAGAACACTTGCTGATAGATCTTCCACCTCCCTTCGGTGAGTTCAGGCTTAGCGGGAAATGGAAAAGTACCATGGCAGTGAAGAGGAAAAGGTTTGCTTCCTGAGTGAATGTCTCAGGGATGCCGCCCGCTCCATTCTGCTTGTAATAACCACAACCAACTACTTTCCGTCTAGTATGTTTCTACCTCCCTTCCGGTCAGGGCTCTAGGACTGAGCTCCAGCCCAGCCACACCTGCAACATCATTTTCTACATGCCTTCAAGAGGAGCATCTTCATCCCAGAAGCTGTGACTTCACATTTTCCTCCCTCCAGGGCAGAGCCCAAGAGGCACCATCCTTGCCATATTTGGGACTGAGCTCAGATTGTGAGACCCTTGGGAACAGGACCATTTAAACATCTAAACAGCCATTCCAAGCCTGTGGGATAGAGTAGAATATAAGTCAGACAGAAATCAAGATGCTTCAAAGCAGTGTCCTGCAATTAAAATTGCTGGACAGGCCGGGGTCACCCCAGAGTCATCACCTGACTCACATTCTTGATCCTCCATGCAGATGCCTTCTTGCTTGAATATGTGCAATGGCCGTGGATTTATCTCTTTCCCAGCCCGTTTCTGCATAGCCATGCTGGCAGAATCACGAAGAAGCAGGAAATGGGCTGAATGGAGCACATTAACAAAAGATGAGTTCACAGGACCGACGGCTGGTCTGGAAGTGGGGTGAATTTATTTTATATACCTCCTCACTCCAAAGGCTCTATGCAGTTCACAAACCACCTAGAGTTGCAATATGTCAGGGCATGAGGACAGGCGCTCCTGGTGGGTGCAACCCCGATCAAGGCTCCTTCTGACTTCCATACTAAAGATCTGGAAGTCAGGTGGAGAGTGTAGGAACCAGACTTTGGGGAGTTCAGACATCACACCCGCCAAGAGTGCCCACTCCTGTGTCTCGACATATCCTTGACATTTCCCTCATTTCCAGACTAGCCGGTAGTCGTATGAACCTGCTCAATATCACAAAACATCAAGATAAAAATAGCTTGTGGGGGGTGGGGTGCCTGAGAGCACTGTTGACAAGGCTGAGCGGTCCTGGTGTGGACAGCCTGTAGGCTGGCTCTTTAGAAGCAGTTTGACGATGCCCAAGACCAGGTTGGGTTTCCTTCCTGTGCGTCTTCCTGTAACTTCATCTCACCCTCTCTGCCCCCTATGTTCAACCTCCCTTGCAATGGCAGTTTTCCTGCACTGAGCAACCTGCTAGCAGTGGGGCTCATCTCCACATGGCAGTGGACATCCTAGCGCAACGCTTGCAGGAGGACCTTGTGTGACTACAGGCCTGTTATGCTGGCTACTTGTACCGAGTCTGGAGCTTGCAGTCCAGACTAGTGTTGTGCTCCCACAGCATGCTTGCACTTGCACAGCAGTGCACAGCTGGAACCTAGGAAGCTGCCATATACTGAGTCAGACCATAGGTCCATCTAGCTTAGTATTGTCTTCACAGACTGGCAGCAGCTTCTCCAAGGCTGCAAGCAGGAATCTCCCTCAGCCCTATCTTGGATGTGCTGCCAGGGAGGGAACCTGGAACCTAGATGCTCTTCCCAGAGCAGCTCCATCCCGAGGGGAATATCTGACAGTGCCCACACATCAAGTCTCCCATTCAAATGCCACCAGAGCAGACCCTGCTTAGCAAAGGGGACGAGTCCTGCTTGCTACCACCAGACCAGCTCTCCTCTCACAGCTGCAGTGTGTCTCATTTATTATAAGTGGAAGCTTTGCACAATTGTGCAAGCACAACTATGCAGTCTTCTTGCTTTAGCACAACTTTGCTTTGTATGCAAGCACTTTGTTAGTTAGGAGGTCAGCCAGTATATTTAGGGCCAAAGTTATTTTGTTTCAAGCCATACACTTGTGAGGAAGCATACACACACACACACACACACACACACACACACACACACACACACACTCACTCACCCTTACCTTTTTTTTGTGTGCCATCTAAGTATAGGAATCTCTGTGGTCATTTGACTTTTGAAGGGTCTGGTGCAGCCTGGAGCACTGAGGAAGCCCGCGCAGAGCATTCTCCAATACTAAGGACTGGAACGGATATTGCCTTTGAATGTTAACAGGCCAGCTATGTTCAGTCAATAGCCTCCCCTGAGATCTGTCATGTTCTCTTCCTCTGAAGCAAGATTCTCCCCCTTCCCGCTGCCTCTTCTCAAAGCAGCGCCACTTTGCCTGCAGACACGGGTCAGCAGGCGGGGAGCCCAGCTGCTACTTGCCGAGAGAGAAACACCCACCAAGCAATTATCACATAAGTACACTCACTGGAGGGGTTATGCCTCACCACAGGAGTTCCTTGCTCCCTCAGGTCTAGCTTAACTCGGCTCTAAATGCTTCCTTTTCTCCTACACTGGGTGTCCCCACAGCATGATCCACAGATGTTCCTAGCCCATATTCCAGGCCTCCTGGCATATATTTCCTTTTCTCTCTGTGTGTGTTCCATCCAGATGGATGTCAACAATTAGCTAAGGGATTACCTTTAGAGTAGTGTCCTCTAAGCAAATTTGAACAGCAAGAGCACCCAGAGACCTGTTCTTCCAATAGGTACTCCTCAAAACTCCTCTTCTTCAGAGGTCTGACAATGTGGAGCAGGGGGTTATTTTAGCAGTTAGGTGTATTTTAAATTCTAAATTTTAAAAGCCCTATTATTATTTTTAAAATGTTGCCAAATACTTTGAGAACTTGAAGATCAAAATAAATGAACTAACGAGATGGCTGCTTTAGTTTAATTCATACTGGATTAGCAAAGACATTGATCAAGAAAGAACAGAAATGTAAATGGCACCACTTGGTGGTAATGATGCACATGTCAGAGTGACAAGGAATTCTGAATCCTGGGTGAGAGGAGGGCCACTGGGTTCTCTAGTTGCATGCACGCACCATGTGGGGAAAGTGGATATTTGGGGGCGGGGGGGCAGTATTTAACTTTTCTATAAATGCATCTGAATAAGTTGATTTATCTCTCCTACAAATTTGTATTTTATATTTGCATGATGTCAAAGTACATTTGACACCATGTCAAAGTTGTGTATTAATTTTGGGCCTAAAGGATATAACCCAAGTAATCAGACAGAGACGTTTCCCCACAAAGTTCCAAAGAGAGTGTTTGCTGCCTGTGTAGGAGAGGAGAATGTTGGCCACGTCTCCAGTTAGTGTAGCATGATAGAAGCGGCATGTCTCCTTTCCGTATGACATTTAAGGGCATTGCTTCCACAGTCTACATTTTGTTTATTTTTTATCATGCCCTGCCCCCAAGGAGCTTAATGTGGCAAGCAAGGTGCTCCCAGCCCCAATTTTACCTTCTCGACAACCCTGTGAGGTAGTGGGGAGAGAGCGCAATTGTGCCAAGGCCACCCAGCATGCTCCATAGCTGAGAGACGGATTTGAACTTGGGCCTCCCTGGGGCTTTGGTGTGTGAATTGCCAGCATCTGTGGATAACCTTAACAATCAAGTTTGAGTTTCAGGGTCAGAAGGGCGAATTTCCCCCCTTCCTCCTGCTTCAAGTGAAAGAGACAAAGCACCAGCAGTGCTTCCCCAGATTATTCTGCAGGGTCAGGACAATGAACCTCTGAGCATCAGGGTCAAAATTCTATATTTAAACCTCATCCAGACTTGCTGAAGCCTCAACATGGCAGATTAGTGAGCCACTGCTGGCATCTAGTGGCTCCAGCTATGAACTGCTTATCCACCACAAGCCCCCAAAGCCTTGGGTGGTCACATCCGCCGGTCCATCAAATCCTATTTCAAGAATCAGTTTATCCGAAGAGTCACTGGAGATGATCATTTCCCTTGAATACGTGTCTGAGTAGTGAGGAGACCGGCCTAGATGGGTCCAAGAACAGGCCTGACCCTGAACTAGATGGGCCTACACAGTATTTGCTCCTGTCCAGGATGCCCGTTTTGTATTAAAGGCTTTAATTATTCTAGAGAAAGAGACCAGCACCACTCACTACAAATACAAAACTCCAAACCAGACCCCACCACACAGAGAGAAATGCAGGGGCTTGATCATCTCAAGTCCAGTCTGAAGTTTCACCAGTCATGTTTCAGTCTTCTCGCGCTGTCTTCTCAGTGCCTGATTCCAAGATGCGTTGAGAGGGAGACCTTTCATCATCAGTGCAGGAAAGGCAAATCCTGGACAAAGAGAAAGTGTGAGGAGATTAGCCCCCTGGTGGGGAAATGGCAACTGCACTGATCCTGCCTCCACCTAGCTAAGGGTCCCGTCAGTGACGCATAAGTGAGGAGCAGGAGAAAGTGGGCCAATCACCCTGACCCCAAACGGAGGCAATTCTTCCCTGGCTCACCCTTCTCACAGAATTCTCTCTCTAGAATCCCATTCACACCCACCATAGGAATGGCAACATCTAGCCACAACATACAGTGTTAACTGACAAGCGTATGATGCCACCACACACCCCACCCCACCCTCTGAACTGCCACACAGCCCTGGGGAGGAATCCTTTATAGTGATCAACTTAGTAAGAAATATCCCTCTGTCCAGGCATGTGTTCTCACAGAGGGCAGAAACAGAACAAGCTGCCACCCCTGAGAGCCAGTGTGGTCTCACAGTTAAAGTGTTGGACTAAGAACAGGGAGACCTGAGTTGGAATCCCTACTCAAATATAAAGTGTCCTTGGTGACCCTGAGCCAGTCACTGTCACTCAGCCTAACCTACATCACGGGGTTGTTGTGAAGATAATAGGTGGAGGGAGATTGTGTGCACCTCCCTGAACTCTTTGGAGGAAGGGTGAGATACACATGTAAGAAATATTAACCCACAGATGGCACAAAAGTCCCCACATTAGTGCAGTGCCTCACTGCAGAACAGTGAAGAATCACAGCTGGTGAGAGGAAAAAGATTTGCAACTTTGCGAGAGGGCTGGGTAGGTGGGTCAGTGGGAAAGTTTTTTCAAAAGTGCTAGGTACGTGGAGCTAATGTAAGGGTCCCCCAGTCTCCACACAGGGTTACCTAGAACTCAGTGAGGTCATCGTTGAAATAGAGCAGGACAGCAGGCGTAAAGGAATCCGCATCCAAGTTGAGCTGGTAGAACTCCTCGTCCTCATCTGGGATGTGGTTTTGCTGCAAGTTCTTGTCCATGTCTAGGTTGACGCCTTCGTATTTCCACGTGTAGCTCGCCGCGTGGGCATTGTAGGGCAAGTACCGCCGCAGGATCTCCCACATGGATTCCTCTGCGCACACCTGCAGAGACTCTGGTTTATCTGCCTGGGCAGAGTGATAGGAGGTCTGCATACCTCTCGAAGCTAAACTGCTCCCTTCAGCCGCCACATGTGCTTAAGGGGGCAAGTCAGCCATGTTTGGTTTCCCTAACGTTATCTCAGCATAACGTCAGAGGACCCCCAACGGAGCCAAGGAGAAGGAAGACCAGAAGGGGTGAGTTTACATAATCAGTACACATGCCTGCTTCGAGTGCAACCCTCCAGCCACTCGTGGGCATGTGCCTGGGCAACAGGAAGCCAACACAGAGGTGAGGAAGTGCAATTACTCCTCTCCTTTCTGAGGCCAAACACTAGAGGGACTGGAGGATCCTTAGGCAAGCTGGGTCACCAGTTCTAGTCCTCTGTGGCACTGGGCATTTCTCATTGGGCAGCACCCAATGTAGACATGAGCTGTCTACAGGAAAGGGTTAGGCAGGGAGAGGCTTCATTTTCTAAGAAGAGGAGAAGCCGCAAGATCAGGGGCGGCCCTTCCATGAGGCGAGGTGAGGCAGTCGCCTGGGGCAGCACGTTGTTGGGGTGCCAGCAAATTAACAAGATGCCTGCCTACCCCTGCTTTTTTTTCTTTTTAAAGGAAGAGGGAGGAGGGTGCGTAGAGGGCAGCTCTGCCTCGGGCACACAGAAGTATTGAGCTGCCACTGCCCAAGATACTGCTTAATAAAGGGGCTGGGATTAATCCTCCCTCTGCGGGGACAGGGCAGGACTCACCTCGAGCATTTGCTCCTGGGAGGTCAGGGTGTTGATGATACGGATATGCCTGGTTTTGGCAGACAAGTTGCCCACCTCGTAGGTGGTGTCTTTCCACCAAGGCATGCCAAAGTCATTGGCCCAGTCTGAGCGAGGCAGCGGCGGTGGGATGTGCAGAAAGCGGCCTTGGGGAGTGTAGTACTTAAGGCAGCCTGTGAGGGGGTCGATGTGTGTCTGGATCTGAAAGACAGAAAGATGGCTGGGAGCCCCAATTTCCATTCTCAGGCAAGAGGAGGCTGGGTTCCCACAGCAGGGTTCATCACACGACAAACGGAACACGATCCGACTGTGTGATGCAGTGCCAACACTGCGAACTATGGCTTGGAGGAGGCTTTTTTGGAGGAAAAATAATTACTAGTCTGTGTAGACAAAACTGAGCTAGACAGACCAATGGTGTGACTCAGTATATGACAGCTTTCTTTGACCATCCTTACCTATTTCTGTACCTATTTTCAGGGCTCCCTGTCTTGCCATCCCCCACTCCCCGGTGATTTTTTAAACTTTTCCCCAGACACTTCTATGAGGGATTTTTGGCAGAAGGAAGCTTGGACTCTGGATTGGGTCCAGTCCTGAGAGTCTGAAGGGACCCAAAGCTGACATCTGTGGTTCCAGTTGAGACCCAGTTCAAACTTGTGCACAGCCCTAATAATTATGCCTCTTCACTTGGAAGACATGCCGAGTCTTTCTCGAATGTTGGTATCCTAAACTGAATACTTGAAAAGTCACCAACAATGAGTAATGACGCAAAGCAGAGCTTTAAAGAATGATGAAAATCTGTGAAGGGACCATCAGTTTCTTCACTGGGCATCATACAATAATTCATGCCCAGAGCTTAGGAAAGGGAAGAATGCAGAACTCATAAAAACAGCTCCGGGCTTAGTTGCTACTCCGCCAGCCCCCCAACTATCCTGCAGAGTGGGCCAGCCTGGGCATGCATGACACAGCTGCCGGCATCTGAATTCTGGCCACATTTCCAGTGGGCACATGCACGGGAAGCACCACAGAGGATACCAGTCGCCTGTATCCGCAGCACAGAAACCTTCAGGAGGGCCAGTGAAGAGGCCTAGGTAGAGAAGCTCATGGCATGGAGTGTCAGGGCTTTGTGGCACCCAAAACACACCACTGTGGACGTTCCGTTCACCTTCCCCCAGGCCAGACCTCACTCCCCAGCCGCCCAGAGTGTCCAGAGCCACAGTGACTTACGTCTTTGGTCTTGGGGTTAAACCAGTGGCTAATATCTTTCCCCGCTGCTTCTAGGATCGGTTTCAGGAGGAGATCACCTGGATGGGCAGAGAGAGAGAGAGAGAAGCCTACTTTGGCCAAAAGGAAGAGGGACAGTGGCTAAAGTGGGGGCTAGGGGTAAGGCCTGTGGAGGTGACGTCGTGCGCATATGGGAGGGGAGACACCATGTCGCATGAGCCCTGCTGCCTCAGGCCAAAGGTCCATCTAGCACAGCATCCTGTTTCCAGCACAAACCAGCCACAAGGAAAACGTTAAGGCAAGAGGCCCTCTCTGCAGTTTGCCCTTCCCCAGAAATCACAATTCGGAGTTACACTGCCTCTACATAGGGGGGCTCTATTTACCTATCATGGCTTAAGAACATAAAAGTGCTGGAACAGACCAAAACAGGGCCATCTAGAGAAGCATCCCACTTCCAACCGCAGCTGGCTGGAAGCTCATAAGCAAAGCATGATGGTAGCAGTCCTCCTGCCGCCACATACCCTCCGCAATAGGATCGTGGAGGTACACTGCCTCTGAACTGGAGGTTCAGTTTTGGCTACTGTCACTAGTAGCAGATGACAGACCTACCTTCCTCAATGAATTGGTCTAATCTCCATTAAAGCCAGAAGGCAAGGACAGTCTGTGATAAACAGGAGCAAAGATGAAGAGCCCGCTAGGATCAGAGCTAGAGTACACTCCCTATGTGGAAAGGCTACAACGTTTGGGGCTTTTTAGTGTAGAGAAAAGGCAACGAAGGAAAGACATGATAGAGGCTTACAAAAGTATGCATAGTGTGTGGAGAGAGAGTTTCCCCTCCCTCTCTCACCACACTAGAACTAGGGGTCATTTTGTGAAACTGACTGGCAGCAGATTTAGGGCGGGCAAAAGGGAGGCCTCCACACAGGGGTCTATGGACTTCAGGGCCGAGAGATGTAATGGCCACTAGCTGAGAGGGATGTAAAAGGGGATTTGGCAAGTTTAGGGAGGACAAAGTGACGACTAGTCTTGATGGCTCCATCCTTAGAGGCAGTGTGTCTCTGAATCCCTGTGGCAGGGGAGCAGCAGCAGCAGCAGCAGCAGCAGGAGAGGGAAGTGCCTTTCCCTTCACCTCTGCTTGTGGGCTTCCCGGAAACAACCGGTGGGCCACTGTGGGAAGCAGGATGCTGCACTAGACAGGCCTTGGGCCTCGATCCAGCCAGGCTCTGTGTGCTTGTGCTCAGCATCCTGTTTCACACGGCAGCCAACCAGAGGCTCCCGGGAAACCCAACAGGAAGGGAGGGAAGCAATAGAGGTAGCTGCCCTTCCACTGAGCCAGGCCCTTCCTTGGTCCCTCTAGCTTAGTCCTGCCTACTCCAGGAGCCCCAGATGTTGCTGGACTGCAACACCTATAGTCCTTAGCCACGTGGTCACTGGGGATGATGGGCATTGTAGTCCAATGATATCTGGGGACCCTGACAGGCAGGGGCTCTCCAAGCAGGAGTCTCTCTCTCTCTCTCTCTTTCTCTCCCCCAGCCCTTCCTGAAGGTGCAGCCAGGGTTTGAACCTGGAGCCATCACCTGCCCACAAGGCAAAGACTCTGCCACGGAGTTGCTGCTGCCCCATCACCCCCCCCACATACACACACACAAAAGGAGCCAGCACAGCATAGTGGTTAGAGTGTCAGACCAGGACCAGGAAGACCCAGGTTCGAATTCCCATTCAACCATTAAACTCACTGGGTGACTCTGGGCCAGTCATGTAGCTCTCAGCCTAACCTACTTTTGAAGGACTTTGAAGAAGCAAGAGAGAGAAAGTATTGACACTTTTGAACTTTCGTGCTGGAGAAGACTTTTGAGGATACCATGGACAGCCAGGAAAACAACAAATGGATCATAGAACAAATCAATCCAATATTCACACAAAGCACAAATGACCAGGCTCAAACTATAATACTTTGGACACATTATGCGAAGATCCAGCTCCTTCGAGAAGTCCATAATGCTGGAAAAGTGGAAGGAAAGAGAAGAGGATGACCAGCAGCAAGGTGGATGGACCCGATCATGACGGCAATGAATGCACTGAGAGACCTTCAAGGCCAAGTGGAAGACAGATCATCCTGGAAACAATCTATCCATGTGGTCACTAACAGTCGACACCGACTTGACGGCACTTGATCAATCTACCTACCTACCTACCTCACAGGGCTGTTGTGAGGATAAAAATAACCATGCACACCACTCTGAGCTCCTTGGATATAAATGTAAAAATAAATAAATAATAAAATAATAAAAGTTCTCCCCTTGTGCCTCTCAGCAGAAGAGGAGAGCTGGTCTGGTGGTAGCAAGCATGACTTGTCCCCATAGCTAAGCAGGGTCTGCCCTGGTTGCATATGAATGGGAGACTTGGTGTGTGAGCACTGCAAGATATTCCCCTCAGAGGATGGAGTTGCTCTGGGAAGAGTATCTAGGTTCCAAGTTCCCTCCCTGGCAGCATCTCCAAGAGAGGGCTGGGAGAGACTCAGGCCTGCCACCTTGGAGAAACCGCTGCCAGTCTGTGAAGACAATACTGAGCTAGATGCATCAGTGGTCTGACTCAGCATATGGCAGCTGCCTATGTTCCTAGCTGCTGGAGGGGGGGGGCACATGGGAGCGGGTGGACTGCCACTCCTCCTGGGGCCGTGGGCAGAGTTCCCCAGATGTTGACGACTAGAACTCCCATAATCCCCAAAGGCTCTTGCAGCTGGGGATGCTGGGAGTTGTAGTCCCTAGCATCTGGGGGATCCCTGTGCGAGGGGGCACTGCTGGCCGTAGGTGGGGTGAGGGGGCTCAGGCACAGCACGCCTTACCCTTGTGGGCCTCAGCCAGGGGACTGAGGTCGTGGACGCGGCCCAAGTAAGAGACCCAGAGATCCCAGGGCCGGTTATGCACCGCCACCTCCTTCGGGGTGTAGTAGCGAGTCCGGAAGTTGTCCATGAGCAGCCCCGGCCAGCGCGTCTCCTGCTGCCATGGCAACCTCCGGCAGTGCTTCACGGGAAATGGCAATGGCGCCGGAGGCTGCGGAGGAAGCGCCCCGTGGGTGGCCACAGAGGCAGGAAAAGCCTAGAGGGGCGTACACACCCTCACTTCCGGTTATTTCGGGAAACCCAGGAGTTTAGCTCAGCTGTGATTAAGCAGCTGCGGCCCCCCCCCCCCAAGGTCAGAAGTCCCTGCTCTTTCCAAGTCAGATCTTATTTTGTGATGGGGGATGCGAGTGGTTTAAAAAAAACAAAACAGTTAAAAGTTCAAGGACCGTAAAGAAACTTTCTAAGAACATTCTCAGACGTGTCCCCTTAGGGAGAACCCTGCCGTTCTCTTTGCAGTTCAGCTTCTCCACAGAAAAATGCTGAAACCTCTCAAGCCCGCCGGTCGTTGGAAACTTCTGCAACCGAGTGTTGAATTTGGACTCGGAGGGAGGGCCTGGATTTAAGGAGAACGGCCTTTACTGCAAGCTGGGAGGTACTGAATGCCCAAACCAACATCAGCTCCATCTTTAACCTACAATATGGGCAGTGGAGATAATTGCATTGAAAGAACAAAGTTAAAAGTTTTAAAACGAAGTCGAAAACTCACGAAAGAGTATGATCTCCTCCCTCCTGCCCCTAATTGTTCCTCTTGTTGGAGAGAAAGAGCAGACGCTGGTGCTGCCTCGGCTGCTGAAGCAAAGCTGGTCTTAGCAAGCATGAATTGTCTGCTTTCCTTAGTATTGTCCACCCTGGTTTGCAATGCATTTGAATGGGCGACTCCTTGTGTGAACATTGTAAGATATTCCCCCTAGGAGATAGAAGTAGCTTTGGGAAGAGCATTTGCCTGCTTGCATGCAGAAGGTCCCAAGTTCCCTCCCTGGCAGCAGCACCTCCAGACAGGGCTGAGAGAGACTCCTGCCTGCAGCCTCGGAGATGCTGCTGCCAGTCTGTATAGACAATATGGTGCTAGATGAGCCAATGGTCTGACTCAGTATATGGCAGCCTCTTATGCTGCTGCTGCTGCTGCTGCTGCAACAACCATGTTGAAATCCTGGATTCCTTCTTTGACTGCGATGAGGAGCACCGTTAAAAAAAACACCCAAAAACCTTCCCGTGTCAGAGCAGAAGTCCCGCATCCAGCCAATGAAATGACTTCGGAAGTCATTAGACTTCCTCTAGCACTTTCCTCTATCTCTGCGTACCGGAGAGGGAGCTGGCGCGCACAGAATTCTGGGAGTTCTTAATCCCTATTGGAGGGGGCCGACCCGCCCCGCTCGCGGCGGGCTTCTTGGCGCACAAAGCCTCCTGGGAATTGTAGTCCCGGCAGGGAGATGGCGGCGCCTGCCATTCCAGAACATCCCCAGCCACAGAGGAGGGAGGAGAATGGCTGCGAGAACAGCCCCAGCCCGGGGGTAAGAAGAAGAAGAGGGGAGAGCCATGGGGTCACCGGGTGGGGGTATCAGTCCCCAAACTCAGAAGGGGGGGAGGCTTAATAGGGGTCTCATAATCCCGAATGGGAAGGTGTGGGGAGGATAAGAGGGGCTTGGGGGGCCATGATGTGGAGAGAAGGGGGGCTGGGGGGGCCATGATGTGGGGAGGACAAGGGGGCTTGGGGGGGCATGATGTGGGGAGGGGGAGTAGGCTAGAGCAGGAAAGCGGGAGGGGGAGGTCTTTGAAATGGCGGGGTGCTGTGTGGGGTGGGCACTGGGCAGGGGGAGCAGGTCCCAGAGTTCAAAAGGGGGGGAGTGTGGGAGGGAGGGGGGCACCCACTCCTATCCCCCCCCCGCCATGCCCCCTTGGAGGCACGAGGGGAGGGGAGAGGCAATAGGATCCTGCCTGCCTCCCCCTGCCCACGCCCCCCTCCCTCCCCTCTTTTGTCTCTCCTGGGTCAAATTGCCAATGGTAAGCTTCTTGGGGCAGGGAATTGTCCTCTTCGATATGCCTGCCAACCTGGCGCTTTAATCTGAAACCTTAAACAGAGAAGGGAACTTATTAGAAAGCATGCCGGGGTGGAAGCTGATCTGCGTTTGGTGGTTTTGGGACCATAGACCCAGAAGGAACCAGAAGTGTGGATATTCTGGAAACTTTTGGATTGGGAAAATTCCCAGTGCCCTATATCAATTGGGCTTGGCCTGTTTATTTGGCTTAGGAAATAAAGTGTGTTTTTAAAAAAATGCATACCATTTTAATTATTTTTAATATGACATTATTATTATTATTATTATTATTATTATTATTATTATTTTACATTCATATCCCACTCTTCCTCCAAGGAGCCCAGAGCGGTGTACTACATACTTGAGTTTCTCCTCACAACAACCCTGTGAAGTAGGTTAGGCGGAGAGAGAAGTGACTGGCCCAGAGTCACCCAGCTAGTCTCATGGCAGAATGGGGATTTGAACTCAGGTCTCCCCAGTCCTAGTCCAGCACTCTAACTACTATGCTCTATAAATATCTCAAACGTGTTTTCTGGTAGCCAAAACTATTTGAACTGAAATATTTGATTTGGGGGGAAATGAAGTAAAGCACACAATATTGGTTTGAGGGTCACATTGAAATCACTTGGAATTTTGCTGCACTTAGAAATAATTTTTGTTGGAATACTTGAAACTATTTTAAGACAGAAGAACAGCCTTGCTGGATCAGACCCAAGCCTATCTTGTCTAGCATCCTGTTTCCCACAGTTGCCCACCAGATGTCTCTGGGAAGCCCACAAGCAGGAGATGAAGGGATGCCCCCTCTCCTGCTGCTGCTCCCCTGCAGTTGCTATTTGGAGGCATCCTGCCTCTGAGCCTGGAAGGAGCCTATAACCTCATTGCTAGTCCTGCCCTCCATGAAATGGAACATATACTGAGTCAGGCCACTGGTCTATCTAGCTCAGTATTGTCTTCACAGACTGGCAGCGGCTTCTCCACGGTTGCAGGCAGGAATCTCTCTCAGCCTTATCTCAGAGATGCTGCCAGGGAGGGAACTGGGAACCTTCTGCTCTTCCCAGAGCGGCTTCATCCCCTGAGGGGAATATCTTGTAGTGCTCAAACATCAAGTCTCCCATTCAGATGCAACCAGGGCAGACCCTGCTTAGCTATGGGGACAAGTCATGCTTGCAACCACAAGACCAGCTCTCCTGGTCTTGTGGTCTAAGCACTACCCTGCACGTTCCATACATTAGGGGTGTGCACAAACTGCAGTTCAAGCATGTTTGGGGAAATCGGGCAGAGAACTTTAAGAAAAAGAAGAGCAGGTTCTTACCTTCTTGCTGAGGTAGCACTTATCCCAATAACGCTAACCCCACGTGGCACCAGCACGCACATGGAGCCCACGCATGTGCAGACGCCAAATACATAAAAACAGCCCTGCTGGATTAGGGCCAAGACCCATCTCACACAGTGGCCCACCAGATGCACCTGAGAAGACCACAGGCAAGAGGTGAGGGCATGCTTTCCCTCCTGTGGTTGCTCCCCTGCCACTGATATTGAGAGGCATCTTGCCTCTGAGGCTGGAGGTGGCCTATAGCCACCACAGAATAGTAGCTACTGATAGACCTGTCCTCCGTGAATTTGTCTAAGCCCCCTTTAAAGCCATCGAAGCTAGTGGCCATCACCACATCCTGTGGCAGAGAATTCCATAGATTAATTATGTGCTATTTGAAAAAGTTCTTCTCTTTGTTGGTCCTAAAATTCCCAGCCTTCAGTTTTATGGGATGATCCCTAGTTCTAGTGTGAGAGAGGAAGAAAAATTTCTCTGTCCACTCTCTCTACTCCATGCATAATTTTATAAACTTCTGCCATGGCTCCCCATTGTCAGCCCTTTTCCAAATTAAAAAGCCCCAGATGCTGTAGCCTAGCCTCATAAGCAGCGTGCTCCAGGCCCTGATCATCTTGCTTGCCCTCTTCTGCACCTTTTCCAGTTCTACAATGTCCTTAAGATACGGTGACCACAACTGTGTGCAGTATTCCAAATGCAGCTGCACCATAGATTTGCATAAAGGCATTATGATATTAGCATTTTTATTTTCAATCCCCTTCCTAATGGTCCCTTGGCCTCATTCACCACATTTGCCATTTTGTCACCCACTCCCCCAGTTTGGAGAGATCCTTTTGGAACTCCTCACAGTTGGTTTTGGATTTCACTACCCATGTGCGTGCTGATGCTGCATGGGAGTTGTTGGGAAGCGTGGCACCCCAGCAGAAAGCTGCTTTGGGCGACAGAGAGCAGGTAAGGACCTGATGTCTTTTTTCATAAAGTTCTCCGCCCAACTAAGTTCACATCCCTACCTTACATTGTCAATTTTTAAAGGGTGGGGGATCAAAAGCACTGAAAACTCTTTACCATCTTAATATTAACACATTCAATAAGGTACACATTCAAGATATAGTGTAAGCCAGAGGTGGGCGGCCTGAGGTTCTCCAGCTGTTGTTGGACTACAACTCCCATCATCCCCAGCCACCTCTGAACTAGGCCATAAACTAGGTAGAAGGTAACCTGCCAAGTGATGCTCTACATAAACCTCTGTAAGTGTGGCTTTTTGCAAGCTGGCAGTGTATAGAATTGCATGCACGGCGTCTCCTAGTTGGAGAACGCAAGGGACCAAGGTATACATCTGCAAGGAAATAATGTTTCCTGAGCCGTATTCCTCCTCAAACTGTCCCTCTCGCTATCTGTGTGATGTCCACTGTTCCCCATCGAATACATTGAGTACAAGAGGGGTTGACCATTGCCTCCTCCTGTGCAGTAGGAGATGATGATTTCTTTCAGCACCTTCCTGTATTGCTGCTGCCCGATATAGGAGTTTCCCACATTCTGGGAAACGCACCAGCGGGGATTCGAACCAACAGCCTCCGGCTCCCTAGGCAGGTTACTTCCCCGCTGTGCCATTAGGTGGCTGACTCTGATGGTGCAGGCTGTTGTGGGGTGTTTTTTTAAATCTGTGCTTGCTCAAGAGAGAACACTGGGATGTCAACCATATCCCATCTCGATTTGTACTCACCCACCATGAGGTCTAGAAACTTAGTCTCTTCTCAAAAAGGAGAAACAAAGCCAGCAAAGAAACAACAACCCCACCCATCGCCACCACATCCCATGTATGCACGCATGCACACACACACAAACGGGTGGGAAGGAAGGTAGAGTGGGCTTGGTTTCTCTCTTCCTTTCCGTTTCAGACGGGATGGGGTTTCTTTGTCCCCCTGGTCCATTCAGACTAACCATCCCCACGCTTCCTCCAGGACTCGGGCGAGGAAAAGGCCAGCTCGCCATACCTCCACGCCCGCTGCAAGCTGGAGAACCTCCTCAACAAGAGCATGCGCATCCGGATGACAGACGGGCGGACCCTCGTGGGCTGCTTCTTGTGTACCGACCGAGACTGCAACGTGATCCTGGGCTCTGCCCAAGAGTACCTCAAGCCCACTGGTGAGTGCCATCCCTGGCGCAGCCTGAGCTGTTCTCTCCTAGGAAACTCCGGAAGCGGCTTATGCTGAGCCAGGTCCTCGGGTGGCAGACCTGTGGGAAGCCTGCCTTTGGGGAGCTTCGCCCGCCCACCCCCTGCCCCTCTTCCCACATTCAGGCTGGTGCTGGCAACCAGGGGTGTCGCTATAATCGAACGGATGGGTTCAAAGAACCCGGACCCCCAGCTCTTGAGGCCCCCCCCACCTTATTTTCTTCATTTTCTTGTGAGAGCCAGCGTGGTGTAGTGGTTAGAGTGCTGGACTAGGACCGGGGAGACCCGAGTTCAAATCCCCATCCAGCCAGGAGACTTGCTGGGTGACTCTGGGCCAGTCACTTCTCTCTCGGCCTGACCTACTTCACAGGGTTGTTGTGAGGAGAAACTCAAGTATGTAGTACACCACTCTGGGCTCCTTGGAGGAAGAGCAGGAGATAAAATGAAAAATAATCATAATCTCCCTCACTCCGAGGGACCGCTGGGGGGAGGAGCGAACACAGGCCCCCTTCTCCCCTAGCTGTGCCCTTTGAAACGGGGTTTTAACGATTGTGTCTGTGTGCATATTTTTCGATCCAGGGTTCTCCGCCTTGGGCCCCCAAATGTTGAGCGGCAGCTCACACCACCCCCAGCCATTTTGGACAGGATTATGGGAGTTGTGGTCCAACAGCATCTGGGGACTCAAACGTGGGGATCCCTGGCTTATAGATATTTGCAAGCCTCTTTAGATAGAAAAGCATGTTATTAAGAAGTGGGCAGGAAATGTAAAAAATGCTAAATAATTGTAGTGGGGCGGGGCAGCCAGGCCTCCAGGCTCCTTTGGCAAGAAAGAAGGCCCAAGTCAGGGCTTCCGGGCTTTCTCGGAGGGGAGGGGGTGCCGTTGGTGACTAGGACTCCCGCGTTCTCATCTTCTCTCTCTCTCTCTTTCTTTCCTGCTGTCCACAGACTCCTTCTCCGCAGGAGAACCTCGGGTCTTGGGGCTGGCGATGGTCCCAGGACATCACATCGTCTCCATAGAGGTGGAGCTGGAGAGCTTGGCCTCCTTGCAGTACCTCTGATCTGTCACCAGAGGGCGCAGCAGGGCTCAACCCTTGAGAAATGCACTTTGCCGACCCTGGAGACAGACAGCCTCCCGACTCTGACTCTGCCTCGCTCGGGAGCAGCTGAGGAGCAAAAGCTTGAAGGCTGGACAGGACTGGTGCACACTGGGAGGTGGGTCATGGGTGCATGTGCACGCGCACACACCCACCTCCGAGACTTGGGATATGGTTGACCCGTAAAGGTGTTTAGGTTTGCGAGACGTCGTATTAAACATAGACAAATTCTGACTTGGTGTGTTGTTCTCCTTGCACCTAAGTCAGAGGTTCTCAAACGTGGGTTTCTGGAGGTTGCTGGTAAGCAGCTCCCACCATCCCCAGCCTAAGTGACCGAAGGCTCAGCAAAGTCCTGCCTCTGAACTCCTCTGCCGTGAACTACAGACCCTCACTACTACGATTACTACTCCCCCCCACCAGATAATCCAGGAGACCTGATCTCCACACACTGGGGGTCAGCATGTTGTGATCTCTGAGCTAAATGCTGCTCTGGGGGGCTGCTGGTGGAACCAAAAGTGGCAGCAGTCCCACAAGCCCGATTTTACTCTGTACTACCTGAAAAGGCTTTGTGGGAGAGGAGGAGGAGGACTGTTCCCTGTAAGAGGGATTCCCAGGTGATGACTACACCTTTTTGCTAGGGGGTGGTAGGAATGGGAGTCAGCAGCATCTGGGAACCTCTGTTACAGGGAGCACCTTTTAGGAGTGGCTCTTTCCGACGACTGCAGCCCTCTCCGGACCAGGGTTCCCTAAGGCATATGCACATACGCGCACACAAGTTGTTGGATGTCTGGTTGGTTAAATTTAGTTCCCGCTCAGGTTGAATCAGGAAGGCCCCACTGAATGCACATGCCCGCACACTGCCTTGATACGGCCGCCCAGAAGAAAACTCATTCCGCACACAGATGAAGAAAGTGAGAGAGACCCTTGAACTGTTTCAGGGAACCCAGCCCAGTTGAGGCAGAGGCATGAGTGATGGGGACCCTCCTCACACACAGGGGGGGCCTCTACCTTTCTCCTCCCCCCATTCCCTTGCTTGTTAAAGGCCCTTGGCATTCTCAATTCCCCGTTTCCACCCCACCCCCCTCCGTTCTTCCTCAGCGGGACACTGGACATGCTAGGAACCTAATCTGCCTGCCCCATGTCCCTGGCTGGGGGAGACATTCCTTGTCTGTTTGGGGTCTTTCCATCTTTACACTGAAGAAAACCTTTTGCAAAATGAATATAGGGGACTTAAAATGCAGGCAGGCCCCTGACTGTATGCCGTGTGGCCAGAGTTGTCTAGATCTGGGTTTGTTCCATTAAAAGAAAAAGAAGGAGGTTAGAACCAGCCATTGGAGCCAGTAAAGGTTTGGGGTAAAGCCCCCACCCCCAGAAGTGCCAGGGCGCAGAACGTGGTGCTTAACGTTTCAGAATCTTCTAGCCCTGCCTGTAAAAGGCGAAAGCAAAATCTCTGGTCAGCTTCAAGGCCATTTTCAAGGGTGCTGTGGAATAAGGGGCTAGGCGTTTCCGTGTGTGTGTGTTGTTAACCTGTACTTTTGTGTAATTATGCCTGTGTTCATTGTGGCAGGAGGGGGGCACCATGTGGGGTACTGAACCCCACCTCCCCGCCTGCCCTTGGCATTTCAATTTGGCTTTCCTCCAGCTTCTGAAATATCAACATATACTTTGCCTGTGCTCTTTCCAGCACTTGCTGTCAAATGTTATAATTGTGGGGAATTGTGTGGTCACACAGCCCTGCAAATAATGTGCAGATGCCGAATCCAGTACTTGCTACCAAATTCTGCAGTTGTGGGGAATCGCGTAATCTGCACAGCCCTGCAAATAACTTTCACATTAAATGTGGATCACCTTTCTCAGCTCGACCCAAGCAGTTGGAAGGCACCATGGAGGGCCCCACTTACGGCATGACAGCTTGACAGGCAGAATATCTGGCAAGAAACACATCCCTGGGAAGAAGCCACAGGATTTCTCCCCGTTTGTTCCATAGGCCTGCAATCAGTGCCGGAAAAGAGTGTCTATAGATAGCCCGGGGCAGTCTTCACTTTGGCTACACTTCGCTCCCACAACACAATGGGGACCGTGCAGGAGCCAGCAGCCTTGTTATCTTATCTGAGGTTCCTTCCTCCCAGAATGTGGAGTTTTTCCATCAGAGGCTCTTGGCGCCCAGAGCTGACTCAGTCCTTCCTTATCCTGTTTGCAACAGGATATTCCCCAATCCAGCCCCAAAGCAGTTCACTGTGTCCTTTTCTTGACAGCTGCATGATAGATCAACATTTTGATCAGTGGACTTTGGCCATGGTGGCTGGGGATGATAGGTGGTGTAGTCTAGCATCATCTTTGGACCCAAACCTAGGAACCTCCGTGTTACTACACCTTTTCCTGTTGCTGCATCTCCATGCCAGGAAAGCTTCACTGGTTGAATTTCTGCCTTGTAGCACGGAAGTGCTAGCAGAGAGGAGGGGAGTGCCAGTCCTCTCAAAACGAAGAACTGCATTCAGAGAGTGAGAGTGAGTGTCCTGTGTGGAATTTTCATGGAGCAGAATCCTTTCACAATCATTAGTGTCAGAGATAAGTTGTAATGGTTTCAGGCCCCACAGAGGCTGGCATCGAACCATCTGCCCAAGAGAGACTATGAGAGAGCTCATATGAATCCAGAACAGCCGCATCTCAAGGCCATCACTGTCCTGTTCAGACACTACACTAGATGCACGTACAGGTCTGTACATGTGTCCAGGGGTGTATGTGAATGACTGAACATGCATTCATTGTAAAAGCAAATCTGGGTGTAGAGGTGGCTTATAACGCGATGCATGGTGTGGAGAGAGTGGATAGGGAGAAGTTCTTCTCCCTCTCTAACAACACTGGAACCAGGGGTCATCCCATGAAACCGGCGGCCAGGTCATTTAGGACCGACAAAAGGAAGTCCTTTTTCACATAGCACATAATCTATGGAATTATTTGCCATGGGACCTGGTGACGGCCACCAGCTTGGATGGCTTTAAAAGGGGCTTAGACAAATTCACAGAGGACAGGTCTATCAATGGCTACTAGTCTGGTAGCTATAGGCTACCTGCAGCCTCAGAGGCAAGATGCCTCTAAATATCAGTCGTCATGGAGCAGCAGCAGGAGAGAGATCATGCTTTCATCTCTTGACTGAGGGGCTTCCCAGAGGCACCTGGTGGGCCACTGTGGGAAACAGGATGCTGGACTAGATGGGCCTCCTTGGGCCCAGAGGTGCAGCTAGGTAATTTTGGAGCCTGGACCAAAAGGCCATTGGACACCCCCACCCCACCCCCGCCTGCAAGTTAAGCATCATTTTGTAACATGTAGGTTCCTGAGGGCACAAACCACACACCCCAGGACAAACTGAAGAGGATTTGGGGGGCCCAGGGGGTGTACAGAGGCCCTGGACTATGGCCCTGATCATACATTCTTATGTACGTTCTGATGTACAGGCCCGCTCAACTGCAGGGTACAGATAAGACATGTACAATGGTATAGCACATGTACTTAAATCAAGGGACAGGTTATTCCCAGTTCTTTCCTGTTAAATACAGGGCGGGGCGGGGAAGTGTCATCTTGAATTCAGAGCCCTCATTCTTTGGGGTAAATACATGTATAACCTGCATTTAACCTCTATCTTTTAAAGCATTGTCTTACATTCAGAGTCGCTTTCTATTTAGGTTATTATGGTAATATGTGAAGGACTGTATGGGCTGGGACTGATGGTGCATGCATCAGCCCTAACATGTGAACAGGGTGTGTATGTCAGAGGTTCTCCAACCAGGCCAGAGGCCATTGTGGCTGGTAGGCAGGGGCGTATCTAGGGTAAGGCAGGCAGGTCACGTGCCCCGGGCGCCACTTGAAGGGGGATGCCATTTTTTTAAATGAAATTTTTTAAAAATGGCCACCAAAAACAAAATGGCCACTGTGCATGCTCAAATGGCCTCTGTGAGGCCTAGCAGAAGACATTTGAGCATGCGTGGTGGCCATTTTGTTTTCGGTGGCCATTAAAAAAAACAACACATTTTTTTTAAAAAATGACTGCCGCACATGCTCAAATGGTCCCTGTGTGGCCCTAGGCCTTGCCAGGCCTCGCAGAGGCCATTTGAACATACATGGTGGCCTCCAAAATGGCCACCACGCCAATCTTTGTAGGCCTGAACAGGCCCGAAAATCAGCCCAGGATGGGCTGCGGCAGTGAATTAAGAGGCCATTGGGGGGAGGGGGAACCTTTGCAGACACCGCCCCCCGGCCTTTAGGAAGCCCCCTGAAGGGGCTACAGGTAAAAAAATTAAAATTTAATATAATATGAGTCACTGTACACATATTCAGATTGGCACTATGTACAGAGAATCAGGGCTTGTGAATACTGAGCTGAAGCTTATGAGCTAGAATTGTATTCATTTGCTCTTACTTTGCTTCTTGTGATAAGTGAGTTAAATGTGATGTCCTAATAATATGGCTATTAATGGTGAGTTTGTCTTTGAATCAGTGTGAAACCCTTAGTATTAAGGCCCACTGGGAGTTTCTTGCTCTCTTCCTCTCATTTTAACTGTCTTTCTGAAATACTAGAATATATTCCAAGCAGTGACACAGTTTACCCTGTATATCCTTTAATTATTTTCAGGGTATCTGGGAGAAGTCAAATTCTCATTTATCTTTAAAACGTACGTAATAGTGGTGCTACAATGCACAGTAGAGAATTAGACAGGCACTTCTGTTTAGTTTTCCAAATACACCTCCACAAAGTATTTAGGTATTTCATGAGCCCCAGCATACTGAAATGTTTAGTTTTCCAGCATTTTTTGGTCTGGCTACGTCCACTGCTAAATAATTTTTGAAATATTAAAAGATTAACGAGCTTGACTTGTATTTTTCAGCTGATATTATGGTAAAGTTATCTGAAAGATGGGTGTCAGATGTTTGGACAGGGGGCACAATTTCAGTGCTTGCCCTAGGTGCTATTTTCCCTAGATACGCCTGCTGGTAGGGCAGGAGCTGTAGCCCCACACCATCTGGGGATAAACGTTCGAGACCCCTCGGTGTGTGGTGTTCTCAGATCCACTCCAGGGAGGGAATGCTAGCAGGTTAAAAATAGCAGGGCATCCTTGATGTTGTCCTCTTTCTTGAGCATGGTAGTTAGATACTAGCCGTCTAATCTTTATTATAGTACAAAAGTTGTATTTGAGTGTTATAGATCTGTGTATATGTCATTGTTTCCATGCATATCATTTTAGACCTTTCAAAGTTAGCTTTTTATATTTTATGAGAATGTGCATTAATGAACTGGTATAGTTTAACCTGGATACAATCTGTAATTCAAATCTATTACTCTTTTTTTAAAGTGGGGGTGCATGGGGAAGGAGCCAAGACCAGCATTCCTGCTCCAGGTCTGGGAAGTTCCAGTTCTGCAGTGGGCTGGTGAAATCAAAGCTGCTGGGGCCTTGAGCAGGTGTGTCGAAGGCAGGATAGCCCACAGGTGCAGCTTGTCAGGAGGAAGAGAGTCTGAGTGGGGCAAGCAAGGGCAGCTGTGCCCGTCCTGCCTTCGCCACAGTCATTCCAAGCAGCAGCAGCAGCAGCAGCAGCAGAGACCTGAATGCATGTTTTACCAGCAAGACAGAGGAAACGTTGGGGAACTGGGTTCTCTGTCCGTGCGTGCAACTTCTTGTGACATGGGGACAGAGCAGCCCCGAAGTCGGAGGAGTCCTTTTATTTATTTATGTTTTCAACTGGGCTTCTTCTCTGCCAGAATCTGGGAGAAAAGAAGCTGTGCGGAGGTGATGAGGTGCAGCTGCTCAGGTAAGGCTGTGATAGGTTGTGACTTTTGGGAAACAGGGGCGGGCGGGGGGCGGTGCTGTTGCTCTTGGAAGCAATCTCTCTCCTCACGCAGGGTTCTTCATTCTCAGGGGCCAGTAGCAGCCCCCGTCAACCCTAAGAGAGCCAGCGTGGTGTAGTGACTAGAGTGCTGGACTAGGACCGGGGAGAGCCGAGTTCAAATCCCCATTCAGCCATGAGACTTGCTGGGTGACCCTGGGCCAGTCACTTCTCTCTCAGCCTAACCTATTTCACAGGGTTGTTGTGAGGAGAAGCCCAAGTATGTAGTACACCAGGGATCCTCAGCGTTGGGCCCCCAGATGTTCTTGGACTTCAACTCCCATAATCCCCAGGCCCAGTGGCCTTTGGCTGGGGATTATGGGAGTTGAAGTCCAAGAACATCTGGGGGCCCAACGCTGAGGATCCCTGTAGTACACCACTCTGGGCTCCTTGGAGGAAAAGTGGGATATAAAATGTAAAATAATAATAATAATAATAATAAATGTGTGGCGGCCCCCTGGCTAATTGTTTATGGGGCCTGTGCAAAACTCTGCACAGTCCCTCCAGCACCTTACAGAGGCAACCCTTCCCACTGTGCAAAGGGGGGGGGTCTCCTTTACGGGGACTGGAGCCTGCTTGAGTCCCTACATAGAGTTACTAACAGTCCCTTATTCACAGGGACATACCTTCTTTCAGCCCCAAACTGACTGTCCCTTACAGGCTGCCAATTTGCCCCTTATTTCCAGCAAATGGGAAGAACAGCCATTGGCCCAGATCAAACCAGTTATGTTCACTAATAACAAAGTAATGAATGAGCTCCAACTCCTTTCCCTTCTCCCTCCCTATCACGGCACTCTACGGTTCTGGAGGGTTGCAGGCTTAGGGTTGCCAACAGTCCCATATTGGGGACATCAACAAAAACATGAACATTAACAGCCATCATGACTGGCTAACTTTGCATTCTTCCAGGTTTCAGGGTCATGGGGGGGGGGGGGAATCATGCAAGCAATAATCCCTGCAGGATTATCTTACAGTGTTGCTCACACACCAAGTCTCCCATTCATATGCAACCAGGGTGGACCCTGCTTAGCTAAGGGAACAAGCCATGCTTGCTACCACAGGACCAGCTCTCCTCTCCTTGGCTACTAGTCAGTGGCTATTAGTCTGGTAGGCCATCTCTAGCCTCAGAGGTAAGATGTCTCTAAATACCAGTTGCAGGGGAGAAACAGCAAGAGAGAGGGCATGACCTCACCTCTTGCCTGTGGGCTTCCCAGAGGCATCTGATGGGCCACTGTGGGAAACAGGATGCTGGACTGGATGCACTTCCTTGAGCCTGATCCAGCAGGGCTGGATCAGGAAGCCCACACAGAGGGCCTATAGCCCTGCCCAGTAACTTCTCCTGCAACTGGTATTCAGTGGTATACTGCCTCTGTACATGGAGGCTTGCCTCATCATCACAACTCATGGTGTAGCCATCAATAGTCCTATCCTCCATGCATTTGACTAATCCCTAATACCAGGGGTTCTTAAATTTGGGTCCCCAGATGCTGTTGTACTACAACTCCCATCATGCTCAGCCATTGTGAAAATAAGTTGTTCCATGCTGCCCAGTTCCCAGAGTGTTGAGAAGACATAGGGCCATATTGCCAGGGTTTGACTTCCTTTGGATGACAGGAAGACCAGAGGATATTTCTGTAAGGTCTGCTTTATTTACAAATGCATATTTGTATATCACCATTTGTTTACCATGTATATTGGTGTATCTGATGGGAGGTGCCATCACCTGCGGCCTTGCAGAAGTTCACATGCCCCCGCCCTAGACCAGGGTTTCCTAACCTTGAGTCGGGATGCTGCTGGGCCACAACTCCCATCACCCACAGCCACAATGGCTGGGGATGATGAGAGTTGTAGTCACTCCAGCAGCATCTGCAGAGAGAAGCAGCCTGTGCCCCACAAGGGGCCTTTAGCTCTCCCTGTTGTCAAGCAACCTGTTCTAAAGGGCTTCTTTTGTTCATCATCATGCCCCCCACCCATGAGCCCCCTTCCCCGCTTGGCCGGAGGGGGCTGGTGGAATGTGCCCCTTCCCCATTCCAGGCATTCCAGAGAGATCAGTGCGCCCAGAGGCCATTTCCGGACAATTAACACCCAAGAAGAAACACCCACCACCGCCTGTGAAGGGAGAGTTGCATTCCAGGCCCCTAACTGCCCACCTTGCCGGAGGGCAGAGCTTCCCCACAATCATCGGAGGGCAGGCAAACCCATTCCAGCAGCTGTGGCCCCTCCGCCAGGCCCTGGGGTAGGAAAAATGGCCGCCTCGCGCTGCATAACGGGTGCAAACACCGCTGTGTAAAGCTAGCTTTAAGCTGCTAACATTCTGGTTTATCACACCCAACAATCAATCTCCAGCTCTTAATGTATGGATTTGCTTCCAGTGGCTGACAAATTGCTCATCTTGTTTAGCATGCAACTCCACCCACCACTCCCCCTGCTTTGTGCCTTGAAAAGACAACTGCAGGCATCTAAAAGGTGTGTGTTATGGGCACCGAAGTGCTCCGTCCTTTCTCCTTTGCCATCCCTGGATCTGGGAGTTCTGTGCCAGCAATTGGAAGGAGCTGGGCTGGCTTCAGTGGGGCCCCTGCCTCAGTGGGGCCCTGCTTCTTCAGAAGGGGCCATGCCAAGCCAGCTCATCCCCCACCTGTGGGTCTGAATTTGTCCGCCATCCCTTTAAAAACAGATGCCGCAACAAAAGAAGTCAAGGAAGGTCTCCACACACTCACCCAAACCCGAAGGAACAGAGCTACTCAAAACCCTGGACACAATTAAAGTCTGCATATTGATGGCGCTAGGGAGCTATAAGCATGAGTTCCATTGGCAATAAACATGTTCAGCTAACGGGTATATTAGATATTAAACATAAACTCTGAAAGAACTCAAGGTGAAGCATAAAGAAAGTAAAAAGTGTGTGAGTGCGTGACAGACAGAAATCCCCAAACCCTATGAGTAGTAGACGACTGCTTCTAAACTTTGACCCATCTTTGGGCCTGTTAAGCTTCTGGAGATGACAGTCCATGACCATCACAACGTGTTCCACAGGGTCATTAAACAGGTCTCTGTTTCCCCACCCATTTGGCTAAGAAATCATGTGGCATTGAGTTCCACAGGTAAACTAGATGCTAGGGCAGAAAACTACCTCTAGCTGCCTATATGACCACTTGTGGGGTAACCAAGGATAACTGTAAGCTGAGGTATCCTTTTCACACAAAGACAGGGATTCATTTCTCAACTTTTTTAAAAAAATCCCTTGAATAGGGATTTTTGAACACACCAGCAGCTCTGTCTCCTCAGCCTCCACTATAGATCCAGGGTTCGTTCTATCTATCCACATTCAGCAAGCAAAGAGATCACTGTATAGCAAAACCTGTTTTAGGGAACAGTGTCTGCCCGTTCTGATAACTGAAAGGCACCATGACACACATCACTGCCTCCACACCAAGAAGTTATGTTGCCAAGTCTGACTTCTGACTGAAGTGATGCCTGGCCCCCACAAATGTTTTTCACAAGAGCCCCTTAACATCTTTCAAGAGTCACCCAGAGAGAAATGCCAATTCCTGGAGGGCTGGCAAACCTACACAGAGCACTGTGGCTGTTCTCTCCCCCAAAGCCAGAGAGTAGTGGCGTTTTCCCTTGCGCATGCTCCTTGAAGGGGATCCTTGGTGCTTGTGCTGTCAGGGAAAGAGGCCGGGCTGGCCGTCCAGTTTGCATTCCCCTTGTGCCAGATTCTCCACTGCACCTGTTTCTGATGGGATCTAGCACCTCTCCATTTGCACCCGTGAGTCCGTGTTGGGATGCGAGCGAGTCGGATGCGCTATTGCACATCTCACTGTGGTGAAGTGTCCACCCTTTGCTGGGCGTTGTGGGGGGAGCAAGTTCTTTCAAGCGTGCTCATTTGGAAGTTCCTCAGTCCAGTTCCTTCCCCAGTTATTTCTCTGCCCCCACCCCAGCGCCGCCCCGCCCAGCTCTCAAACCCAGACTTTCCCCACCGTGTCCAGATCTTGCGAGCAGCAGCAGCAGCCACTGGCGTTGTGGTAGTGGGTCGCCGGCAGGTTCTTGTAGACGGCTTTGCTGTAGGGGACGAGGCAGTAGGTCAGCTGCAGGCGTCGCGCCAGGCGGTAGTAGGCCGCCAGTGCCAGGACCAGCAAAGGCACCAGCAGGGTGAAGCCCAGCACCAGAAGCGCCACCGAGGCCGTGTCGTGCAGGTGGGCTGTGCAGTAGTGCTCCTGCTTGTGCCAGAACTGTGGAGAGAGGAAGCACAGTGCCCGGGTCAGAGAGGATGTGGCAAGGAAGCTGCCATATATGGAGTCAGACCCTTGGTCCATCTAGCTCAGCATTGTCTACCCAGACTGGCAGCAGCTTCTCCAAGGTTGCAGGCAGGAATCTCTCTCTCAGCCCTCTCTTGGAGATGCTGCCAGGGAGGGAACTTGGAAACTCTTCCCAGAGCAGCCCCATCCCTTAAGGGGAATGTCTTACAGTGATCAAACATGCAGTCTCCCATTCAAATGCAAACCAAGGCAGACCCTACTTAGCAAAGGGAGCACTTCATGCTTGCTACCACAACACCAGCTCTCCTAAGGGGAATATATTACAGTGCTCATGCATGTAGTCTCCCCTTCAAATGCAAACCAGGGTGGATCCTGCTTAGCAAAGGGGGCAGTTCATGCTTGCTACCAACAGACCAGCTCTCCTTACAGACATGTGCTCATGCACAGAATGGAGGTGCACTGCCCTTGTGCACAAATAGCAGTAGTGTGCATTTAGGGCATCCATCCCCTGTTTATTCACTGTAGGAGGCAACACCTTCATCCCCGGCAAAGGCCATTAGAACCGGGGAGCACATCAGGTCCTCAAGCTCAATGCAATGATTAATGCTTGTAGGATATTTCGCATCCCCAAAGGGTGTTAGAAATTGCCACTAGTAGCAAAACGATATATTTGTTATAGAACTCCATTGAGGACAGGCCTATCAATGGCTCCTAGTCTGGTGGCTATGGGCCACCTCCAGCCTTATAGCCAGCATAGTGTAGTGGTTAGAGTGTTAGGACTGGGAAGACCTGAGTTTGAATCCCCGTTCAATCATGAAACTCACTGGGTGACTCTGGGCTAGTCATGTAGCTCTCAGCCTAACCTCCCTCACAGGGTGGCTATGAGGAGAAAAAGAAGCATGTACTCTGAGTTTCTTGGAGGAAGAACAGGAAATACATGTTTAAAAACATAAATAAATAACATAACAAAACATAACATGACATAATTTGCCTCTGAATCCCAGTTGCAGAAGAGCAACAGCAGGACAGAGGGCAAGCCCTCTGCTCTTGCCTGTGGGCTTCTCCGAGGCATCTGGCTACCTCGAGGAGAGCTGGTCTGGTGGTAGCCAGCATGACTTGTCCCCATAGCTAAGCAGGGTCTGCCCTGGTTGCATATGAATGGGAGACTGGATGTGTGAGCACTGTTAAGATCTTCCCCTCAGGGGATGGAGCCACTCTGAGAAGAGCAGAAGGTTCCCAGTTCCCTCCCTGGCAGCATCTCCAAGATAGGGCTGAGAGAGATTCCTGCCTGCCACCTTGGAGAAGCCGCTGCCAGTCTGTGAAGACGATACTGAGCTAGATAGACCAATGGTCTGACTCAGTATATGGCAGTTTCCTATGTTCCTATGTTTCCTATCTGGTGGGCCACTGTGGGAAACAGGATGCTGGACCAGAGAGGCCTTCTTGGACCTGATCCAGAAGGGCTGTTCTTATGTCTTGAACTCTTCCTTCCATATATGTATATTTACACTTCTGGCACCATTGCACCCCTCTCCTCTACCAACATCGGACTCTAGCCCTATTCAGAATTTCAGTGGCACATGCGTACGGATGATTTTACAAATGTACATGTGAATGGAACCTAGGAAGCTGCCATAACCTGAGTCAGACCCCTGGTCCATCTAGCTCAGTATTGTCTACACTGACTGGCAGCAGCTCTCCGAGGTTTAGAGCAGGAGTTGTCTCTCTGAGCCATCTCTTGGTGATGCCAGGGTGTGAATTTTGGTCCTTCTGCATGCAAGGATGCAGATGTTCTTCCCAGCGTGGCCCCATCCCCTAAGTCACCCATCCAAATGCAAACCAAGGTGGACCCTGCATAGCAAAGGGTTCAATTAATGCTCACTACCATGTGCATGTTTTTATTTCATAGGTTAATCTGGGTACAGGCCCCCTCAAACACAGGGTACAGAGAGGAAGTGTACCCTATCTTGCACGGAACAGAATGTGAATAATTGTGTGTACAAATCTGTCCATTTATTTTATTTTATTTTAATTTTTTACATCTTCTATCCCACTCTTCCTCCAAGGAGCCCAGAGCAGTGTACTACATGCTTAGGTTTCTCCTCACAACAACCCTGTGAAGTAAGCTAGGCTGAGAGAGAAGTGACTGGCCCAGAGTCACCCAGCAAGTCTCATGGCTGGATGGGGATTTGAACTCGGGTCTCCCCGGTCCTAGTCCAGCACTCTAACCACTGCACCACGCTGGCATGCATTCATTGTACACAGAATAGTGCGTGCGTGGAACATAATTTGTGAACAGGGCTTCACTTTGATCACAAAATGTGTTTCTCTGATCCCTGGCTTGCTAAAGCCCTCCCCTGGACGTTGGTGGGATGTGGGTGAAAAAGGAGAACTGGCTACTTTTGTGAAAAAGCAGGCTCTTCCCAAGGACAAGAACCAAGTAGCTGCAGGCTGGCTGGCTGGCTGCACATGTACCCGCAGCTGGAATGTGCTCTTCAGCCCCACAGGGTTATCAAAGCCACGGACGGACCCCACATCTGGCTTTTGTCACCGGGAGGCGGGGAGGACAGCTGGGAACCAGAGCTCTGGGGTTTCCTGCCCAGCAGAGCCTCTTACCCAGAGGTGGCCAACCTGAAGCTCCCCAGCTGTGGTGGGACTACAACTCCCATCACCCTCTGCTGCAATGCGGTGGGGGGATGATGGGAGTTTTAGTCTGATCGCAGCTGGAGAGCCTCAGCTGGGCCTAACGATTCCATTCTAGGTCTCTGTACAAAATACACTTCTCTTAGATGCAGTATCTGTTTTCCCTGGTCTTTTTAGGGTGTAGCCATGCTCTACTTTTTGCTGTCTTTTGCCCCATGAACCATACTTGTTCTTAGCTGTCCATGGGCCAGTGCACAGATCCCAGCGCCTCTCTGCATGAGGCCTGGTCGAGGCAGGCAGCAGAATGAGGTGGGGGGACTGTATAACTCCAGGCTGGACCTCGGGAGGCATGGTTTTGAACCTAGGCCTAGATTTACAAATAAACACATAGGAACATAAAGTAAAAGGTAAAGTTGTGCCCTCGAGTTGTTGTCGATTCCTGGCGTCCACAGAGCCCGGTGGTTGTCTTTGGTAGAAGAATACAGGAGGGGTTGACCATTGCCGCCTCCCGCACAGTGTGAGATGATGCCTTTCAGCATCTTCCTATATTGCTGCTGCCCGACAGAGGTGTTTCCCATAGTCTGGGCAAAAATACCAGCAGGGATTCGAACCGGCAACCTCTTTCTCACTAGGCAACTCATTTCCCTGCTGCGCCATTAGGTGGCTAGGAAGCTGTCATATAAATAAATAAATGAGTGAATAAACTGAGTCAGACCCTTGGTCCATCTAGCTCAGTATGGTCTTCACAGACTGGCAGCGGCTTCTGCAAGGTTCTCAGCCCTGTCTTGGCGATGCTGCCTGGGAAGGAATTTGGAACCTTCTGCATGCAAGTATGCCGAAGCTTTTACCAGAGGGGCCCCATCCCCTGAGGGGAATATCTTATGGTGCTCACACATTGTCTCCCATCCAAATGCAACCCAGGACAGACCCTGCTTAGCAAAGGGGGCCATTCATGCTTGCTACCACAAGGCCAGCTCTCATCCCACAGACACCTTCCTGTAAGTGGAAAGCTAGCCATTAGGAGGCCCGGTGGGCTGCAATCTTTCCCCACCCCCACCCCCACCCCCAAAAAGTGCAAGGGCGGTTTTGCGAAAGCATTCAAAAATGGCCTCCCCCAGTGCTGTCTGGGAATGACTAAAGGTGGTCCCCCCCCCCCAAATACGTCCCTTCCCCCTATATCCACCAGAGTGGAACTTTACAGCAAAGTGTCAGACGATGCGGCCATTGTATATGATGGCCCTATCGCTTGGATTACTTGTTTTAAAAGGCACCTCACTCCTCCAGCCCAGACCAAGCAGCAAGAGCCCCTGCAGCCAGGGAGGAAGGCGACTCCTCCATCCTCCCAGGAGCCAGGCCATCCCCTTCCTGGCCAGGAATTGGGCTTCTGGGTGAGCCCCTGCCACAGTCTGACGTTGTACAGTCCTCTTACCCCCTGAAGATGACCAGCCACCTCGTCCCACACTGGCAGAGGCAAGGCCTGCTCTGCAAGACCTTTGCAACCAAGAGCAGGAAGGCCTGCTGGGGTCCCCAGGACGTCCCCGCCCTGACCCCAGTGGTGGACGACCTGGACTGGCTTATTTATTGATTGTTAGATTATAATACCACCTTTAAGACAATCTCAAGGCTGTATTCACACAGGCAGGTCTTGTTTTCCCTTTGCTTGCAGCCTTCCCAGATTGGATGCTTATGAGAGAAGAGCTGGTCTTGTGACAGCAAGCATGAATGGTCCCCTTTGCTAAGCAGGGTCCACCCTGGTTTGCATTTTAATGGGAGGCAGGGGCATATCTAGGGTGGGGCAGGCAGGGCACGTGCCCCGGGCACCACTTGAAGGGGGGGCACCATTTTCTAATTTTTTTTTAAAAAAAAATTAAAGGCTGCCAAAACCAAAATGGCCACTGCACATGCTCAAATGGCCTCTGTGAGGTCCTAGGCCAGGCCAGGCCTCGCAGAGGCCATTTGAGCATTCGCGGTGGCCGTTTTATTTTCAGCCACCATTTAAAAATTAAAAAAAAGGGGGGGGGAGGCCATGACACATGCTCAAATGGTCCCTGTGAGGCCCTAGAGGCGCGCGTGTGGCGGGGCAACCTTTTCAGACCCCCACACAGCCTTTAGGAAGCCCCTCGAAGGAGCTACAGGTAAAAAAATTATAATATAATATAATATAATGTAAGTCACTGTACACACATTCAGTTTGGAACTATGTACAGAGAATCAGGGCTTGTGAATACTGAGCTGAAGCTAATGAGCTAGGATTGTATTCATTTGCTCTTACTTTGCTTCTTGTGATAAGTGAGTTAAATGTGATGTCTTAATCACATGGCTATTAATGGTGAGTTTGTCTTTGAATCAGTGTGAAATCCTTAATATCGAGGCTCACTGGGAGTTTCTTGCTCTCTTTCTCTCATTTTAACTGTCTTTCTGAAAGACTAGAATATATTCCAAGCAGTGACACAGTTTACGCTGCATATCCTTTAATTATTTTCAGAGTATCTGGGAAAAGCCAAATTCTCCATTTAAAAAAAACCACTTATGTAATAGTGATGCTACAATGCATAGGAGAGAATTAGAGAGGCACTTCTGGTTAGTTTTCCAAGTACACCTGTGGTTAGAGTGCTGGACTAGGACCGGGGAGACCCGAGTTCAAATCCCCATTCAGCCATGAGACTTGCTGGGTGACTCTGGGCCAGTCACTTCTCTCTCAGCCTGACCTACTTCACAGGGTTGTTGTGAGGAGAAACTTATGTAGTACACCGCTCTGGGCTCCTTGGAGGAAGAGCGGGGTATAAATGCAAAATAAATAATAATAATAAATAAATAAATAAATAAATAAATAAATAAATAAATAATAGTGTTTGGGTATTTCATGAGCCCCAGCATACTGAAATTTGTAGTTTTCCAGCATTTTGGGGTCTGGCTACGTCCACTGCTAAATAGTTTTTGAAATATTAAAAGATTAACGAGCCTGACTTGTATTTTTCAGCTGATATTATGGTAACGTTATCTGAAAGACGGGTGTCAATGTTTGGACAGGGGGCGCAATTTCAGTGCTTGTCCTAGGCTCTATTTTCCTTAGAGACGCCTCTGATGGGAAGGAGACCCCATGTGTGAGCAGCACTGCAAGTTATTCTCCTTAGAGGATGGGGCCACTTTGGGAAGAGCAGAAGGTTCCAAGTTCCCTCCCTGGCAGCATCTCCAAGATAGGACAAGATTTTTTTAATTGAACCAACAAACTACCAAAGCATACAGTATGTTGCCAAAGCATCTCCAAGATAGGGCTGAGAGAGACTCCTGCCTGCAACCTTGGAGAAGACGCTGCCAGTCTGTGCAGACAATACTGAGCTAGATGGACCAAGGGTCTGACTCGGTACAAGGCAGCTTCCTCTGTCCCTAACCAGCCCTTCCCTTGCGTCGGCTTCTCAACTTTGGGAATCCCCAGGTGTGGCTGGGCTACAACTCCCGGCCTCCGCAGCCACCATGGCCAAAGGGCTCTCCGCCTGGGCTCCCAGATGGTGCCAGCCAATGCGCCTGGGGCATCAGTGTTCCCTCCAAGGCATGCGCCCACAAGGTTTTGGCTCTCCGCTCAGTTAATTTTAGATCCTGCCCAGGTTGAAATCTGGAAGGCCCCACTCTGAATGCACATGTGCACGCGCACTGCCTTGATATGGCCACCCAGAACCAAACTCTTCCCGCACACCGGGGGGGGGAGTAGAGAGGAATGGGGGGTGATGGGAGTTGTAGTCCAACACAATCGGGGGAACCCAAGCGCCTTGTGCCCAAGCTTGCAGGAAGAGGCACTTGCTGGGTAGAGAGGGACCTTCTCCCCAGGGCTCTGAAGGAAGCATTTGCAGGCCGTGGGTGGCGACATGCCCCTATCCCCATGACCCGTCCCCAGAGGAGGGAAACTGACAGCCCGGCATCGCTTAATCCCAGCACATTCCACAGCAGCTTCAAACCAGCCCCACCCGCCAGCCACCACTGCTAAGATCCCACCCGGGCAAGACCACCCAAAGCTTTCCACAGCTGTTCCGCCAACTCTGGGGGGTGGAGTGGGTGGGTCTGCAGAGAAGAGAAGTCACCAAGGCTGGGGAGGGGACGGGTTCACCATCCACCCCCACCCCACCCCGCCCCCCGGGTGGAGGGAGACCCCTGTCCCAACATAGTTGGCGTATGGCTATGATTAAAAATCCCAAGTCATTGGTTACGTTGAGTCAGGCATGCTAGGACGCCTGGCGTCAAGACAGCCTGGCCAAGATGTGGAGCAGCGATCAACCACCACAACAAATATGAATGTACCGCTTTTCAACAAAGTTTTCCAAAGCAGTTTACACAGAGAAATAACAAACAAATAAGATGGATCCCTGTCTCCAAAGGCCTCACATTCTAAAGAGAAATGTATGACAGACACCAGCAACAGTCACTGGAGGTCCTGTGCTGGGGGTGGAGAGGGCCAGTTACTCTCCCCCTGCTAAATAAAGAGAATCACCACGTTAAAAAGGTGACTCTCTGCCCAGTTAGCAGGGGTGAAGGTTGCCTTCAAGCACGTGCAGAGTGCTGCAAGTATTCACTCACCCTTAGGAAACTGCAGCCAGCCACTACGGCAGCTGGGCTCAGCCTCCAGAGCAGAGGGCATCCCTTCCATATCTGGGTTTATAAATGGCCCTCCAGCTGATCAGAATGGCCAAAGGCCATGGTTCTTAAGGATGATGGGAGTTGTGGTACTTGGAGCTTGGAACTTAAGGTTTAAGAGAATCCCTGCCTTAAGCGTTAAATATAAAGCTTTAAACCCCTGCTTTTGTTTCAGGCCCGGAAAGAAGCTGGAACCCAGTTTGGCTAGAATCATCCCTTCAGCCGCCAGGATCGGAATCCAGGACATAGCCCTCAACACAAGTGTGTTGCTCTTTCCACTCAAGGTCACACCAAGAGACCTGCCAGGTTTGTTTCTTTTTTTCCTTTGGCAAGCCGGGGAGCAGAGACAGGAGGGAGTCCACCCCACCCCCACCCAGCCATTCAGCCAAACCTTTTCCACTGAAAAGGCTTGATTTGCAATAAATCCTTAAACAGTGCTGGAGAACCAGCCTAGCTGAAGGCGGCCCCTCTGTTATGGGATCCCTTCTCCCCAACTCCTAAGCCCGGAGGCATGGTTGGAGTTACCTGTTGGCTGAAGCGAGGTGTTCTGCACATGCTCAGAGGCATTCCTTTTTAATTCTGCATGGAATCATAGAATTTCAGAGTTGGAAAGGATCTCAGAGGCCTTCTAGCCCAACCCCGGGACAGATGCCTCTCCAGCTTCTGAAAAGCTCCAGCAAAGGAGAGCCCACCCCTGCATGAGGCGGGCTGTTCCATTGTCCAACAGCTCTCGCCAATTAGGGAATTGATCCCAACAGTCTAGCCAATATCTGCTAACTTGCCATCTAAACCCTTCACTCCTGGTCCTGCCCTCAGAAGCAACAGAGAGCAAGTCCGTTCCTCTCCCTCTCCTCGTTCCCCTTAAAACACTCTCCACTCTTTCAACCATTATTCCCCAAGAGACCTGGTTTCGACACCCGTCCCCGTCTTGGCTGCCCTCCTCTGGACCCCTTCATCGTAGAACTGGGACCCAACGCCTCTCTTCACGCTCCAGGACTGGGGCCCCCCACCTTGAAAGACAGCTCCTGGGGTTCAGCCATCTCCTCTTCAAGACAGACCCAGGCCCCACCTCTTGGCAAAAGACTGCAGGGTCAAAATCCCACCCCCACACCCCCATAAACCATCTCCCTTACAATCCAAGGACCCAGGGGTTGTGGGTGTGAGGCAAGATTATCAGGCTTTCCTGTTTATGGTATTTTAAAGGTGTTTTGTGATAGATAGATAGATAGATAGATAGATAGATAGCAATTTAACCTTTTTACATGAGGTTTTTGGCCGCGGTTTGGTTTGAATTGTAAGCCACCCCAAGAGTTTATATAGGGCGGTATAAAGAAAGATAAATAAAAGAACAAATACTAAGTGCAGTTCAGCTCTGGAACAGCCCCATTCCCAACTCCTTCTCTCTCTCTCTCTCTCTCTCTCTCTCTCACACACACACACACATATACACGGTCGCCTGATTCCCCACGAATCCTGACAATTGAGGATTGGGGGGGGGGGTTCCGCCGTGGGCTGAGGACCTACCTTGGAGTGGCAGAGGAATCCAAACCCCAACAGGACCCCGGCGGGGAGCAGGAAGAACCCAAAGACCAGGGCCACCAAGAGCAGGTTGAGGACCCCCACCAGCAAGTTCTGGACTGTGACCAGGACGGCACACGCCCAGCAGTCCAGAGACCCCCGCAGCTCCAAAGCCCCCTCCCCAGCGTAGGGCGGGGGTGGCAGCGAGGAGGCCACGGGGGCACTTTCCTGTTCCAGGGACCCTGACATGGCCCTCTGGGAGCGGGTGTCCAAGCCCATGCCTGGCTGCTGCTGCCGCCAAGACCCCTCCCAGTGCCTCTTCACCAAAGAGCCTCTGCTTCCTTCCTCTAATCCTGGAGGTCTGGCTTGGCTCAACAGTTCATCACACCCTTTATACACCTCTCATTGCATCTCCTCCCCCTACAGCTGGCCCAGCCTCCATCTCTTCTGGATAATCTAGGAATGCAGCCCACCCCCCACAACACACACCACACACCACAAGAACAAGCCCTCACCAGCCCCCTTCCTCACCGCCCCCCACTAAACTTGTCCATCCAGCGAATGCTGCTGCTTGCACCATTCTCAGGGGGTGAAGGGTCTCCACGTACTCAAATTCCACAGATGTTTTCCTTTGAGACTCCTCCGCCCCCATGTGCCGCCCCCTTTGGGGCACGGGCCTGCCAGGTCCCAATCCGGACGGTGCCCATAAAAACTGTGGCAGATGCACATTTGCAGCCCAGACCTGGAGGAGACAATCTTCTTACAAGGCTGAGAGAGAAGACTGATATTAAAATGGTAGCTGTGAAAACAGCCAGTCTGACTCACTGGGCACAAAGCAATGTGGGAAGTTCTTTTGCACAAGCCTCACTGAAATAAAACGGGAGTTGCGCAAGAGCATTGTCAGGGAGGGCACCAACTGGCTAGTGCTTGGGTCATCATCAACTACCAGATCCTGTACATCAGGAGAACTTCCTACCCTGGATTCAGACCAGACCCGTCCTCAATCCCTACTGAAACTCCATCACCCCCAAACCCTTCAATAATAATCTTAGGGCAAGAATTGTGGCTTTACATTCTGTTCAACTCCTAGTGAACACCATCACCCCAAATAACCCTGATTTTAATGCCCAAATGTATATTTTTGACATTTGCATCTGATCTCTCAACAACACACAAACTGATGTCCCAAAGCAAAAAAGGAAGCAAGAGAGATAGGCTGGGTTATTTTATCTCTGTGAGTTAATTTAATTTTTTTTTACATTTACAAAATAAGATTTGCTTTATCCTCATCCCCTACAGTACAGTAAGAATCCACTTTTTTGTTTGCTTGTTTCCAGAGAAGCTAGATGCTCACCTGTTTTAATTTCTCTGTGTGTGTGTGTGTGTGCGTGTGTGTAAAAATCAGGAAATTAGAAAAAAGTGCAGGTTTCAGAAGGAAGAGAGTTTTACAATGTAGGGTAGGGTGAGATTCTGTTAAAAGAGGAAATCAGCAGATGAACCAAAATCAAGCTTTGTTTTCCCTCTCCTTTCCCCGCACCACTACCCCTTGAGAAAATTGAGCACCACGTTGAGCAAAACATTGACCAATGAAAATAAAACATTTGGAAATCCAACAAAAGTTCCAGAGAGAAGCCAAAACAAAAACAAAAAACAAAACAAAACACAAGACACTTTAAAAAACAGATACAACATTGTAAAAAGATTTTTTTCTTTAAAAAAAAGCTGGATCAAACCCCAATAAAGGACCAATAAATAGAGAAATCATTACGAAAAAAGATGCATAAATTAAAAAGAGAGAGAGAGAAAGAGAGAGAGAGAACACATTTACAAACTGCAAAAAAATTCTGAGGCATGGAGGTACAATTAAAAAAAAAATTACCCCAAATAGGAGACATTTCTAGTTTTAAAAAAATTCTGAACTGGGAGTGAGAACTGTAGCGCCAAAAGCATGCAGAGTTTGAGGAGATAAAGGTAACAAATTTGGCAAGCGGGTGCAGGGGAAGAAAAAGATTACGGTTAGGATTTTATCAGCCAAAGATGAAGGGGTTAGTCAGAGTTAAGGGTATTTAATATTTGAGGGCAGAGTTAAGGAGGGCAGAGTTAAGGGTTAATGGTAAGATTGCCCCCTGCCCAAATGGTAGAGCGGATAGAGGCAGGCCATGAGAATGCTTAAGGAAGGGGAGGGGAGAAATAAGTTCCCTCCCCCCAGTTTGCAAAAAATTCTCCCATCTACCCGTGGCTCTGACATGGGGCCAGCACCAAGCCCTTTACACCGGGCTGTATATTCACTATCCCAAGTCAGAGCACGGGAAATTCACCTGTGCCTCACATGAACCTTTTGACCAGACGTATAATTTGTGTGTGTGTGTTTTTGTTTTTTAAAAGCAGTTTCTAATACAAACCAGGATTTTTTTTCCTTATATTTATATATATAATATATAAAAGGATGTAAGAAATCAAATGTCCATCGTCATAATTAAAAACACACGCGCGAATTGCCCCCCACCCCCCACCAAGATATATATAAATCAATGTACACTCTCTCCCCCCTCCCCACGAGAAGTTCACCCATAGAGAACTGAACCATTAAAAGTCCTGTGTTAAGAAACCCGTATTAATTTTTTTTGCTTGCTTGCGTTTTTTGTTTGCTTTTTCAAAAACTCTTTTTTTCCTTTAAATTTCACCGAGAAAAATGTAATTAAAAAAAAAAAAAAAAAACACCAAACCACACACTCCAAACGGACAGCCATCTCTCTGTTCCACGTGCTTTGCTTTCCACTCCAGTGAGAAAGACAAAGATTTAATGCTTTTGTGAAGAGGAAATGTTTCCATCTCCTTTCTGTTTCCATCTGTCCATCGAAAGCCCCCGATGCTGGTTCACGGAGAGGCCAGGCACGGAGTTTGACACGAGACGGGGAGAACAGCCCGTGCTCCCTCCTGGGAGGTCGGCACCACCTTTTAAATCCATTTTTAATACAAAATCAGCACCACCCAGAAAAAAAGGTTCATTTTGAAGAATAAATTAAAAAGGGTCCATCAGGAGGGGAGTCCATGTTTGCCGGTTCTGTGCTGTGAATGAGAGGGTGGGTGGAGATCGGAGGCTCAGCTGCTACGGAGGGAGGAGGGGGCGGGTGAGGCGTCCCCCTGGCCACGCACACAGGGGGTCCGGAGGGGGGAGGCTAGCTTGGAGGGACAGCCCAGACAACCATGTCTGGGCGTGGCATGGCTCATCTTGAACTGGGTGACGTGGCCTGTCAAGGAAAAGAAAGAGTTAATTGCAGACGTGCTTTCCAGATCTCTTCCTCCCCTCTCCTGGCCCCCCCTCCCGCCCCCCCACCCCCCATCTAAATCCCCATATCCACCCATAATCCCCTTCCCTCCCACAATCACCAGCTAGGAGAGGGCGCACCAGACAGCCTCCTCGGGAGCACGCTAGAGCTGACTGCGCAACCCTGAAGGCCCTTGAAGTGCATTGCTGAAAAATTCTGCAACAGGCATTACGCTGTATGAATGTACAGACATCTGCGCACACTGACGGGTGTACAGAGAGGCCCCTCAAATCCATGGTACAGATAAGAAGTGTACTGCTGTACCTGTGTTCAGCATAACGTGTGAATGGCTGTACCTGTGTACACTCACTGTATGAGTGTTCAACGTAATGTGTGAATGGGACTAATGTTTGCTTTTCCAGATCTGCAAGAGCCCCTGGTGGCGCAGTGGTAGAACTGCCGCCCTGTAACCAGAAGGTTACAAGTTCGATCCTGACCAGGGGCTCAAGGTTGACTCAGCCTTCCATCCTTCTGAGGTTGGTAAAATGAGTACCCAGAATGTTGGGGGCAATATGCTAAATCATTGTAAACCGCTTAGAGAGCTCCGGCTATAGAGCGGTATATAAATGTAAGTGCTATTGCTAAGTGCGGAACATCCTGGTAGACAAAAGCCACAGAACATGGGAGCACAGGAAGCTGCTGTATACTGAGTCAGACCCTTGGTCCATCTTGCTCAGTATTGTCAACAGAGACTGGCAGCAGCTCTCCATGTATCCTGGAAGAAGTCCCTCCCAGCCCTACCACAGATGCTGCCAGGGAGCGAACCTGGGGCCTTCTACATGCAACATGCAAGCAGCTGGTATGCCACGGAACTACGGCCTCATCCCCTAGGAGGAGATCTTACACCAGTAAGTGTTTGCATGCCGTTACCCACCCAAATGAAAAGCAGCGAGGACTCTGCTTAGCAAAGGGGACCATTCATGCTCACTACTGCAAGGTCAGCTTCAGGAGTTCATGGCCGAGGCAACCTCTGAACTGGAGCCTTCCTGGCGGGTATAGCCAGGGTGACCACCTGAGGCCCTCCAGTTTATTGGAACATTGGAAGCGGCCTTGTACCGAGTCAGACCCTGGGTCCATCTGGCTCCAGACTGTCTGCTCTGGCTGGCAGCAGCTTCTCCAAGGTGTCCGGCAGGAGTCTTTCCCAGCCCTACATGGGAGATGCTGGCGGGGAGGGAACCTGGGGCCTTCTAAGGGCCAGGCAGGGGTTGTGCCGCTGAGCTGGGGGGCCTCTGCCCTTAGGGGGGGGTCTGTTTCCTCTTTGCAGAAAAACACCAACCCACCCCTGAGCTGGATCAGACCCAAATATTTCAAGGCACTTGGGGGCCAGACCTAGATTGCCCAAGGGCGCGCATACACCCCCCCCATTCCTCTTCCCAGGGATTCCCCCAACCCCTTGAGACCACAGGCAGGTTGTGCCTGTCAGTGAAGGGGAGCCCATCCGCTTGCTGGGCTCTGTCAGGCTCGGACGCCTCCTTCCTATAGCCCCGTCAGCGCTTTGCAACTTAAGGTGGCGACCCGACGCGGCTCCTCTCAGAGGCAGGGCCTAGCCAACTGGGGGCCCGAGGCCAATGGCGCTTCAACAGGGGTGCACAACTCCAATGCCCCGATGGGCCAGGAACCACCACAACTCAATGCGTGTGTGTGTGTGTGTGTGTTGGGGAGGGGGATTTTTGGTGCATCAACGATGGCAGTAAAATTAATTATAAACGTTTAAGTATTAAAGCAAGCGCTCGTTACTTGTGGGTCTTTCCCTCCCCCCAGGGGCCCACAATTTAATCCCTGTCCCTGCTGAGTCACGGGGGCCCTTGGCTGTGCCAGCCCTACACAAATGCCAAGTTCTTTGTGGCTCTGCTGCTGCGGACTCCCTGCAGGGCAGGCCAGCAAGAACGTCCCCCCAGGCTGGATTTGGCCCCTGGGCTGTCCAGGCCTGCTCTGCCTTTGGGGGGGTGACCCCTGCCTGCACCCAGCTCTGTCGCTCCCGCCCCACTCACCAGCGTGAAGCTGTCATAGATCTGTATCAGTTCCTCTGTCTTGTACTGCTCCAACACCACCACGCCGTGGAGGGAAGCACTCCGCTTCCGGGCACAGGCTTCGCAGTGGACCAGGTACGTGTTCTTGCTGCCGTTTTCGCTGGTCACGAAGAGGATGTTGAAGACCTCCACCTGCAAGGGCACACTGGCATTAGTGCCCGCCCCCTTGGAAGAAGGCCACGCCCCCTTGCCAATCAGGGCTCAGAATGGGAGAAGGGGAGGAGTCAGGAAGCAGGATCACCAGGGACTAGTCTCAAAGGAGTGGAAAGGAAACACCCCCAAGTGAGTGAGCCTGCTCACAGAAGATCCTTTCTTCCTCTGCCACAAACGACCCTAGGAACCTCAGAAGGCCTAGCGCCCACAATCGGGGCTGTGGCAAAGGATGATGGGAGTTGTCATCCCACATCATCTGAGGGCCCAAGATTGGGATGCCTTGTATGACATCCTAGCTACCCTCCTCAAAGACCTTCCTCCTCCGCCTTCTCCCATTAAAGCAGCAGTTAAGAGTGTTGGGTTAGGAGCGTGGAGACCCGGATTCAATTCCCTATTCAGTCATGAACCTCGCTGGGTGACCCTGGGCCAGTCCCTTATCTCTCAGCCCAACCTACCTCACAAGGTTGTTGTGAGGATAAAAATAACCCTGTGCGGTGACCGCTCTGGGCTCCTCAGAGGAAGAGCAGGATATACAAGCAAGAAATAAACAGATTTTGTAAGAACACCCACAAAACAGCACTTCTTTGATGGTCCTGTTAGAACTTTTTAGAACCTGAACTTGCCCCCACCAAACACACTTTTCTTAATGTCAAGTTCCCCAATTTAGAAAAAAAAAGCAGCAAAAAAACCAAATCACAGCAAGTTAAAAAGAAAAAGAAAAAAATCTCTGCATGCTTCTGCGGTGTCTGCTCTGCTCTCACTGGATGGCGTCTATGGTTGTGCCTCACTTTCACCACAGGGGGGTGCCCCAATACGGAGTTTGCGTGTCTGTGTATTCTGTGCTAGTTAGAACATGAGCCAGCTGGGGTGGGCAGTACCATCCGGGAGGACACATTTCTGATCTGTCCCCCCCAGATTTGAATTGAGATGCGATTTTGACAAGATCCACATCCCTAGGCATGGGGGGAAGGCGATAGCATCACAATGCGTGAAGCTTTCAGTGTGGGTAATCATGCTTTTATCAATAATAATAAATAAACTTTGTTTGTTAGCTGCCCCATAACAAGTTGTTCTCTGGGCAGCTCACAACACAGCATTAGAGCACAGCCAATACAAAACATGACAAACAAATCGTAACACAAAACAAAAAATAATTTTTTTTAAAAAAAATCAAAAATCAAAGTATCTATATTTTTTAATGCTCCTCCTGACCATTAAAATGGTCATTCCTGATTCATTCCTGATTCTTGAATGAATCAGGACTTGTGTGATCAGAGAAGAAAAGTTCAATGCTGGCTTCTGCAGCCGCCAAATTTGCAACAGTGTTTTAAAAACACAGAAGCTACTATAACATTCTACCAGTGTTGTCAAAGAAAATGAAAGAAAAACAGGCAGGAATGCCCTCCAGGGAGTATTGCATGGAGAGCGTACCCTAATCCTTTCCTCTGTGCAGAAATGCCTGCAATTTTACCCTAATCATTTGGGACTAGGGATAAAGAAGGGGTGATCACACACAGAGGAATTTGTAAGTACAACAAAGCTGTCCTCTATTTTCCATCTCTAGAGGCGCAGACACTGCCAAAAATCACGATGGGCATTTGCCCCCAAGATAGTCCTGATGGCCAGAATTGGTGGGCCTGGCTCACGGACTAGATCAGCCAGCGTCTTCCGGGCTGGACGCTTCCCCACTACTGCGGGTCTCTGCATGGACACGGCCAGCAGCAACCAGCAGCTGTGATGGGCTCTGGGACAGCTGCCGCTCACTGGATCCGTGCACCACCTGGCACTGGCTTCTCCAACACAAGCACATGCACCATGGATGGTTCTGCTGCCCCTGGGTTGGCAAAAGGAAGTCCAGTGTGCACCAGGAACCAAGCAAGCCCTACAGTGGTTGAAGGAGATTTCGCACCAGAAAGCAAAGGGAGGCTGCTTTGGAAGGAAAAAAAGAACCAGAACACGAACCCAAGAGGGTAGGGGTTTATTACAAGACGCGGCCCCGAAAGCAATCTGCCACTTCCAGGCTGGAGGAAGGAATTCAGCCCCTCAAGCGCCCTACCCTTCCCTGGCTGGGTACAGGTAGTATGTTGCAACGACCGCTTCTCCAGGTTTGCTAATCCAGCTCTTCTTGGTGTATTTCTAGTAGTAAGAGGCGTCTGGAAATCTTGGTGTCTTCCTGCCAAGTTCTTTCTTGCACTCTGTGGCTCTTGAATGAATCAGGACTTGTGTGAAGAAAAGTTCAATGCTGGCTTCTGTGCTGGGCTCAGGCAGGCAGCCACATGCCAGGGAAGCTCAGACTTCCGTGACTTCTTTCCTGCACCCAAATTTCAACACCGGCCTGATCTTCAGTTGTTTCCTCCTATAAGCACCACACGGCTGAACTACCCTCTCTCTGTTCAGCCAAGTCCAACTACTGATCCTCTCTCTTTAGCCCCGAGTCACTGCCCTGTGCATGCCCCTGGTTGACAAGAGTTACTGGATGGTTCCTTCCTCAGCCCGTCTGTGCAGCTTCTCCAAATTAGCGGAGTCTCCCTCACCAGTCCTACAAAGCCCTGCTCACTGTCTACGTGGCTCAGATAAAAAGAAACTTCACCAATGCAGCTCAAGGCATTTCAGGGCTGCTCAACTAACTCTAATGCACCCCTAAAGAGGCTAGTGGATGTTTTCCACTCTCCCTAGAGCGGCTGCATCATTACTGCCCCTGCCTCACCATCCTGGTCTTGCAGCAGTGAGCACGAATGGTCCCCTTTGCTAAGCAGAGTCTATCCTGGTTTGCATTTGGATGGGTGGCTACAGGTGAGCACCATCTGCTGGAAGATACTCCCCTTAGCATAGGACCACAGCTCAGTGAGAGCGCCCCTGTTTGCCACGCAGAAGGTCTCAGGTTCCTATTCCCGGCAGCCTCTCCAGGCAGGCCTGGGAGAGACTCCTGCCTGAAACCTTGGAGATGCTGCTGCCAGTCCGTGTAGACAATACAGAGCAAGACGGACCACAGGTCTGGCTCAGTATATGGCAGCTCCCTCTGCTCCACCAGATACCGGGCTGCCCTAGCCAAGCTCCCGGTCTGTCCGCGCCCGTCTAACCAAGCCTCCACTGGATCCATGCTCCTGGGTCATGTTCTGTGCTCCCTCACCAGGATGCCACCCTCTCCCGGTCCAGGTGAGCACCCCAGCGGCTCCATGCGCCTGCCTTCCAGCCAGTTGCTGCTGCACCCACCGGGGTCCTTCGCCCTTGTTTGGCGTCTCCAGGCTCCTTCGGGATCTCCACGGGCGCTTCCTCTTCACACCTGGCCACCGGCCACCTCCAATGCTGGCCGGGGAGAGCCGAGGAAAACCCTCCAGCAGACGCCTCTCTGCGTCCGGTCTAGCGATGCCCCCCGTTGGAGGGGGCAGAGAGCGGCTTCTTCCTGCCTCCCGTGTCAACCTGTGGCGGAGACGCTCCTCTCCCTCTTCTCCTCCCCGGCTGCCGTTGGTAAAACCCCCGCGGTGCATACTTACTGTTTGGAAACTTCTACTCTCTCAAGAGCCCCGGCTGGCTGTCAGCTGGGCAAGGCCCGAAGGAGAGGAGGGAATCCCCAACTGGAGTGGGACAGGAGGCATTTTAAAAGACAAGACAGGCCTCAGACATCATGTGCACCCTGGAGGGCCTAGTGGGGTGCCTTGCCCTGGGCCCAAGCAGTCCCCCTCAGGAGGGAACGCCACTCGGAGGGGAAGGGGGCAGGAAACGGGGCCAGGAGGACGTAGGGAGCACCTCCTGCCCGGCATTCCAGCGGCAACTGGTGGGAGTTGCCCCATCAGATGCCTCCAAGGTGGGGCACGTGGCAACCGTGTCATGAAGGCCAGCACTGCCCCACCCCACAATAAGAGCGGCAAGTGGGTGGGGGGGGGGCAGAGATCTGCATGGAAGAGTCTGGTGCTGGTGGGTCAGCGTGGTCCTGAGCAGGAAATGCCTGCTACAGTGCTCCGCGAACTGGCACCCAGCGGAGAGGGGGAAAACAAACAACGGAAGGACAAGCCCCCTCGCCCCTCCAGAGGGGTCACACACCAGCAGTGTGTGCTAGACAGAAAAACATAACACCACAGAAAAACAGATCAGGGGGGAAAAATATGAGAGAGAGAGACACACACACACAGACACAGACACAGACAGAGAAAGGTCGACCCCCTCGGCCCAGCGCTTACATCACACTCGTTGCAGTAGTAGGCCGGCTCGTCTTTCACCCGCCCCTGGTAGGCAATCTTCTTCCCCGACCGCAACAAACTCTCCCGTTGGACTTGGCAGTGTTTAATGGACTGCATCAGACAATACCTGAGAGAGAGAGAGAGAGAGAGAGAGAGAGAGAGAGGCGTGGTGGTGAGGATGTGGCGACCTGGCTCTGCTGCAGGGATCATGTCTGGGCTGGCGCTCAGCTTCCCCCAAAGCACCGATTCAGCATCAACAACAACAACAACAAAATATTTATACACCGCTTTTCAACAGAAGTTTCCAAAGCGGTTTACATAGAGAAACAACAAATAAATAAATTAGAGATGGCTCCCTGTCCCCAAAGGGCTCACAATCTAAAAAGGAACATAAGACAGACACCAGCAACAGCCACTGGAGGGATGCTGTGCTGGGGACGGAGAGGGCCAGTTGCTCTCCCCCTGCTCAATAAAGAGAATCACCACGTTAAAAAGGTGCCTCTTTGCCCAGTTAGCAGGCGTGAACTGGACCGTGTGTGTGTGTGTGTGTGTGTGTGTGTGTGTGTGTGTGTGTGTGTGTGTGTGTACAGACACACACAGCTTGCTGTTCTTCAGCTCCCTTGGCAGTTGGATTGCTTCCGTTCCGGTGGGTGAAGCTTTTCCACAGCAATGGAGAAAGCTTCATCCCTTCCATTTCTATGCCAGTCACTGCAGCTCCTAAAGGAACAGCTTCCCTCCAAAGATAGGAATCGTTTGTATGTGTACAGAGCCCACATACATAGAGAATTCTGTTGGTGCTTTAGGATTTATGTCAATTCTAGCACTTCACAAAGTACAAGTCCTTGCCCCAAGAGGCTTACAGTCTTTAATTCAGCATAGCCAGGGATTCTCAAGATTGGGTCTCCAGATGTCACTGGACTTCAACTCCCAGAATCCCCAGCCCCAGTGGCCTTTGGTTGGGGATTATGGGAGTTGAAGTCCAATATCATCTGGGGACCCAACACTGAGATTCCCTGGGTGAGACCAAGTGTTCCCAGCCTTGAGTCTTCAGGGCGCTTTCCATGGTGTCACGACGTATCCCTTAAGTGTCCTTCTGTTCTGCCTGTGTCTTGACATCACAGTTCCTGAGCTGACAGCGGGGTGCTGTTCACATTTCCAAGGCCCGCTTTTGGGTTTTATTGCTGTGTTGCAGCCCTATAACATCGCATCTGTGTTGCAAAAAATAGCTGTATCTGCCCATTGTAGGACTTCAACTGTGGGTTTAAATCGGCGCCACAAAACCTCGCCGTTTACACCACTTTTTGTGGTGCAAAGCTTGGTATCTGGAAGCCACCCAGATGCTGCCGGATGACCACTTCTTCAGCCACCGTGTCTGGGGATTATGGGAGTTGTAGTCCAACAGCACGGGAGGACTCAATCTCGGGACTCCCTGGGCTAGCAACGGCGGAAGGAGAGGAAAACGGGAGCAGGACTGAGCAGGGGATGGAGATGCATTTGTTGCTGTTGGGCAAACGTGGGCGGAGCTGCAGCAGAAAAGGAGACTTGTGGGTTTAACGAAGGTTTAGTGCACAAGGAGGGATCCTGGAGGAAGTCAGTGGAGCCATCACAGAGGGGTTGGGGGGGGGGGCAGAAAGAGAGGAGCACAAGATCTGGGTCACACTGATGCTGGGTGCACAGAGCCTCAGAACTAGAGGTGTGTGCACCAAATTGCTTCGGTGCACATCCCAGGGCGGCCAGCGGTTCCCTTAAGGGGAGGCAAGCAGGCCCTACCTGCCCGTCCTCCAAGACCCCGCTGGCCCACCGTGGCGCTGTGGAAGCAGAAATACTTCTGTGCCAGCGGCAGCTTGTGCTGCTTGCCCCTTTAAAAACCTGCCCGCCTCCCCTTGAGGGAACCCCTCGCCCTGCACCGAAATGTTTCGGCACCAGGGAGCCGAAGCGTTCCAGAGGAGCTGGAACGCTTCGGGCTCATCCCAACTCAGACCCAGCGCTCTCTGTAACAGGGACTCCCAGAGGCTGCTAACGACAACCCCCATCGCCCCTAGCTGCAATGGCCTGCGGCTGGGAAGGATGGGAATTATAGTCCACGCCATGCTTTTTCAACAGGGGGTTGGCCCCCACTCTCTCCCATCTGCTCCCGGCAGTTCCTGGCCTCGTCCCCCCAGAAAAGAGGCTTCTGAAGCAGCTGAGCAGAGGGGAGCAGAAAAGACATTCTGGCTTTGGGCCCAGCCGAGCACCCGGGGGGCACCGTGAAGGACTCACTTGATCATCTTGTACAAGTCGGGGTCGCTGATCTTGACGGTCCGGGCGACGTTCCAGGAGACGTGGATCATGGGGACGATGGACTTGACGTTCTTCACCTCGTTCCACTCGTAGCGCTCCAGCGCCAGCTGGTACTGGTAAGCTGTGGGGGAAGAGAGAGCTTAGACAAGCCGGCAAAGGTCGGGGCCCCCAGGAGCAAAGCTGCACAGCCAGGCTCTGGAGGAAGGGTGCCGGCATCAGAGATCCCCAGAGGGTGTGGGCTGCAGCCCCCATCATCCTCAGGCAAAGGTCGTTGCAGCTGGGGATTCTGGGGGTTGAAGCCCACAACGTCTTTCCTTTGTGGAAAGCTCGTATTTATAAATACCCACAGCCAGACACGTCTCCCGAGGCAAACCTTTTGGTGGCGGCACCCTGTCTGCGGAAACGCCTCCCCAGTGAGGCTGGCCTGGCATCGTCACTTTGTCCTTCTAGAGGCCAGCTGAAGACCTTTCCGTTCTCTCAGGCCTTTAAAAACTGACCTTTTATAAAAGTTCTAAAATGGTTGGTATTTTCTATTTTGTGTTGTAGTTTTTGTCTGGTTTTATTGGATGTTTTTTTTTACTGCTGTGTTGTTATGAGCTGCTCACAGTGGGCGAGGGGAGGCTAACACATAAAATTGTTTCTTATCATCATCACGATTATGGTTATAAGTGGATCTACAGAGGAGAGCTGGTCTGGTGGAAGCCAGCATGACTTGTCCCCTTAGCTAAGCAGGCTCTGCCCTGGTTGCATATGAATGGGAGACTTGATGTGTGAGCAGCACTGTAAGATCTTCCCCTCAGGGGATGGAGCCGCTCTGGGCTATGGCGGATTAACGTAGTAGCAAATGTAGCATTTGCTACGGGCCCTGCATTTTCAAGGGCCCCGCATGCCCGGCTTCCAATAAATATCCCTTTCCTGCTAAATGTGCCTTTTAAGAGAAGGCCCAGCACAGTATCTGTCCAGTAGCTGGTGGCTACCACATTTTTCTTTTTAGAGTGTGAGCCCTTTGGAGGCAGAGAATCATCTATCCACTCTTTATTTTTCTATGTCAACCACTCTGAGAATTTTGTTTGAAAAACGGTATATAAATGTTCACTGTTGTAGTAAGTGTGAGTTTGTGGCTTGGTCTTCCATACTCCAAAACATAGCAAATGAAAAAATTGAATTACTTTACTATGCAAGTAAATAATTTATGTTTTAATATTTATGTGCGTTTTTAAAATTTAGGGCCCCTTTATAACATATGCGACAGGCCCCACATGGCTTAATCCGGCCCTGGCTCCGGGAATAGCAGAAGGTTCCAAGTTCCCTCCCTGGCAGCATCTCCAAGAGAGGGCTGGGAGAGATTCCTGCCTGCAACCTTGGAGAAGCTGCTGCCGGTCTGTGAAGACAATCCTGAGCTAGATGGACCAAGGGTCTGACTCCGTATATGGCAGCTTCCTGTGTTCCTATGTTTCTAAGTCCCAACCTCCCTTTCCCTGAGCACAATATAGATCCTGTAGAGGGGAGGGGTGGCTGGGTGGACCTTGCACCCCATGCTCCGCTCTCCTCCCTGACTTCCGCCGGCCCACCTCTCTACCTGTGAGCGGGCCGACGTTCCAAGCAATGTTATTGCACCAGCCGGTGGCCTGCACCCAGTGCACGGTCCCTGCGTTGATCCACACGAGGTCTCCGGGGCGCTGGATGAAGCGGTAGACGGGGATGTTGGACTGGTAGAGATCTTCCAGGATGGGCCACCACGAACCAGTCAGGTAGTCCACACCATGCCTGCAAGACACCATGTGTTGGGACAGAGGGCCAGTGTGAGATGTTTCTGTGCCGGAGGCAGAAAAAACCATCCTCCCACCAGCCAACTAGTACGGAGCTCGATCCTGATACAGCACCTGGCATGTCCCTAGGGGAAGCCCACCTCCGCTGTAACGGGATCAGACTACAACTCCCATCATCCTCAGCCACAGCTGGAGAGGCAAGGTTGCCTATCACACACACACACACACACACACACACACACACTCACTCACTCACTCACTCACCTGTCACAGAAGGCACTGATATTTTGCCAGTAATGCTCATGGACAGCAAACCATTCACAGTCCCCTGGACCAATGTTGATATTCACGGAGCAGAAGTTGTTGTTCTCCTGATGACCTGCAGGGGGCAACATCCGCATCAGTGAGAGACGTGGGAATTCGCACCAAGAAGAGCCCACTTGAATGGGGCCCCTGTTGGCATAACCACGGGGCTCCCGGAAGTTTCCTAAGGAGGAACTGGCCACCTGCATGCAGCTGAGGCTTGGGGAGGTCACTGGAGCCAGCACCGTCATCTTTACACCCACACTTAGAGGCATAAAACGGGTCCCCATCCTTGTGCCCCACCCGCCCGTTCCATAAGGCAGCACGCTTCTCCTACAACTCCTTTTAAGAACGTCAGAACAGCCCTGCTGGAGGAGACCAGGGGGCCATTTTTGCCAGGATTCTGCTCCCCACAAGTCCTGTTCAGACATTTCTGTTGTATGAGCGCACACTTTTCCGTATATTCCTACATGTGTTTGTGTGAATGACTGCACCTGCATCCACTTAAAAAGTGAACCTGGGTACAGGCCCCTCGAATGCAGGGTGCAGGCAGGAAGAGTGCTGCTGTACCTGTGTTCAACCTAACAGGTGAATAACTGTACCTGTGCCCAGATCTGTACCTGCGTCCAGCATACACTCCTTGTTTAAGCATTTAGCCTAATGTCTGAACAGGGCTACAGTAGCCAACAGGATGTCTCTAGGGAGCCTGCAAGCAGTGCTTCAAGGCAATAAACCTCCTGATTGCCCCAGCAACTGCAATCCAGAGGTAGACTGCCTCTGAACATGGAAGTTCCATTTAGCCATCACTACCAACACCCATCGATATATCTCCTCCTCCATGGATTATCTAATTCCCCTGTAAAGCCAGTTACGCTAGTGGCCGCCACCACCACATCCTGTGACAGTGGGTTCCATAGATGAATTCTGTGCTGCGTGAAGGACTTTCGTTTTGTCCATCCGGAATCTATTGCCAATCAGTTTCTTCAGGAGATCACAAATTCTAAGACAGGGGTGGGGGGGACTTCTCAATCCACCACTTTCTCTACAGCATGTGTGATTTTACAAACCTTTCCTTCATCACCTTTCCCCCTAAAAAGCCCTAGATGCTTTAGGCTTTTTCCCGTCAGAAAGCTGCTCCAGCCTTTTATCTTGGTTGCTCCTTGGCTGAGATGCAAGAATTGATCTTGCAGTAGCGAGCATGAATTGTCCCCTTTGATAAGCAGGGTCTGCCCTGGTTTGCATTTGGATGGGAGACTGCATATGAGCGCTCATGGGGATGGAGCCACAGCCCAGTGGTAGAGCATCTGCTTGCATGCAGAAAGTCCAGGCAGGGCTGGGAGCTGTGGCCCCATATCTTATACTGTTCAACATGCAGTCTCTCATCCAAATGCAACCCAGATGGGTCCTGCTTAGCAAAGGACTCGCTACCACCAGACCAGCTCTCCTCCTCACCTGGTGTGCGGCTGCCAGGCACTTTCATGTAGAGCTGCACCGTGTTCATGCCCAGGATGGTGTGCCCTACATGACTCAGCATGTTCCCCGTCGACGTGACTCTCATGAAAGCCGGAAGCTTCAGCAACTCCTGCAGCTGTGGTTTCCACCTGCCATGCATTGAAAAATGAAGGTTAATTTTTTAAAAAGAGCCTTTAATGTTTGCCTTGCACCATCCATGTCACTCTCTGGAAGCTCTGAGCCATAATCCTCTTTTCAGCAGCAGTGAAAAATTATGGAAGTTCTCAAGGTAGCAGAGAGCAAAAAGTATCTACAACCTCAATGACCAACTATGACCACTAGAGAGCAGCAGAGAGCCAGAGCGACCAGGCAATAGCCACATGGAGGCAGCAGAGAGCAGTATCATAGAGTACAGTGGTGAGAAGAATAGTCAGAACCTCTATGGGGCATTTCTATGGTGCGGCCACAGAGAAGCAGTATGGAGAAATCTCATCATGGGAAGTGCAACTCCAGGTCCAGTCACAGCAGGGCAGCAAAGGGCAGTAAATGGTGACCTCTACTTGCAATGGCAAGTTTTGACCACAGTGGGGCAGGGGAGAGCTATATGATGCTTATGGACAAGGCCTGGCCACATGGAGGCTGCCGAGAACCATTTTTTCTTGCAATAACTAAACAAGGCCACTGGGAGGCAGCACAGAGCCACCATTTTACTGCAGTTCCTGATCTGGATGGCAGCATTGAAATCAAAGACCATAATCTCATTTCCTTGCACCGACAAGATTCAACCACAGGAGCAGCTCGAGCAATAATGTAACTTCACATTGAAAAAGCACAATAATAGAAGGAGAGTAAAGTATGCCCCGCTCCTACAAACACACACATTACTATCTATCATATATTTTAAAGAGTTGGTGAAAAATAAAGTAATTCTTCCCGATTACCCACAGATAGGAATGTTCGTACTCACCGTGAAGGTTTCTTCATGCTGGCGTTATGGGGGGCGGGGGGAGGGTCACCCCAAAAGGGTTATCCCTTCTCACATGCTCCAGGAGGCAAGAGCATGAAAACGGAAGGAACCTTAAATAGGCCCCCCTTAGGGGCAGTTCCTTCCAGTTCAATGGAACAGCTCTAGCTCAGAAAAACAGCCCCAAATGCATAAAACTAAATAGCGTATATACACAAAGAACCAGGGTGCCCGAGGGCAGCACAGAAGACAGAGACGCTGCACGGCCAAAGAAGAGAAACCATTAGAAGGGAATCCTCCACCCAGACTGCAGATCCAGTAAGCTACCCCCAGGCGGGCTTGGGTGACCTTGTCCGTAACACCAGCAAGAAGAAACCATCACGGTGAGTCCCGACGTTCCTTTCTCTGCTGGTGTTAGAGGTCTCCCGACGTGGGTAATACCACAGACACAACCAGGGCTGGGAACAAGCCCAAGCTGGATCTACGGGATGGGAAGGGCCTGTTGCAGAATCCTAACCGTCCCAATGCCGCCCGAGAAGAGGCGGTGCACATCCCACTTATAACATCTGGGAAACGTAGAGGGCAACTTCCACACAGCAGCTTTGCAGCTCTCTTCCAGCGAAGCATTTGTGGAGAGCAGCCGAGGCAACGGCCCGTCTAGTGGCGTGAGCCGTAAGCAGCTTCGGGCCCGGTAAACGCTGCGACTCGTCAGCGAGGGGCGATGCAGGCCTGGACCCAACGACCAATCGTAGCGGCTGATGCCTTCTGACCCAGAGACGTCGACTGAAAGGGCACGAACAGTGAATCAGGATCCCGGAAATGACGCCGTCCGACTGATATATACACGGAGAGCCCTCCGCACAGCAAGCTTACGCCACTGTTTCTCCTTCGCATGGGGAGGCGCAGGGCAGGAGGATGGCAAGAGTATGTCCGCCAGTTGGTGGAAGATGGAACTGACCTCAGGCACGAATGACCGGTTGGGAGTCAGCCGGACAGCGTAAATGGAAAAAAATACAGAGATTATCCTTCACCAATAGTGCTTGCAGTTCCAAGAGCTGGCAAGCAGACGTCGCCGCCACTAAGAAAGCCACTAAGAGCTAGCAGCCTAAAGGATGTCATGCGCAGGGGTTCAAACGGAGGGAGGTGTGATACACGCGGCACATAGTGTGAAGGTCCCACGTCAGAAAGCGATGGCACCCCGGTGGAGACAGCTGCGTAGCCCCCCACAGGAGCCCCTCCCGTGGCTGAGGAGCATCTGCGTGAGAAGAGGCAGCCTTCAGCCCCACGCAGAGGCCCTCCTGAAGGAAGACAAGCAGGTCTTTCCGCTTGCACTTGTTCAGCTGGAGCAACCACCTGGAGGCCCAATGGAGGAAACTCCGCCACGTCATCTGAGAAACACCGTTAGTGGAGGCCTTACAGGAGGCCAAGATCAGGCTGATGACTTCTGATGGCAGGTGCCTCTTCCTCAGCAAGGCCCTCTCAGCCCCCACGCAGTCAACTGCAACCACGCTGGGCCTGGGTGGAGAACTGGACCCAGTGATAGCAAGTCCTCCCTGGAGGACAGGAACAGGGGCCCTCCGTCTGTGAGTGCTACAGTGTTGGTTGAACCAGGGTCTCCTTGGCCAGTAGGAGGCGGTCAAGATCATCGCTGCATGGGACAGCCTGAGCTTTCGTAGACATCCTGGAACTGGCAGGAACGCATAGAGCAGCAACGGGGGCCGCGAAGTCGAGAGTGCGTCCACCCAGCGTTAGAAAACGAAACATGGATCTGCGCAATTTCGCATTCACCACTGAAGCAAATAGATTGATCCGAGGCATTCCCAACCTCTGAGTCAGCCATGACAGCGTCTTGAAGGGGGAGGCTCCATTCCGCCCGCCGGACGTCCTGTTTGCTTAGCCAGTCCACCTGGATGTGGGATGCTCCACTGATGTGATGCACAGCCGGAGACCCCAAGTATTCTTCCACCCACTGAAAATGTCCCATCGCCTGTAGATGCAGGGAGCTGGACCTCGTCCCCTCTTGTCAGTTGATGTATTCTGACAGGACTGCCTGCCCTGGACTCTTCCAGTATGGCCTAGTAGCCCTTGGCGAATCTCTGGGATGGAAAGAGGGATGGAAAGCTGTGTCGAGCTGGCTGGGCCTTGTGGGGCCTCTTTCTCCTCCCTTTTATGTGCAGACGGCAGCGCCTTCTTTTTGTCCTTGGTTTTGGCCAATATGTCCTTAAGGACCTCATCCCTCCAAAAGCTTTGAACCTGTGTAAGGGGCTGCCGTGAGGTTGGACTTAGATTTTATTTTATTTTTATTTTACATTTCATATCCTGCTCTTCCTCCAAGGAGCCCCGGAACGGTGCACTACATACGGTACTTAGGTTTCTCCTCACAACAACCCTGTGAAGTAGGTGAGGCTGAGAGAGAAGTGACTGGCCCAGAGTCACCCAGCAGGTATCACGGCTGAATGGGGATCTGAACTCAGGTCTCCCCGGTCCTAGTCCAGCACTCTTAACCGCTATACCACGCTGGCTCAGCTCAGATGCGTTGTCCACTCTCCAATGACGCAGCCATATGTTGCGCTGTGCAACAACATTTGCACTAATTGCGTGGGCTCAGAACCCAACACTGTGCAGTGTGGCGTCAGCTGCAAGGGCTGCAGTCTGAACAACCGGCCCCTTAGCTTAGCAGGGTCTGATAAGAGTGCTGGTGAGAAGCTCATCTACCCAGAATACGGAAGCCCTGGAAACCAATGAAGCTGCCATGTGTGCCGTGATGGGGGCCATGGAGGTGGACTCGTGGGCCCTGTGAATGGCAGCCTCCGCCTTCTTATCCGCTGCCTCTTTCAAGGTGGAGTCCCCGTACCTGGGGAACACTGCGCCACCGAGCAGAGCCACAATTGGCGCATCGGTGAAGGGAACCTGGAGAAGCTCCAACGCTCCCTCCTCAAAGTCGGAAAGCTGATTGGCCAACACATTTGCACACTTAGAGGTGGAGGGGCTGTTCCATTCCTCCTTCATAGCTGGGGTGGAGCCGTCGGAGATCGGTGCCCTGGTCAAAGGACTGGGGAGTACTAATGGCCCCTTGGATATGGGTTCCCCTGTGTCCAGATGGGTAGCCTTGAGACCTAAAGCAGCTATTGTGATGAGGGACTGAAAGACCGCCTGCAAGAAGAGGTGTCAGTGGGAAGTGGGGAGAGAGGTGCCGTCAGACATTTCCCCCACCTCGTAGGCGGGTTTTGGAGCCCAAATGGACGGAACAAATCAGGTGATCTCCCCACCCGCCACAAAGTCATCGGAGGAGTGGCAGGGTGGGGGAGACCCTTGTTTCTTGGACTTTTTTCTAATGGATTTCTTGAGTATTCCCTCAGTCCGGGTCTGCTGGGTGGGAACCGCCAGCATCGTCAGGAGGGTTGCTGCCCATCAGGTCAAGCTCCGTGGGGTCTGCCTGAACAGCCTGCTGGATGAGGAGCTGCTGTGCCTGAGCTGGAGACTGCAGGGACAGGTTGGAGGGCTGCCCCACTGGGGATCGAATCGGTGGCAGTGGGGAGTACGTCTCCGAGGGCGCCTTTCCCTTCGCAGCGCTGTCCCCCTCCCCCCACTCCCCTCCAGCGTTCTCTCCAATTCTTTTCATCCGTGCAAGAAATGAGTTTTGTTCTGGGCGGTAGTCTTGAGGCATGTGTGCGCACCATGTGCATTCAGGGCGGGAACTTCCTGATTCAACCTGAGCGGGATCCGAAGCTGAGCGGACATCAAAAACCATGCGGGCACGTGCAGACACGCTCACCTTAGAGGGAACACTGCTCCCCTCCACTGAAGATGCAAACTGCCCAGGCTTTGAGTGGCCATGCTCTGGTGGCTGGAGTCGTGCTTGGAGTCTATGTCCTTGCCATGCGCCGCCAGTGGCGCCTGGGAGGAGAGCAGCCGGGGCCCAATCGTGCCAGCGAAGCTCCCTCTTGCCGCTCCCGAGGCCACAGGCCTCCAACGTCAGCCCCGCTGTTCTGGTGGGAAAGCTGTTGCTGAGTGTGCTTGAACCGGGGGGGGGGGGGGGAAGCACGCTGCCTTTCTGCAGACATCAGGCCGGAGGGAAGAGAACGGAGGAGGAGAGGAGAAACATAGCAGAGCGGGGAGCGCAGTGAGAACGGGAGAGCAAACGGAGGGATTTGTTTTTTTTAAAGGAGGACAGAGGAGAGGAGTCAAACAGTGGGGAGGAGCAAGAAAAAAGGGACAGAGAAAACTGACAGAGCTGGTTAGTAAAAAGGCAGGCCAAAAAGAACGGAGCCACAGGCAAGCTGTAGCCTCTGGGGCAGAGGCAGGAAAAAGAACTGGAAGGAACTGCCCACAAGGGGGCCTATTTAAGTTTTCCTCCGTTTTCTTGATCCTGCCTCCTGGAGAATGTGGGTGGGGATAACCCACGTTGGGTGACCTCCTACACCAGCAGAGAAACCAGATTTTGCATAAACAATTCTGCCACTTAGACTAGATGTATGCACTTCTTTTTAACACTAAAATATGCTGGGTGAAGGCTTTGCAGTTTTATTTTTTATTTTTCGGAAGAAATTCTGGATATAATAATCATATCTTGTTACTGTCCACAACTGATTTTTACACTCAGTAATCAGATCAATGATTCAAAGATGACATCATGCCCAAGAGAAGTTCTTTCTCAGATTCAAATTAACTATGATCCAAATTGACTACATGTGGTAATTATTCAATAAAATGATCAATGCTTGAAGTTGAAACCCTATAAATGTAAAACTGTTCTTTTCGTTCCCTTTTGCAAGCACATTAATAAAAAATTCTATGACCTGCATTGCCTTTCATGAACGTTCCTGTAAGTGTAATCTGCTCAAAATGATTTTGCTCAGTCAACGACGGGCCTCACTTCCTAGTCTTCTATAGAGCACCCTCAAGCTGCTACAGGGCACACCTACTATTGCGTAAAGGGCTATCAAGGGGTTGGGGTGAAGAGAGAGACAAAGATTTCTATGGCTCAATTCATACTTTCCCCTCCCTCAATTCTCACCGCTTTGCGTCCGAGAGGTCAATGTTGGTCCCAAACTTGATGATCTGGTGCGGTTTCTGGTCAGGGTTGCTACAAAGAACAAGCAAATAGATATTAAATGTAAATAGAAAATAAATATATTATTTTATATTTAAATGTAAAAAACATTAAAATAAATAAATATAATATAATATACAGAGAGAGATTGTGAGCACTTTGGGGACAGGGAGTCATATAATTTAATTAAATAAATAAATATATGCGTAAACTGCTTTGGGAACCTTTGCTGAAAAGCGATATATAAATCTTTGTCGTATTCGTATATGGGGTAGGAGAAGAAAGCACCCCCACCCCTTTCCCTGCTAATCTCCTTCCAGGCCTGAATCAACAGCCATTACCTGACCACACCCTTCCCAAGGTGTTAACCCTCTTGGCCACCCGACTAACTCAGTACCAGGTGCCAATGCCACCACCAACCCCCCCCCCCAAAAAGCAGGGACGGGAAGGTCTACCTTGGGGGCGTTTCCGTGGTGCTGTCGGGCTCATCGGCTTCCTCATCGTCCGTCTCTTTATCTTCCTGCCTCAAGAGAGGGAAAAGGTCAATACAGGGGTTTCCACACAGGCACAAACCCCATGGTACTTGGGTGCAGGCACGGCGACAGGAGCCACCAAAAGCCCCCCCCCCGACCCCCAATACCGCTGCTGCAGAAACCCCCCCCCCTCCGCCTGAAGAGCGCTGGCCAAGGAGGGCGCGTGACGGAGGACCAGGGTGTGGAGGGGCGCGGCCTTCTCACCTGCAGGGACTCCTGGAAGGAGGCGGCCTGGTACTGGGCATACTTGGCGATGGTGGTGTGCGACCGGCTACTCTCGCAGGGCCACACTTGCTTCGACCCCGAGAGGTCCCAGTTCTCGTCCGAGGGCTGCTGCACCTGCGTACGGACCTCCACCGCGTGCTCCCCGCTCGCCTCCACCAGCGTCTTTGTGCTAAACAGGCCCAAGTCTGGGGAGAAGGTGGGGGGAAGAGTCAGGAAGGGATGCCGAGAGCCCCTGCGTCCCCCACACTGAGGGGAGGGGGAGGGGCTCACCTATGCCCCCCCCCCTCTTCGGCACATCTCTCTGGTCTCTTCACCGTCACTCCCCTAATCCCAGCGATTCCCAGCGATGCCTCCCTTAATCTCGTTCCTCAAGATTGTTTCTTCCACACCTAAGAACCTAAGGACAGCCCTGCTGGATCAGGCCCAAGGGGGCCCACTTCGCCCAGCCTCCTGTTCCCCACAGTGGCCCACCAGAGGCCTCTGGGAAGCCCACAGGCAAGAGCGGAGGGCATGCCCTCTCTCCTGCTCTTGCTCCCCTGCATCTGGTAGGGGAGTATCTGGCTCGTCCTCACAGAAACAAAACTTCTTCAATCAAGCACCCGCTTCCTATGACACCACCCACCCGCCTATGAAGACCCGCTTCCTATGACACCCCGCAAAATATTATCCAGAGTTCCCCAAAATCACACACATCCCAACAGAGAAAACCACTGCAAATCTTTTCATAAAAGGACACCCTCACACTTTTCTCCGACCCCGAAGTCTGGGGTCGCAAATACAGGATATGTTGCCCCTTTCAGAAATCCTCTCCTCTCCCCTCCCCAAACCCCACAAGCCTCCGCCTCAAGCTCAGGTCCACCTCCAAACATCCTTAGCATCCGGCCCCCCATTCCCAGCCCCGCGGGCAGGATACTCACTGAGGCGGAGGGAACCCGCCAAACCCCGGATGACGGTGATGGGGTTTTTCGGGTCGGTGCAGAACTGCAGGAGCACGGGCGAGAAGGCGTCGCGCTTGCTCTCCAACTGAAGAGAAGGGAAAGGCAGTCAGAGGCCAGGGTCCCACTCTGGCTCCCCACTCTCCCCCCCACACCCGACAAACAAGAGACAGGACAGGCCTTAGAGGTCCGCACTACAGCAATAAGGCCAAGGCCACGGTTTGGGCCACTTACAAACCATGACTGAGACGAACCGGCCTCGTGAGGCCAGAATCTCCCCGTCCAGACCACTGGGCCCAGTCTGCCCAGCCTACCTACTTAGGGTTCTCCAATTCTTTCAACAACACCCCCAGTTTCAACCACACTTGGATCCCACCACGGGTCCATGCGCTGGCCAATGCGGTCTTCAATATCCTCCAGACACAGTGTTTCTCAAACTTTTTGGAGTCAAGGACCGCTAAATTCTTCGTGCAGAGTTTCAAGGACCGCTACATTCTTCATGCGCAGTTTCCCAGACCAGCAGTTAGTAAAGGGGTTTCAAGTCTGTCTGTCTATCTATCTATCAGACTTCTATACTGCCCAAAACTTGCATCTCTGGGCAGTTTAGAATGAAAATAATATAAGCATTGAAATAATTTAATTTGGAATCTTTTGCAAACATGGAATATTAGGGGTTCTTAACCTTGGGTCCCTCAGTTAAACTCCCATAACCCCCAACAACAAAGGCATTTGGCCATTATGGCTGGGGATTATGGGAGTAGAAGTCCACCAACGTCTGGGTACCCAAGGTTGAGAACCCCTGAATCTAAAAGCCTGGGTGAACAAATTTGTCTCCAGTATGTCTGCAGTGGAGGTGCTTGTGATTACTCAATGGAGAGGGGATGTTGGGCCATTAGAAAAATTCAAAAGCTACATGGGGCCAATGAAAACAACATACAAGCAAGCCCCACTGATGCAAGAGGGAAACAGCGTTCCCTCTCAAGGCGCCTCGACCACAACAGGCAGCTGGGTTTCAATCAACCAACCTTTGGCTGCAAACAATGAGCATGCAAGAACCAGCAGCCCTTCAAGTGGCGCCCACTGCCATACTTTTTCCTCCATGCCCCCGCATCGCATAGAGTTTGAAGCTGTAAAGATAGGGAATAAGATAGCTGTAGGAAGATCTCAGCAGCAAGTGGAGGCAAGGCACAAGAAGGGTCCCATGCCTCCGTGATACTCTTCCTCTTCCGTGCCATGTGCAAAATTGAGGAAGTGAGTGCCTTGATTTCAGTTGGGGGGGGGGTTGACTCCCAGTCAGGGACCGGCACTCAAGCCTTCGGGGACCGGCAGCGGTCCAGGGACCGGTGGTTGAGAAACACTGCTCCAGAAGATAGCTCTATCCTCTCTTGAGAAGGACGGGGTACTTAGCCACTTGAGGTAAGTACAAGCAAAGCGTATACAGGCTCAGGCAGGGTGTGGAGAAGACCTTGGCTTTCCCTCCTGCTTCACTGCAGCGTTCCAAACAGACCAAGCGGCAAGGCCAGAAGAGGAGAGATTGAGGCCAAAAGCCCAGTTCTGCAAAGATGAAAGCAGCAAGCAGTTTTGCCTGGACTCTGGAAGTGCAGCCACAGGAAGCCTCCGGATTAAAGAGTCTGTTGCAATTCCATGTCGGAAGCAGCAGTCAGCGATCCCAAAGGAACTGAACAAGGAGCTGCCGGAAGTCACTTCTCACTCTGAGCCACCAAACTAGCCAGCATATCTGAGATGTGCATGGAGAGGAAGAGAGGCCTGTTCTTCCCCAAAAGCCAGACCCACAGGCAAACCGTGAGACTGTCCTACTTAAAAAGAGGGAGAGGGGGGCATCTCGGTCAAAGCACCCTTAGGACAGAGGGCCATCTTCCTAGAGTGAAGACACAGAGGTAAGCCCTGGGCCCATTGCAGGAAGGAAACATTCACCACAAAACAGCATGGAGGAGGCTGGAGGAAGATTGCGGAAGGGACCCCCAGAGAAACGGGGTCTTCCTGGAGGAGACGCTTCCAGTCCGAGAAACTAGAGAATGCAAGGCACTCAACCAGTCATGCCAGCTGGTCATTCAGGGCTTCCGTTTTGCTCTGGTTTCCTGGAGCTCAGAGGCCTCTCTTTGGGAAGCAGGGGGGCCCATCTTCTGGGTGCTTAAGCTAAACTAGGAGCAGTCAGAAGGCCGTTAAAGCAACGGTACAACCAGGAAAGGGGAAGGGGATGGTACCAGGTTCCAAATGGAACCAGAAAAGAAACTCAAGGAAGTTAAAGCAAAACATGGCAACCGGAAAACAGAGCAATGAATACAGGATGGACTGAGTGGAGGGGAAGTGAAAGGAAGAAGAAATTGTTTGCTATCCTTGGCTTTCCATGGAGAAGGATCCAAGATGGCGACAAGCTAGCTGCTCCAATCATGAGCTCCTGCCCTTAAAGCAGCCTCTTACCTTCTGGGCCGAAACTGCCAGACAAACCATGACGAACAAAGGCAAGAAAAGAACCAAGAATAGCCCCAACAGTGACCACCACAGCGACCACCAGTGTTCCCTGTAAGAGGGATTCCCAGATGTTGTTGACTAAAACTCCCAGAATCCCCAGCTGCAATGGCCTTTGGCTGGGAATTATGGGAGCTGTAGTCAACAACATCCGAGAACCTCTCCTACAGAGAACACTGCCAGGGACCCAAAACTCCCAGCCTCCAGCCTCCCCCACCATCTTCTCACTGAACACCTGAGCAGCACATGCCTACTAGCAGCAGAAACAACAATTCAGATTCTAGTGCATTTAGACAACATGGCAGCAAAAGTGGACAAACCCAGGCATGCCCCTTGACTGGTTCGTACCACGGGCATAAACGCCAAATCCCCACACAAGACACCAGCAGAGCCCCCTGAAGTGAACTGCCCTGTCCACTCCTCACGGGCACTTCCAATAGCCCAAGGCAACAACAGCTCCCCTGAGCCGGCTCTTTGACCGCCAGCCCAGGCACGCGGGCTTGGAATCCGCCCACTTCCTTCCCAGCCGCCCAGAAGCCCGGTGTGCCTTCCCCTCCTCCTTTCAAGCCTCCCTCAAACCCGTGCAAACGGGGGGCTGATCTCCTCCAAAGCTTCAACATCGGAGCCATCAGAGGCTTCAGAGACTGCGGAGTTCGGCCTCTGCTCCCAGGGAGGGCAAAAAACAACATTCCTCCTACTGAAGCTGACCTCGCTGATAAGGCCTTCATGACAGCCGATAAACATCCCATCCTGATCCGCATCCTCTTTAAGCTCCAGCAGATTAACCCTCTGCAGCCTGAAGAGTGTGGAATCCCAAAGTCCGTAGACTCAGATTTTGCTGAACTGAGGATGCAACTCTCGCGGCTGTTCGAAAGGAAGCACAGCCACCATGAGCCCTCCTCTCCCACCCAGAACCTGAGCTCAGTGACAGCGGCGTGGACGTTCACCCCTTTCAGGCCACCCCAGAACCACTCAAAACCGTTGAGGCTTTTGTCCAGAGCCGCCCAAGTCCTCAGACTGCAGTTCAGGCCATTTCCCCAAGTCTGCCTCAGGTTCAGACAGCGACAGCAAAATGGACAAGACTGAAGCGCCCTCCCCTGTGCCCTCTCCCAACACGATGGGCGGGTTGCTCCCTGAGCTCGCCCACCCCACTCTGCAACCCCTCTATAGAAGCCTCCCTCCAACGATGAAAAACCCCAGAAAAACCACCCAACTGCAGCAACCTCAAGGAAGGGGCGCCCACTCCCCCTGCTACACCCCAAGAGACCCCACCGCCCTCTGAAAGCCCCGGGGATCTAGGAATTGGGTAAGTGCCCCCACCACCACTCCCCCAGCCACTAGATCCGGGCTGCTCACCTTTGGCCCCCCTGCAGAGGTTGGCCTACAGCTCCCATAATCCCTGTCTATTGGCCATTGTGGCTGGGGATTATGGGAGTTGCAGCGCAAAAACAACCGAGGTTGCACTGCCCTGCACTCGATGCAGACACAGCAGCTCCAAAAGACGAGGCCCCCGCGTCACCTGCACAACTCCCAGAGCTGCAGCCAACACTCTCCACTCAAGGGGGTCCGCCGAAGACGCAGCCATCTACGGCCTCGCAGAGAGACGACGCCATCCCAGAGGAAGGGACACGCACACCGCATCCACCGCCCCAGCAGCAACAGCCTCCAGACACAACCCCAAGGAATATCGCCTTGCATGCCACGGGACGTGGAAGGCTGTTCGCCAACGACCCCTGCTTCGACGGCATCACTGCATTCCAATCCCCATTCGGCTTGCCCGAGTTGCGGGAGCTGCTGGCTTCCTCTGTCTGTGGAGTCTGCATGCTCAGAGAGGGAATGGGCCGCGTCCGCGTCAAGAGCGCAAGAACACGCACGAGCATCACCCACTTTTACCAGAGCGGCAGCTGCCCAGTGCACCCCATGGAGTGTGGCTGAGATTCCCCAGGGAGAACTCCCACTCTGGCTCCAGACCCCCACACTGCAGCCTGACCTCCAAGAGGCCAGCAGAAGGTTCCCCTCCTGTCCTGGCGTACCAGCTGCAGAGACATCTCCTTCACGGACTGCATCTCCCCACACAGCATCAGGATGGTCCAGGAAACCTGGTCGGCAGTGGATCTCACACTTAAAGGATTCCGCTCACACTCATGAGGAGTAGAAGCCGGTGCAGGAGGAGGCAGACCCAAAGGCGGACTGGGGGAGCCAGTTCCCACCACCACGAACCAGACTCCCTCCTTCCAAGCGTTATGCGATGGCAGTGACAATCCACTTCAGACACAGCTCCCTACTACAAATCCACATTTACCTCCCCGCCACCGCGTCGGAAATCCCACGTCCGAAATCTATGGTCTGAACTGGAAAACTACCTACCCGACCCTCTCTCCTCCATAATGCGCACCGAGTGCTGGGAGGCGACCTCAACGCCAGGCTGGGCCCCGGCAAGGACACCTGATCGGCACAACACAGCACTGTCCGCCCAGTCCTGAAGCAGGCAAGACTCCCTTTCACCCGCCACTCGAAGGACAGGGAGTCAGATTACACAGGACTCTGCCTGGCCCACAGGGCTACCAGGCTCAATCTCTCTATCCTGAATGGCTCATTCGAATTCATCTTCTGGACCGGGTCCGGGATGAGCGCCATTGGTTGCCTAACCGTCCCTGGAAGCCTGCCCCCTTTGGCTGATCAGTTTGAGGCGATCCCCCAACTTGACAGTGACCACTTTCCAGTCTCTTTACAACGAAAGTCCTTCGCCCAGCAGCCCCACACTGAGGACTTATACCCACCCCACATTCGATCAAGGGGAAGAGCTGGCCGCGCTAGATGGACCACTCGCCTAGACAAAGCAACAACCGAACTACTGAACTCAGAACTCTCCCGGCACATTTGGCTCTCCCGGACTACAGCAAAACCCTCGAACTCAACCTTAGAGGATCACAGAAATCTAGTGTCGGGACGAGGCCTAACCCACAAAACCAACGCTCGCCCCAAAGAGCACCTGCACCACTCTCTAAACCACAGTTTGGAAGTGACTGCATTCCTGCCAAAAAAGCACTCACCAGCAACTACCACGCCTACAACGCAGGACCTCCTCAAGCAGAAGAGGCAATATAAACAGCTACTGGAAGGCAAGGAAAGAGACACTGTTCTGCCTCATGCTGGTGCATCACAGCAAATGTCTCCTGTGATGGCCCGACACGCCTAGACAGCTACACCCCACCAGCAATTTGGGGGGAAAGTACTTCTAAGACCTTTAGTGATGCAGACAATTTAGGAACTGTGAGTCCTAAAAGGAGCACAGAAAAATGATCAATTATTTGCAGATATCAGGATTCAGAGGAGGGAGAAGAGGAATCCAGACAGACTCTGTCTCATAAAAGATCAATAATGCAGAGCTGTGAAAGAGGCAAAAATAAGGACCACCCAATGATCAGGGGGCTGGAACAGCTTCCCTATGAAGAAAAGTTACAGCCTTTGGGGAATTTTATTTCAGGGGGAGGGGGAGGAGTTGACTGGGGCTTATAAAACTATGCACAAAGAGACATCTTTCTGTCTCTCCCCTAAAACCGGAATTGGGGGTCATGCAATGAAACTGATATGCTATAGGATTCGGGCAGCTGAAAGAAAGTACTTAAACCACTTAAGTACTTAAGAAAGTGCTTAACTCGGGAACTCACTGCCAAAAGAAGCTGTGATGACCTCTGTCTTAGATGTGTCTACAAGGGAATTAGACAAATTCATCAAATTTCAGGTCTGTCATGGGTTGTAAGTCAAGATGGCTCTGTAGAACCTCCATGTTCAGAGGCAGTGTACCCCTGAATACCCACTGCAGAGGAGCAACAGTGGGAGAGGGACTCCCAATGACGTCTGGTTGTCCACTGTGGGGAACAGGAGGCTAGATCAGGAGGATCTGCTTTGCTCTGATCCCATGGGGCTCCTTCTGATGTTCTTAACTGATACGTGGGCCCATGACAGTGTTTCAGGCTCTTTCCTTTTTATTTCTGAGAAGCAGCAGAATTCTCACACTGCAGTAATGGCGTTCTTGGCTGGGGACAGAGACAGAAGAACAGAAGCACAGCCCTGCTGGATCAGGCCCAAGGAAGCCCATCTAGTCTAGCATCCTGTTTCCCACTGTGGCCCACCAGATGCCTCTGAGAAGCCCACAGGTAAGAGATGAGGGCATGCCCTCTCTCCTGCTGCTGCTCCCCTGCAACTGGGATTCAGAGGCATCTTGCCTCTTGAGGCTGTAGGTGGCCTATAGCCACCAGACTAGTGGCCGTGGATAGACCTGTCCTCCATGAATTTGTCTATGCCTCTTTTAAAGTCATCCAGGCTAGTGGCTGTCACCACATCCTGTGGCAGAGAATTCCAGAGGTTAATTAGGCATTTTGTGGGGAAAGTCCTTCCTTTTGTCAGTCCTAGATTTCCTGGCCATGAGTTTCATGGGACAACCCCTGGTTCTAGTGTTATAAGAGAGGGAGAGAAAAATTCTCTCTCTCCGCACCATGCACAGTTTTATGGACCTCTACATTGTCTCCCCTTAGTAGCCTTTTTTCCAAGTTAGAAAGCGCCAGATGCTGTAGCCTTGCTTTGTAAGGAACGTGCTCCAGGCTCCTGATCATCTTGGTTGTTCTTTTCCAGTTTGACAACGTCCTATCTTGGATTAAGCACTTTGAAAAGAACATTAAAAATGGGCAGAACAGGTCAGCTTGCATTCGGGGTGATGGAGGAACAGGATACCCATGTGGGCTCCTGAGAGGAAAAAAGGAACATCCCAAAGATTGGAAGGAGAGAGAAACATCTGGCAACATACTGGCTGATATGCGAAGCCCGGAGGTTCTCAAACCTGGGCCCCCAGATGTGGCTGGGCTGCAGCCACCAGGGCACAAAGCTGTTGCTGGCCACCTGTGCCAAGACTGGCGTCTGTGCTCCAAACTGGCGCTAAGCTAGCATAAGCAACAGGTGCACCATCTGTGGCATGCCACACGTGTTTTATGGGGGACCTTTTGCAAAACAGCACAGTTGCACCCTTTTGAGAGTCCCCATGCCTTTGTACGGTTATGTAGTTTTCTTGTGCTAACGCTACTTTGCTCCTTGCCTGAGAACAGCGCCAGTCAGGATGTTGGCCATTGCTTGGTTAGCAGGATCTGGCCAACCTGTAGCTAGGGAGGGTTAAAACTGTTCAAAAGTGGGCAGTGAGTCCGAGAAGAAGAGCAGAGTCAGAGAAGAAAAAAACATTCTTGCAGGACCAATGCAAGGCGTTTTTGTGGTTTAAAAAGAAAAAACTATGTTTTTGAAAGGAAAACTATATCTTTAAAAGCAATTTAAAAGGGATTTTTAAAAAGAGTGTTTTGCTAAAACCTATAAAGAAATGACTTCAGCTGAAGGATAAGGACTATCCCCCCAGCAATGAAGTACAGCCCAAAGTGGCTGATGAAGGGCTCTTACAGAGCAGTGAGTTGCGAGTACAAATCTGGGAAGCTAAGCAGGACATTTCCAGGAAGATCACAGCCAGGAGTGGAAAGCAGACGGACATAGGAAGCTGCCATATACAGTGAGGGAAATAAGTATTTGATCCCCGGCCGATTTTGTCCGTTTGACCTCTGACACAGAAATGACCAGGCTATAATTGGAATGGTAGGTTTATTGTAGCTGTGAGAGACAGAATAACAACAAACCAACCCTCAAAAGCCCAGTGCCCAAAAGTCAGCGATGGATTTGCATTGTAGTGAGGGCAAAAAGTATTCGATCCCTTCACAAAAGATGTCTTAGTACTTGGTGGCAAAACCCTTGTTGGCAATCACAGAGGCCAGACGTTTCTTGTAGTTGGCCACCAGGTTTGCACACAACCCAGGAGGGATGTTGTCCCACTCCTCTTTGCAGATCCTCTCCAAGTCAGAAAGGTTTCGAGGCTGATGTTTGGCAACCCGAACCTTCAGCTCCCTCCACAGATTTTCTATGGGATTAAGGTCTGGAGACTGGCTGGGCCACTCCAGGACCTTCATGTGCTTCTTCTTGAGCCACTCCTTTGTTGCCTTGGCTGTGTGTTTTGGGTCATTGTCATGCTGGAATACCCATCCGCGACCCATTCTCAATGCCCTGGCTGAGGGAAGGAGGTGCTCACCCAAGATCTGACGGTACATGGTCCCGTCCATCGTCCCTTCGATGCGGTGAAGGTGTCCTGTCCCCTTAGCAGAAAAACACCCCCAAAGCATCATGTGTCCACCTCCATGTTTGACGGTGGGGATGGTGTTCTTGGGCTCATAGGCAGCATTCCTCCTCCTCCACACACGGCGAGCTGAGCTGATGCCAAAGAGCTCGATTTTGGTCTCATCTGACCACAACACTTTCGCCCAGTTCTCCTCTGGATCATTCAGATGTGCATTGGCAAACTGCAGACGGGCCTGTACATGTGCTGCCTTGAGCAGGGGGACCTTGCGGGCACTGCAAGATTTCAGTCCTTCACGGCGTAGTGTGTTACCAATTGTTTTCTTGGTGACTATGGTTCCAGCTGCCCTGAGATCATTGACAAGTTCCCCCCGTGTAGTTCTGGGCTGCTTTGTCACCGTTCTCATGATCATTGCAACTCCACGAGGTGAGATCTTGCATGGAGCCCCAGACCGAGGGAGATTGACAGTTATTTTGTGTTTCTTCCATTTGCGAGTTATCGTGCCAACTGTAGTCACCTTCTCACCAAGCTGCTTGGCGATAGTCTTGTAATCCAGTCCAGCCTTGTGCAGGTCTAAAACCTTGTCCCTGACTTCCTTCGACAGCTCTTTGGTCTTGGGCATGGTGGTGAGTTTGGAAGCTGAGTGATTGCTTGCTTCTATGGACAGGTGTCTTTTATACAGGTACTGTAACAAGCTGGGATTAGGAGCACTCCCTTACAGAGGGTGTTCCTCATCTCAGCTCGTGACCTGCATATAGTGAAAAGACACCTGGGAGCCAGAAATCTTGCTGGTTGATAGGGGATCGAATACTTATTTCCCTCACTACAATGCAAATCCATCGCTGACTTTTGGGCACTGGGCTTTTGAGGGTTTGTTTGTTGTTGTTCTGTCTCTCACAGCTACAATAATCCTACCATTCCAATTATAGCCTGGTCATTTCTGTGTCAGAGGGCAAACGGACAAAATCAGCAGGGGATCAAATACTTATTTCCCTCACTGTACTGAGTCAGACCATTGGTCCATGCAGCTCAGTACTGTCTACACTGACTGGCAGCGGCTTCTCCAAGGTTTCAGGCAGGAGTCTCTCCCAGCCCTCTCCCTGAAGATGCTGCCAGGGAGGGAACCTAGGACCCGCTGCGTGCAAAACAGGGCCTCTGCCATTACAGCCTGACCCCTATATTGGGCTTAAAATGGACTCTGGTTTATGATGTGAGAAGGCACCTCTCAAATATGCATGATTGCCTTCAGCACTAGCAGAGAGACAAAGAGGAAGACCAGGCAAGCTACAATGAGAGACTGAAAAGAAGCCAGATTTCCCCTCTATCTAGGAACAAGAAGTAACAGAACTGCTGAACCAGAGCGGTGGGGTGCATCTCTGGCAGGGAACAAGAGAGGCCAGGGCAAACCGTTTCCCCAAGCACAGAGGATTGCTGTCATCCTCGCTCCGATTAAAGGTGGAGCAGCTATGATATTCCCCGCCTGGACAGAAACCCTGGGATGCCGCCTCTGCCTTGCAAAGCAATGGGATGCAGAAAAGGCAGGCAGAGAGTTCTGTGAAATCAGAAATCAGAAAATAATCAGAAAGAGCTCTGTGAACAGATTCAAATGTGAGCCTTATCCTGTGAATTTGAAGATGCTAGTCCTCTTTGTGGGACACGTCAGAGGGGAAGAAGTACCTTAACAAGAAATCCCGAAATCCCAGAGGACACTTGTCAGGAAGTAGCCGAGGAAACAACATTTTAAAGAAAAATGAGCCTTTGCTGGATTAGAAAGGAACAACAATTACTGTATATAAAAGAAAGGCTGTCTAACCATTGTAGGCAAAGTTATTATTTGATCAGAGGTAAGAAACTGGGTGTGGGGGGAGAGACACATGACACAAAGAGAAACGAAAGCAGAAGATGGCAGAGAAGAAGGTTGGGGATGAAGTTGGGATGGGCGGATCTGTTCAGCGACTGAAGAGGAAGGCGGGGCAGAGACAGAGAGGGTTGGCTCCTTCTGTGTACCCCTGGTATGAACTTCCCTGCTCCCCATTCCGTCCAGGAGGGGCTGGGCATCCCAGCCACCCAGAGTCTGAGGCCAAGGGGCCCTCCTCAGCTCCACAGGGTTTCATCCAGTTCCTGTCTGCCATGGGGCGGCCACAAGCTTGCTCAGACCCTTTCTGCATTCTCACGTTTGAATGCGCCATCCTGAGGAGTCCCAGGGGGCAGAACCCGCTGCTTGTGCAGGGCGTGCATCTCCCTCGCCCCCCCCCTCGCCTGCCCCCGCCCCCGGCTCAAGCACTTTCCCCTTTGCCCATCACCCACCCCATGAAGCCGGCACTCACGTATATGCTCGGGGTGGGAGGGTTGAGTTTGTCCCGCGGGAGCTTCTCGTCCACGTTGATCTGAGGCTTGACGGAGTGGGAGGGAGACAGGTAAGATTCCTTGAATTTGCCTTTCACCTTGGCGTGCCTGTGGGAGGAGATGGCGAAGACAGACAGACACAGAGAGCAGAAAATGAGACCCGTTAGCAATGGGGAGACTGGCCAAGAGAACGCCGCTGCTGCTGCTGCTACTACTACCACCACTACGGATATTTAAATACCGCTCATCAACCAAAGTTCTCAAAGCAGTCAACACAGAAAAATAAATAGTGCAGAAATAAGATGCCATTCTTATTAAATAAAGAAGAATACCGTCATCCCTGCAAGCCCAGGGTATGACTGCCTCCCAAGGGCATGGCCCTCTGCGTCCTCCATGTGTGTCATTTTATGTTGTTTTGCAGCCTCACACATGCCAGAATCGGCTTCAGAAACCATGCCTGAGTGGAAGCCAGTTCCTTCTGTGCGTCTGGGGTCAAGAGGCCCCCTGAGCACATGCAAAGGGGAGAGCTGGTCCTGTGGGAGCAAGCATGACTTGTCCCCTTTGCTAAGCAGGGGCCATTTTGGTTTGCAGTTGGATGGGAGACTGCATGGGGCCTTTGCTCAGTGGAAGAGCACCGGCCTGCTTGCATGCAGAAGGTCCATGGCTTCTCCAGCTAATAAGAAATAATTATAATAAAGTTTATTTGTTAGCCACCCCATAACAAATTGTTCTCTGGGTGGCTCACAACACAGCACTAAAACATGAAATAAAAACACAAGACACTTTAAATCATAACAGACCAAAGAGTGGGGGCGGGGCAGGAGGAGAGAAAGGAAATACAAAAAGCCATACAAAGCAATTTTAAAACTTTTAAAATCAGTTAAAAATCAAATTTGAAAATAAAAAAATTTAAAAAGCCTAAGTGAACAAAAAGATCTTCACCTGGCATCTAAAAGAGCAACCTGATGAAGCCAGGCGAACCTCACTGGGTGGGGAGGCTATTCCATAAACGGGGTGCAACCACCGAAAAGGCCCTCTCCCTGGTAGCCACCCGCCTCAACTCTTTTGCCAGGGGCACTCAGAGGAGGGCCTCCAAAGAAGATCTTGAGGTCCAGACTGGGACATATGGGGCAAGGCGCTCTCTCAGGTAAACCGGTCCCAAGCCATTTGGGGCTTTATAGGTTAAACCCAGCACTTTGAATTGGGCCTGGAAACGGCCTGGGAGCCAGTACAGCTGACGAACCACTGGCGTGATATGCTCAAAACATCCCGTCCCAAATAATCATCTTGCAGCCCTATTTTGTACCAGCTGCAGGTTCCGGACCGTTTTCAAAGGCAGCCCCACGTACAATGCACTGCAGTAATCTAAGCGAGAGGTTAGCGGAGGGTGAGTCACTGGGGCCGAGCTCTCTCTGTCCAGGTGAGGTCGCAGTTGGCGTATCGGCCAAAGCTGATAAAAGGCGCTCCGAGCCACAGAAGCCACTCGAGCCTCTAGTGACAGCGCTGGATCGATGAGCACCCCAGACTGCCAACCTTGTCTTTTAAGGGGGAGTGAAGCCCCATCTAGAACAGGGTGGGTGAGACTCCTGCCCGAAACCTTGGAGAAATGCTCCCAGTCAGTACAGATAATACTGAGTTGGATGGATCAATGGCCTGACTCAGTATACAGCAGCTTCCTAAAGCAATCACCTCCAACCGGTGAATCATTTCCAACTCACTGGCCTCCCAAAGCTATTGAGGCTGGAGGATCTGAGCCAATATCAGCATTTCGGCCACAGAAGGAAAAGAGGGCACCTGCCAGGCAGCAGAGGACCGAACAGCCCCACTGAATCAGAACGGATTCCCATCAAGTCCCAGCATCCTGTTTTCAACAGGGGACAGCCAGAAGCCTTCAGGAAGCCCACAAAGAGAGTGTGAGAGCAAGGTCCCTCCTTTGTTATTTTATCTCCAGTATTTGGCACACACAGAGAGACCGACTTTGAAGATGGAGGTGCCGCTGAACTATTTCAGCTCACAGCTGCGGAGTCTCCTCTCCCTGCTCCCTGGATTTCTCTAAACTCTTAACCCCTGCTGTGCCCACCCCGTTACAGGTCGCAGTTTCCCACCCAGCCCCAGGGGGCAAGCAGGACAAGGTGCTCCAGGGGGCCCCCTCGGCCTCTGCGCCCCGGTTCACGGCGACCAGGTGGGGCTGCCGGATGCTGCCCCACCGACCCTCCCCTGCACTCTCCAGCCAAGGGCACCCGGCCTCTGCGTCCCGTATCTGGGCCGGCCCCTGCTTGCTCTCCACTCTGCCCAGACGTTGCCAAAGACAAACAGAACGGCTCGAGCAGGGTGTGGGGAGCATGTTTGGAAAGCAAGCGCGCCGGGAATGGGGACAAAACGCTCAGGGACGCGCGTCCAAAACAAAATGTACTCCTCCGTTCAGCAAACGCCTCTGTTATCAGCCCTCGGCGGCGTCCTCCTCCTGTCTCTCTCGCAGTGCCGCCCAGCTGGCTCCCTTCAGCCTCCCCCACGCTCCTCCCCACAAGCCACGCAGGGCCAGGCCAACCCCCTCCCCTGGCTAAGCGGTGGAAGGGGGCGGCTTCCAGAGCAAAAAGGGGGGGGAATGGGAGGGGGGCTGAGGCCGGCCCTGCTCCCGAGAGCCGGGCACCTGATCCCAAACCTGGAAGGGAGCGTGGGCCCCACCCAGGCCGAGAGGCAACCGGCGCGGTTTGTGCCTCAGCCCACAGCGGGCTCGGGGAGGCCCCCCAGGGCCTGGTGCCCGAGCTTCACGGCAGCCAGCTCCCCACTGTCGCTGCCTCCACTCCCAGAAGAGAGCAAGGCTGGCCCAGGGAGGAGAGCCGGTCTTGTGGGAGTGAGCACCCCTTGGCCAAGCAAGGTCTGCCCTGGTCCGCATCTGGGTGGGAGGCGGCACCTGTGAGCGCTGTGAGAGACTCCCCGAACGCCGGCCCTCAGTGGCAGAGCACCTGGCCTTCGCCGGCGGGAGGCGCCAGGTCTATCTGCAGGCAGGGCTGGGAGAGACTCCTGCTTGGAGCCTTGGAGAGCCACTGCCAGTCAGGGCCCGGCCATCCTGAGCTAGCGGGACCAAGGGTCAGACTCAGCAGAAGGCAGCTTCCCATGTTCCTAATCTTCTCCGCACCTGGGGCATGTGCCCCGTCCCGGACTCTTCTAGCTAATGCAGACTGCGGGATCTCTGCGCTGGAGAAGGGACACATCCTTCCCAGGCTCTGGAATAAACCAGCAAGGGGGGAAAGCCACTCCCAGCAGGCAACACAACGGGCGCCCCCCACCCACCCACAGCACCAGAGAGACCTTGGCTTCTGAAAACAGAAAAATAGGCCACTCCTGTAATCTAGGAGGCTGACACAGGTCACTGTGGCAAGACAAACAGCAAGCAGGGTGATGACTTTGGATGTGCCGGCTGTCCCTGAAATGGGCCGGCCGGCATAGAATGCAGCCATCTAAACGCCCCAACTCTGCTTTTCTCTTTTGAAAGCAAGCAGCTAGTCCATAAGGTTGCCGTCGGCAATGACAGGCGAGATCTTCGAAGCCAGAGGGGAGTGCGGAGGCTGCACAAAATCCCCACTCTCTGGAGGAAGTGGGTCACCAGGAAATTCTGGACTGATAAAGGAGAGCTAGTCTTGTGGTAGCGAGCACGAATGGTTCCCTTTGCTAAGCAGCATCTGCCCTGGTTTGCATTTGAATGGGAGACGACATGTGTGAGCACTGCAAGATAGACCCCTCAAGGAATTATTATTATTATTATTATTACATTTATATCCCGCTCTTCCTCCAAGGAGCCCAGAGCGGTGTACTACATACTTGAGTTTCTCTTTCACAACAACCCTGTGAAGTAGGTTAGGCTGAGAGAGAAGTGACTGGCCCAGAGTCACCCAGCTAGTTTCATGGCTGAATGGGGATTTGAACTCAGGTCTCCCCGGTCCCAGTCCAGAACTCTAGCCACTGGCTGGGATGGGGCTGCTCTGGGAAGAGTACCTGCCTGCTTGCATGCAGAAGGTTCCCAGTCCCCTCCCTAGCAGCATCTCCAGATCGGGCTGAGAGAGACTCCTGCCTGTAACCTTGGAGAAACTGCTGCCAGTCTACACAGACAATACTGAGCTAGATGGACCAAGGGTCTGACTCAGTATAAGGCAACTCCCTATGTTCCTAAGTACTTTTTCACACAGCGCATAATCTATGGAATTCTCTGCCATGGGATGCCGTGATAGCCACCAGCTTGGACGGCTTTAAAAGGGGCTTAGACAAATTCATGGAGGACAGGCCCAGGGTTCTCTCTAATTTTTTTCGTCTGTGTGCACAGAATGAGTTTTGTTTTGGGCGGCAGTATCAAGGCAGTGTGTGCATACCATGTGCATTCAGAGTGGGAGCTTCTTGATTAAACCTGAGCGGGCTCTAAAATTAACTGAGCAGACATCAAGAATCGTTTGAGGGAGCACACACACACAAACACACACGCCTTAGAGGGAACAGGTCTACCAACGGCTACTAGTCTGAGGGCTATAGGTCACCTCCAGGCTCAGAGGCAAGATGCCTCGAAATACCAATTGCAGGGGAGCGACAGCAAGAGAGAGGGCATGCCTTCATCTCTTGCCTGTGGGCTTCCCAGAGGCATCTGGTGGGCCACTGTGTGAAACAGGATGCTGGACTAGATGGGCTTCCCTGGGCCTGATCTGGCAAGGCTGTTCTTATGTGGAGAGCCATCCCATTCCCAGGCACAGAAAAACCAGAATAAATAATAAAAAGACAAGAAGCTGTACAAAGAAAGAGAAATCTGGCTCATCTATCCAGGACATCGAATTCAACTTCACTCTGCTGCAGAATTTTTAGTATAGACACCACACCAAGTCTAGCTGTTAAGACTGTGTGCATAAATGGCCAGAGAGCAAAATAATCAGGGAAACCTGAAACAGACCAGAAAAGTGCATTTGGCCTCAGAGCCGCTTTAAAACTTCGCGAGCCCATCCTATACAGGTTTAACAGGAAGAAAATTCCATCATTTCCATGGGGCTTACTCCCAAGAAACTGGACAAAGGATTGCAGTCTAAGTTGGGTATTTTATAAGACCTATATTATGCATTACATAGAAACATTAGAAGCTGCCATCTACTGAGTCAGAGCCTTGGACCATCTAGCTCAGTATCGCCAACACTGACTGGCAGCAGCAGCTCTCCAGGGTTTAAGGCAGGAGTCTCTCCCAGCCCTACCTAGAGACGCTGCCAGGGATTGAACCTGGAATGTTCGGTGTTCAGAGAGGATGCTCTTCCACTGAGCTACAACCTCAGCCCATGTTGGGCTCCCACTGCCGACTGTTTTGCATCTCGTCACTATATCTGCTGGCCTTTTGTACCGTCTGTGTTGCAAGATTTCTGGCAAGACAACATTGTCTGGCTCGCTATCTATTATCTGTCCTGAAACACAACCTGTTCTCGTGTTGAGAGATGATTTTTTAAAAAGCCTTTTGCCTAAAATTTGGATATGATTAAAACAATAGTTTTGAAAAGAAGCTGGTTTTAGATCGCGCTCACACACACGATTTTTAAAACCGCAAACTGAACTCCATACAAGCAATACCTGGATCTCAGAAGGATGTCATTAATTAAAAAAAATAGTATATAAGTTTATTGTTGATTAACAGGAATATAATAGGCAAGACAGTTCGGCTTCCGTGATCTTCAGCTGCTCTGATGTTATAGGAAATCCATATTTATCGTGTGTTATCTTTTCCTATAATATCAGAGCAGCTGAAGACGGAGGAAGGGGAAATGTCTTGCCCATTATATTTCTGTTTAATCAACAATAAATTTACCTCTCTCTCTCACACACACAGAGTACCATTTAAGCTTTCCCTCCTGTGTGTGGATGAAGAGGGAATGCCTCTTCCAGGATGGCACTGGTCAGATGCTGGCAGGGCATGATGATGCAAATGTGTGTAGCTGCAGGGGCTGTCTTGGGAGAGGCATTCCCTCCTGTATGAGAGTGAAGAGAGAAGGCCTCTTCTAATATGGGACTTGCCACCTGTTTTCTTAAGCACTTGTATTTTTTTAAAATAACATTTAAAAATACACACATATTTTCTGATGAATGGGACAGAACGGGGAACGGAGAAGAGGGAGGAGGATGCCATGAGAGCAGGGAGGGATGTGTGGCAGAGGCGGCAGGCAAATCTGGCCCTTTCGGGGAGGGGGCAGTACTCACTTGCTGGCTCGCACCACTTCGGCCGCCGAATGGTTAATGGTGAGCTCGCTCAAGGGGATGCGCCGCTCCTCCACCTCCGAGGCGATGAAGGTCTCCTTATCTCCACTCTCCACCTTGATGAGCCGAATCTTCAGCTCCTTGGGGGGCCCTTCGGTGAAGGAGCGCAACTTGAGGAGGTCGGCCGAGCACATGACGGTGGAGCAGGTGCTGACGGGCCCTTCCTCCTTCTTGCCGGGAGGCCGCCGCTCGGGCTGGGGGGCCACAGGCGGTGGCGGGGGAGGCGGGGGCTTCGCTCCGTTCTCCCGGGCCTGGCTCTCCGAGCTCTGCACGTCCAGGCTGCCCAGGATCTGCCGGTTCTTCTCCTTGTGAGCTTTGCCGTCTCGGTGCCTCCGCGACCCGTCCTTGGATCGGCGATGCCGCCGGTGTTCCCGATCCCGCTTCCGAGACTCATCCTTGGGGTGCGGGGCTGGCGGCGGCGGCAGGGTGGGAGCTGAAAGGGGGGTGGGAGGCGGAGGCGGCGGGGGAGGGGAAGCCGGGGGCGGGGAAGCTGGGGGAGGCGGGGGGCTCTTCTCGCGCCCTGCACGCTCCACCAGAGTCTCGCATGCACGGGTAATCTCCTCTAGGGCCTCCGACTCAGTCTTGATTGGCCGGGGGGCGGGTGGGGGCGGAGGGGTGGCCGCCCGCTCCTCTACAGTCCCCGCTCCTCCAGCCCAGGCTTGGCTTGAGGTAGAGAAATGGGGCGCAGCACTCTGGCTGGCGCCGGCTGGAGGAGGAAGCTTAGCACCTGAGGGGGTAAGCGGTTTGGGCCGATAGGAGTGTTTCTGCCCCTCCAATATGTTGGCCAAAGACTTCAGCATTGACGGAGGGCCGTGGTGGGTAAACTTGCCTCCCGCCGCCGCTGGGGGCCGCTCTTCCCCGTCTCGCTTGCCGAACCGGTAAAGGCAGGGCGGCTCTGGTGGATCCTGTCCAAGGGGCTTAGGGTAGTCGAAGGAGGCGGTAGACGGGGCTGGCGGCTTTGGCCTCGCCAGAGGCGGAGGGCTCGGAAGGAGTGGGGCAGGAGGGGGCGGCGGGGGGAAGGTCTCCTCTCGCTCTTCCTCTCCACGTCGGATCGATTCGTCCAACATCTTCATGATGTTTGCGAGGCCGTCGGCCAGAATCAATTCGGGGGGCTCCTCAAATTGATCCTCTAGGGTGGGACTGGTGTAGCCAAAGAGACCGGCAGGGGTGGCCTCCGTGGCAGCAGGCACCACGACCGGGTCTGGGTTCTTTGGGTAGGAGGCTCGCGGCGGCTGGGGGGGTGGGGGCGGAGGTGGGGTCAGGGTTGGCAGCTGAGGGGGACTCTCTGGGGACCTGAAGGTTCCTGAGGTAATTGTGGGGCTTGGGCTCAGGGCCCTGGTGCCCCCAGATGCCTTCTCCTCCCGGCTGCTTTCTGGCATCCACAAGTCGGGGACCGGCTCGGGGGGCTTGGGGCTGGCTGAATGTTGGGGGCTGGCCTCTTCCACCTCCCCTTCCCTGGGCTGAGTGAAGGCCCCTTTCTGACTGCTGCTGGTGGCATCCTGGAAGCTGTGCCCCGAGTCACAGGCTCCCAGTGGTGGGGGCTCCCCCCTACGGGGTTCCCCACACCCAAACAAAAGATCGTCGAGGGGGTCCCCACTGGATTTCCCTTCTGCTTTGCTGCTGAATGCTGGGCTCTTCAGCCAGGGCAACGGAGGTGGTGGGGGAGGGGGAGGCGGTGGGGGAGGGGGCGTTGGGGGAGGGCACTGTGGGGCAGCGGGGGGTGGTGCCGCTGCTGGTGGCACCCCCCTGGTGATGGTTGGGGGTGGCGGCATGCGGGAGCAGGGCAGGTTGCGGGGGGCAAGGCAGGGGGCTGGGCGTGGGGGCGGCGGGGGTTTGCGCCCACTGCTCTCCTGGGCAGAACTGGATGGTTCCAATGCCGGGGTTTGGTAATGATCAGTACCCTGTAGGGATGGAGAGAGAAAACAGCCAATCAGAAGGCAGCTGGCAACGGGCCTCCTCCTGCCCCCAGTGCTCCCATTCCCACTCCTGCTCATCCAACCCATCATAGGCCAGGGGGATCTTTCAACACCTTGACAATCCCCTTGGAGCAACTGTTGGGAAGCTAATGAGTCAGCACGGTGTAGTGGTTAGAGTGCTGGACTAGGAGTGGGGAGACCCGAGTTCAAATCCCCATTCAGCCATGAAACTCGCTGGATGACTCTGGGCCAGTCACTTCTCTCTCAGCCCAACCTACTTCACAGGGTTGTTGTGAGGAGAAACTTAAGTACACCGCTCTGGGCTCCTTGGAGGAAGAGCGGGAGAGAAAATGTAATAAATATATAAATATATAAATAATAGTAGCAGCCAGTCCGGCCAACGGCACCTCGCGGCCCAGCCCGCTTCCCCGCAAGGGCCAATCCTGGCCCCCACCCCATCGCCCGCATCCCCACTCACAAGGCTGTCAGGATTCGGCTGCCCCCGCGAGGTGGTCTTGCTGGTGGCGGGGAGCCCTCCCGGGGTGGGACGCGGGGCGTAAGGCACGCAGGCAACAGTTGCTGGTGTGGCGGTGGAGTCTGGGCGCGCCCGGGGCACACGGCTGTCTCTAAGGTCACTTCCGTTGGGCCGGGACAGGCAGCCATGGCTCTCGAGGGGGGGGCGGTGTGCTGGCGGTGTGCGGGGGCTGGGCGCCACGGCTGGCAGGCGGTGCGGGGGCAGGTGGGAGCCGTAGGCGGGAGACGGGTACGGGAAGGGATGAGCCACCGAGCTCCTCTGCTCCTGGTGCGGGAAAAGGGAGGAGGAGAAATTCAGGGAAGACACAACTGCAGGTGGAGAATATCAGCACAAGTCTACACAACCCTTTCCTACCATTTGCAACCACTTGGATACTTTGAGGGCACCGACTTTTCTGGAAAAATGCAGAAGTCCCTTGCTACATTGGCTGCATGGAATTTATCCACCCGCAATCCAGTTCCTCCCAGATCCGACAACTACCACAAGTGCACTGCCGGAAACGTGCGCATTCAGCAAACGGCCAAAGCTCGCTCGAGTAAGTGAGCCAGTCCACGTGCCGCAAGCAGGAGGCTGCAGACTCACTGCCCACTGATCCACTGAAAAGTTTCCTAACCCACCTTTCAGGCTATATGGCCTCCCAATGTGGCTGACAAAAAAGTGCAGTTCAAACACAAGTGGAAAAACCACAATACAACAAAAGAAAATTAAAATAGCAACCCAAACCCTGTTAGAAGCATCCTAAGAGCAGCTAGAGAGTTAAACCAGCAGAACGCCAGTTGAAGCCCCTCTGCAAAAAGCTTGTGGCAAGTGGAAGGTTTTTACCACCCTTTCAAAGCTTGCTAGGAAAGGGGCCCGGTGCGCGTCCACAGGCATTCCGGAGGTACAGCACCAACACAAAGAAGGCCCTGCTCTTGGCTTCTTTCAGCCAACTTAATCCGAGACGGTGGCCGACCCAAGAACAGAGCTTACAAGACTGGTTTTAAAGTCCGGGAAGGTTCACACAGTGCAGGTGGTCCTTACGGTATCTCGGGCTGAGGCTGTGCAGGGCTCCAAATGGTTAACACCATTCGTGAGAGTGAGAAACGTTGTGATTTTTTAAAAATAAGAATTGATTCTATGTCGTGCCAGAAGCATAGAATGTCAATATACCCATGAATACCAAGGGGAACTGAAGAGCTAGGAATAGTTAAGAGTGTCGGACTAGGATCAGAGAGACCAAATCCCCATTCATCCATGAAACTCACTGGGTGACTCTGGGCCCTTCTCCCTCAGCCTATCCTACAGTGCAGGTTTGTTGTGAGAACACACACAACCACGTACACCACTCTGGGCTCTCTGGAGGAAGAGCGGGATAAACATGTAAAAATAAATTTAAGAATAAACAAAATGCATTTCTCTTCTCAAGTATGGCCTCTCAACTGGGACGAGGGAGTGTGGGTTGTCCAAGATAATTGGCTGCATCACACCCGCCCGCAATGAGGGGTGGCCACATTTTTGACCAGTGTGGTGGGGAACAAAGAGGACCCCACAAGACATGACGACACAGGGTGAACATGGCAGGGGTGGGGGCAACAGCCTTACTTGTCTCTCTGGGGCAGTCACGATCTTGCGTTCCTGGCCCCACGAATCTCCATGAAGGGGGTTCCAGAGCCCTGGTTTAGGCAGCTGGTAGTGGGGGTTTCCGGGGACACCAGGCCCAGGAAGATGCTGGCTCACCCCGTTACCATTCTGCTCCAGGGCAAACATTCAGGGGGGAGGAGGGGAGAAAGAGAAAGAGAGAGAACGAGATGGTCAGACTGTCTGAAGCTGCTCCCTGCCCACATCTGTCCCTATGCCCCACCCCCAAGCACAGGCTACAGAGGAAGCTGCCTTATGCCTGAGTCTGACCCTTGGTCCATCCAGCTCAGTACTGCCTACACTGACTGGCAGCGGCTCTCCTGAGACTCAGGCAGGCCCTCTCCAGCACTGTTCCCTCTAAGATGTGCGCACACTCACAAATTTTCTGATGTCCACTCAGTTCATTTTAGCTCCCGCTCAGGCTGAATCAGGAAGGCCCCACTCTGAATGCACATGTGCGCACACAGTGCCTTGATACTGCCGCCCAGAACAAAACTCATTCCGCACAGAGATGGGGAAAATTAGAGGGACCACTGGACCCCAGCCCTACCTGGAGAGGCCGCCAGGGATGGAAGCTGGGACCTTCTGCACGCACAGCAGAGGCTCTGCCACTGACCTACTGCCATTCCACCCCCCACCCCCAATAAACCTTCTCAGGGACTCTATGGAAACATAGGAAGGTGCCTTCTGCCAAGTCAGAGCCTTGCATCACGGAACTCTGTGCTGTCTACACTGACTGGCAGCAGCTCCCCGGAGTTCTAGGCACAGGGGTCTTTCCCCAGCTGTACCTGGAGACGCTGCCAGGGACTGATCCTGAGACTCTCAGCCTGCAAAGCACATGCTCCGCCACTGATCATCTTCATCCCCATAAATAATAAATAAGCTTTATTTCTGAGCTGCCCCATAACAAATTGTTCTCTGGGCAGCTCATAACCACGGAGCGATGGTCTTGCTATCCTTTTATGGTGAAAGAGAGAGCCCAAACAAAATGGGACAGGTATTTCCCAGGGGGACAGGATAGATTCCCACCTGCCTCACAACAGAACGGAGCAAACCGACAACCGTTCGCTGTGCCACCTTTGTGCTGTTGTCAAGTCACAACCAAACCTTTTCTCTCCCGGTGCTTTACAGCAACATTTGAACCCTCGCACCGTGGAGCGAAGCCACAAGCAAGCACTTCTCAGAGAAGCAGGGCTAGCACCCCCCCCCCCCCACCTCAGGGGCATCACAGCGGAGAAGGAGCCAGCTGGAGCGCCACCCAAGATCCCGGGCAAAGTTTCGGCCGGCGGGAGAGCGCAAGCAAGAAGGCCTAGAAGAGGAAGCAGTCTCCAAAACGGAGTACCTGCGTATCTCTAAAAGCCCACGTTGAGTGCCCCAGTTCCTAGCCGCGCCCCCCAATACCTGGTCGGGACTGGTGCTCCTCCGTCTCTTCATGGGGGCGGGCATCTCTTCGCCGTGGCCCGGGTGGGGCGGGTGCTGCACTGGGGGGATGGGCTGGACCATGGGGGGCTCCATCGGCGGGCCAGGTCTCTTCAGCTGGGGGTTGCGTTTGGCCGAGAAGTTCCTCTTCTGGAGGCCCGGGAAGAAAAGGAGACAGGAAGGCGTAAGGATCTCGCTCCTCCCTTTGGGCATCCCTGAGCCATTTTGGAAGGGCGGTATACAAATCAAATCAAATCAAATCAAATCAAATCAATCAATTTTGAAAAAGAAGAAGACCAGGAGGCTTCTACTGTAGAGAGGCCGGAAGATACAACGGCTACGGAAGGATCAGGCCGGGAACGCTAAGAGACGGAATCAAAGCAGCCGGATCAAGTGTTCTGTTTAAGGGAGCAGAAAAAGCACGTCTTTCGTGGCCGCCTCCAGCGCAAAAGGGAAGCAGAAAAAGCATCCGAGGTGGTGGGAAGGAGCAGAAAGGGACCCAAAGCACGAAGCCCCGAGCCAGGCGAGGGGGAGACGGACGCTCCTGCCGCCCGCGAGCCCCCGCCGCCATCCTCCCCCCGCAGGCCTTCCTCGCCGCCCCCCAACGCACCTCAAGGTGCAAGAGATTCCAGAAGTGCTGCAGGGGGGGCAAAGATTTTGGCCGGTGATGAGACGACCCCGAATGGAAATTCCACAGCTGAGCCTGGAAAAGGGGTGGGGTGCGCAAGGAAGGTTGTGATTAACCGAGGGTTGGCAGCAGCGAAGCCCCCCCCCCCACAAACCCTCCTCCTCCCCCACCCCCCACCCCAATCAAAGCCCGCCTCTCCCCTCCAGCCCCTCCCCACCTGCTGCACGTGTCCAATCCGGGCGTGGATCTTGTTGTAGTTTTCGTAGTCGCGCAGATACCGGGCGGCGTTCTGGAAGCAGCGCAGCGCTTCGTCCCAGTCCTGCTCCGACTCGTAGATCTCCCCCAGCTGCTCCCAGAGCTGAGGCTGCCCCTGATCACGGAGCAGGGCCTGGACGCAGCCATGGATGGCCTCCAGTTTCCCATGCAGCGGGCGGGGGGCCAGGTTCCTGGGTGGGTGGGGGGAAACCAGAGTGACAAGGGGGCATAGGGCCAGCAACGGGGACGAGATGATGATGCAGCGGCGGCGGCGGCGGCAAAAGGGGCTGGGACAGTCAGGAGACCCGAGAAGGAAGAGGGACCTAGCAGAGCGGAAGGAGCCGCGGGGGGAGGACGGAGGGGGAGGCAACAGGAAGGCGTGGAAGCCCAGACTCTTGATGGGGAGGAGAGCTGGTCCTGTGGAAGTGAGGATGAGGATCCCCTTTGCTAAGCAGGGTCTGCCCTGGTTTGCATTTGGATGGGAGACTCCACATGAGTGCTGTGAGAGATTCCCCTTAGGGGATGGGGCTGTAGAGCTGCTGCTTTGCAGGCAGAAGGTCCCAGGTTCCATCCCTGGCAGCATCTCCAGGTAAGGCTTGGAGAGCCGCTGCCAGTTAGTGTAGGCAATGCTGAGTTAGATGGACCAAGGGTCAGACTCAGTATAAGGCAGCGTCCTCTGTTCCCCCTACTACGCTCAGGGCCAGTGGGCTGCTGGCCAGCAGCTTCTGGGGTGCCTTCAAGCCCTTCTTGTGGGCTTCTCCGAGGCATCCAGCGGGGACTCAACGGGCCCTTTGGGTCTGACCCAGCAGAGCTCTCCTGAACTTGGATGAGAAAAAAGGAAAAAGCGGAGGCCCAGACTGAAAGTGACCCAGGCACCAGCAGGGGCACAGCTACAGCATTTGGCGTTCTGCTGGGAAGGATGGCCCCCTCCCGGCCGGCTTGCGCAGCTCAGAGTCCAGGCTTCCACCTCTCCCCACAGCCAGCCTTCAGAACAGGGGTCCGGAGGGAGGGGCTGTGCTATGGGGCCCGTCACGGGGTGTGCCACTTTGCGCCCCCACCCGCACATGCACCATGCAGCATCCACTCACGGGGCGTCCGATGCCCCGAGTGACAGGAGAAACACTCACCCTGGGGGGAAATAACCCTTGCTGTGTTGCCCCATGTTAGACCCATGGTTGGGCGGCAGGTGTGGAGGCATCGGAGGCTGACCGACGCTGGCAGAGCACCTGGGGGCGGGGGGAGAAATCAAACCACAGGGTAAGGTGAGGGGTCTGCTTCTGAAGCAGGGGTGGGCAAGCTGAGGCCCTCCAGCTGCTGTTGGACTACAACTCCCATCACCCCCCGAAGCTGTGGCGGGGGGTGATGGGAGCTGTAGTCCAACAGCAGCTGGAGGGACTCAGGCAGCCCACCCCTGCTTTAGAGGGAAATTGGCCAGGCCAGGCCCCCTGCCGACCTCTAAGCCATCGCTGCTGCCCTCATGCACACCAGCTGTGGTTACTCTGTGGTGAGGGAACTACACTCTGCACGTGTTCAGTTGTTATGTCAACGCACCCTAGAGCAGTGCTGGGGCAAGGTTTTGCAGAACTTTGCTGAGACTGAGGAGGACTAGTGGTGGGAGTTCACATATAAGGTCTTGTTTGTTTATTATTTCTCTATGTAGGCCGCTTTGGGAACTGTTGTTGAAAAGCGGTATATAAATATTTGTTGTTGTCGTCATCTTACCCGGGGCAGAGTTTCCCAGGCCTTCTAACAGCAAGTCTTTTTAGGTCAACAGGTGCACAGAGCTCCTCTCCTAGCTCACAGATGTGTGCAGGCCTAAATCTAAACTCATTATAAGCCAGTTCTAATTTGCTGACTTCCCCGCTAACAACATGTGTTGCTCTATTACCCAGTTCCTCCACAAAAATACACTTTCCAGGGGTCTTGTGCAAAGCTCCTTGTGGGCGTTTGCTTTGCAAAATATATTTACCTAGCAGTGAGGGAGGCGGTTTACTTTTGTTCCAAAGGTGGAGCAAAAATCCTTTTGATGACTGATTAAATTGGGGCGGGGGGGGGGATATTATTTACATAGGAAAAGTAGAGTGTGACGGAGACAATGAGTTGAGCTTTAAGGTTTGCCGATTTCTCACCCCTCACCTGATCGTCACAGCCCTTGCCATTAAAGGGATCACTTTTTCCTGAGCATGAAGAAGTCGTGCATGCTTGTATGTGCACACCAGGAACTTACTACTGGTTTACTACTGCTGCTGCTGCTGGTGGTGGTTTACTACTGCTGCTGCTGGTTTACTACTGCTGCTCCTCCTCCTCCTCGTGGTTTACTACTGCTGCTGCTGCTCCTCGTGGTTTACTGCTGCTGCTGCTCCTCGTGGTTTACTACTGCTGCTGCTCCTCGTGGTTTACTACTGCTGCTGCTCCTCGTGGTTTACTAGGCGAGGCCTGCCTGGGGAAGCTGAAAGTGCTTGCAGGCTGAGGGTCCTTCCTTTCCGCTATCAAGCCTGAACCTCCCTCCTCTTGCTGTCTACTGGTTTACTACTGCTGCTACTACTGGTTTACTCCTACAATACTCCTACTGGTTTAATGACATGACAGCAAGCAGCAGGTCCCGCATGGTTTACTGGGGCTCCCTCTCACCAGGAGTGCTTCGAAGCAGCAGTGTGAGCCATTTGGGTGGGGGGGGGAGGGAGAGAGAGAGAGAGAGAGAGAGAGAGGCCGGCCTCCACCTATGCACTCGGCTGCCTGGCCAAAGACTCACCTGCCGCCCGGGAGCCATGGGCGGGGATGGCACGAGCTCCAGCCCACGTTGCCGAGAGAAAAGGGATCCCGTCCAGCACGGCCCCCTATCTGTTCCACCGTGCGATGCATCCAGTCTGGAGTGGAGAGGGAACGGCGTTTAGAAATGAGGCAGGTGGGGGTGATGCCTCCCACTTTTCTCCATCTCCTTGCTTGTGGCCACTTTGTGTTCTCCACCCCACCAACCGCTGGCCCCTCTTTCCCCTTCCCAAGCCCACCTCCCCTGACGCCTGGCCCCGCCTCCTGTCCTCAGGCCAGCCCTGTGCTCCTCCCCCTCTTAACCCCGCCCACCCTGAGCCTCAGGCCTCCTCCTCTCTCCTCTGACCAGCCTCTTGCAATTCCCCACCCATCCCACCTGCAGCCTCCCAAAGGTGTTCTTTAGTGCACGGGTGGGCAACGCCTCCAACAGTTAGACTACAGCTCTCATCCTCCCAAGCCACAATTTACGGTGGGTGGTGATGGTGGGATTTGTAGTCCAGTAACAGCTAGAGAGCCTCAGGATGGCCACGTTACTGTAATCCCTGGAACATTCATGTACTTAAAAATAAGCCAATTAATGGTGCTGCTCTTAGATATGGAAGCTTTTTATCTTGTCATGATGCTTTTGTTTTGCATTCTGTAAGTTTTCTAAACTACTTCGGGGCATCTATATATTTATAACAGTAGAATGGAAGAGAAATATCCAGAAAAGAAAAAGCCAACAAATAAGTAATCTCTCCCCCTCCCTTCAGTTCACATTCCCTTTTGCTAACCTCTCCTCACCCCCAAAGCCAAAAACTTACCACTCCTGCCGCACTGGGTGCGTCTTGGTACCCCCCCTCCACCACCCCCGGATCTGAGCGACGGGTGCCCCCACCCAGTCGCTGGTGGCTGCGTTTTTCTCCGGGTTCTATTTGACCCCCTCCTCCAGTCAATGGTACATACAACGCTGGGGAAAAGGGGAGAGAGAGAGAAAAAGTCACTCCAAAGAAGGAGAATGAGTTTGTTTTATTCCCAACAGATTTCCGCTCTGCCTCAAATTCATAAGCCACAGCAAGGCAGGTCAGAAATACAATCAATTCAATCCATATATTCCTACACTGGAAATCCTGGAATTTAGCTACTACACAAAACAGCATCTTTAGCAGACGTATTTAATTCATTTTGAAACCAAGTGACCAAATGCATTATTTTGATTCCATGGCAAATCCAAATGATCTGCATTTGAAATCAGCACATTCAAATGGATTTCATATTTATTTTGAAACTTCTTATATACCGCCTCCTCCAAAGACTCTAGATGGTGAACAACAGAAATAATAAGCCTTGTTCATATAAACAAGGGCTGAAATTTATGGGGTTGGAGTCCATTACTTCAACTCTCGTTTTGTTTTTTTAAAAAGGATTTTACTGTTGTGTTTACCTCAAAGTTTGCAGAAATTACACAGAGTCTCTAAACTGGGCAGAAAAAATGTCCTTCTAATCTTTTGCATTTCAGTATTAGTTGAACACCCGCACACGCTATACTCAACACAGATGCATCAAACATTTCCTTCTCTGTGACTGTACAATTCAGTGCAGGAAGGAGTTAACATGCAGTGTATGTCCACCCAATGAAAACAGGCCCCACCCCCTGCAGGGTAGGGCCTCTCTTCTCCTCCTCCAATTGAATCCCTTCATTTAGAGAAAGGAGGTGGGGGCTCTGCCAATGACTGCTCCAGCATTAACTCCTACCCTTCCACCACTCTGGCTGCAAACCACACCCTGCGATCACCTACCCTGCTAGGGACTGGGTCTCTTTCTCCTAAAAGACAACCAATCGCACGATGTCCCTCACGTGGCCACCAATCATCTTTCACATTTGTCTCCTAACAAGGACTGAAATCACAGAGCTAGAAGGGAAAAAAGACTAGGTTAGTCTTCTGGCATCGACTGGGGTCTCTCTGTTTGAGTGGCAAAGGCCCCTTGTGCCGGCATGCACAATTCAAGCACTGGCTGTGCAGGGTGATTAGGAAGCCATTTGTGGGGGTGATGGGGACAGAACAAGGCTGAAACATGAGCCTGGCCAAAGTAACATTCACAAACCTTTCAAGACCAAAAACAAAATATGTTGGGGGGCGGAATTACTGGCTGGTATCCTGACTGAACATAGGGAACCGTGTTATACAGAGTCAGACCACTGATCCATCTAGCTCAGGATTGCCTACACCACAGCTGCACATCCTTGACTATTGGCCACAGTGGCTGGGGATGATGGGATTTGTAGTCCAACATCAGCTTGAGGGCCGAGCTGTGCAGCCCTGGTCTGCAGTGACCGGCAGTAGCCTTGTCAAGGTTGCAGGCAGGAGTCCAGCGCTCTTCTGCATGAAAGCAGGTGCTCTTCTGGGGAATATTGTACAGCATTCACATGCAGTCGCCCGTTCAAATGCAAACCAAGGCAGATCCTGCTTAGCAAAGGTGACCGGTTTGTGCTTGCTACCACAAGACCAGCCCTCCTCCCTAGAAGTCCCATTGAAACTAACAGGGTCAGTTAGTTATTCAAAGCAAGACTCTGAAATGCCAAGGTAGTCAAAACAGCCTGCAAATTCCCATACATTATTAAAACACAAGTAAATACTGTATACAACAATAAATATTGAAACGACAGGTGAGGCTTGACGCTTCCACAGTAAGTACAAAATAATGAATTTGCCAACTAGCATAGAATTTACTCGAACGAGCGGAGTTCCGGACAGGGATGCAAAGGGCAACAAAAAGGGTCCCCCACCCCTGTGCATGTTTGGCAGAATTCTAGGCCCACGGCTCAGTAAGGTGCAATGTTAACAGAGGTGGAACTGCTCAGCTCCTAGTTTTCCTCCATCTTCTCCCAAAGGTGAGTTATGTGGAAACTCATGAAAGGTGAATGGGGAGGGGTCAGGATTGCAGTTTAAGGTTGATAAGGAGCTGGGTAGGAAACACCTATCGACATTCAATGAGATCAATGTGCAGTGTCCAGAACGGGATGCAATACACCAGATAAAGTCTGCCTGGTGCAGAATAAAGTGGAACTATTGCTCCTTGAGACTCGGAAACAGCTACGGTCGTAAAATAACTTGCTAGTACACTTTCAGAACATCTTGGAGAATGGCTGAAATGCCGCTGCACTGGAGGTGGACTAATGTAGATCCAGTCTTCAGAAAGGGTGAAGAGGATATGGGGTTTGTTCTCAACACGCCTAAGTGTCTATTTCAAGTGCTTTAAATGCTGTTAGTGAAATGAGTTCGCTGGAAATATCCTTCGATCCTATTAGGTAATTGCTACCGTCTCTCTGCCTCTTGGTAACATCAGGCATGTTGTACTGGAAGCCAGGGTTGGTGGCTTCATCTTTTGCCAAGAGAGACTGGAAAGCTGGCAACTCATAAAGCTTATGAGAAAAGGGGTGGCTACAACTTCCTGGACTACAACTTCCATCACCTCTTGCCACAACAAACTGCAGCAGGAGATGATGGGAATTGTGCTCCAGCAATCACCAGAGAGCCTCGGGCTGGCCACCCTGTCATTAGAGAGCAGTTGGAAGCTGCTACCCACCTCAGGCTTCATCTAAAATGTGGAGATCACCATGCAGCTTAGTCGAAATCCCCCACTGAAATCAGCAATAGAGAAATTGGACTGCCTTATAGGACTGTTAAGAACAGGCCCAAGGCCTATCTATTCCAGCACCCTCTTCCACACAGTGGCCCACCAGAGGCCTCTGTGAAGCCCACAGGCAAGAGGTGAGCGGGCATGCCTTCCTCTCTCCAGCTGCTGCTCCCCTGCAACTACTATTCAGAGGCATCTTGCCTCTGAGGCTGGAGGTGGCCTATAGCCCACAAATTAGTAGCCATTGATAGACTTGTCCTCCATGGATTTGTCTAGGCCTCTTTTTAAGTCATCCAGGCTGGTAGCTTTCACCACTTCTGTGGCAGAGAATTCTACAGGTTAATTAGGCATTGTGTGAAAAAGTCCTTCTTTTTGTCAGTCCTAAATTTCCTGGTCATCAGTTTCATGGGATAACCTCTGGTTCTAGTGTTATGAGAGCGGGAGAGAAAAATTCTCTCTCTCCACACCATGCATAGTTTGATGGACCTCTATGTTTTCTCCTCTTAGTCCCCTTTTTCCTAAGCTAGTAGCCATCACCACATCTAGTGGCAGAGAATTCCATAGATTAATTATGTGCTATGTGAAAAAGTAATTCCTTTTGTCGGTCCTAAATTTTCTGGCCTTCAGTTTCATGGGGTGACCCCTGGTTCTAGTGTTGTGAGAGAGGGAGGAAGTTTTCTCTTTTTCCACTCTCTAGTCCATGCACAATTGTATATACCCTGATCATGTCTCCCCTTAGTCACCTCTTTTCCAAACTAAAGAACCCCCGATGCTGTAGCCTAGCCTCATAAGGAAGGTGCTCCAGGCCCCTGATCATTTTGGTTGTCCTCTTCTGCACTTTTTCCAGTTCTACAATGTCCTTTTTAAGATATGGTTACCAGAACTGAACACAGTACTCCAGGTGTGGCCACACCATAGATTTGTATAAGGGTATTATAATAGTATCAGTTTTATTTTCAATCCTCTTCCTAATAATCCCTAGCATGGAATTGGCCTTTTTCACAGCTGCTGCACACTGAGTCTACACTTTCAACCAGCTGTCCACCACGACCCCAAGATCTCTCTCTTGATCAGTCACCGACAGCTCAGAACCCTTCAGTGTTCATGTGAAGTTGGGGTTTTTTGCCCCACTTGCTTACATTGAACCGCATTTGCCGTTTTGTCACCCGCTCTGCCAGTTTGGAGAGATCCTTTTGAAGCTGCTCACAATCTGTTTTGGATTTCACTACCCTGAATAGTTTAGTGTCACCTGCAAATTTGGCCACCTTGCTGCTTATCGCAATTTCTAGATCATTTATGAACAAGTTCAAGAGCACTGGTCCCAGTACAGATCCCTGGGGGACCCACTTCTTACTTCCCTCCATTGTGAAAATTGACCATTTATTCCTATCCTCCGTTTCCTGTCCGTCAACCAGTTACTGATCCACACGTAAACTTGTCCCCTTAGCCCATGACTACTAAGTTTACTCAAGAACCTTTGGTGGGAAACTTTGTCAAAAGCCTTTTGGAAGTCCAAGTATAATGTCAATCGGATCAACTTTGTTCACATGCCTGTTGACACTCTCAAAGAACTCCAAAAGGTGAATGAGGCAAGACTTTCCCTTGCAGAAACCATGCTGATTCTCCTTCAGCAAGGCCTATTCTTCTATATGTTTAACAATTTTGTCCTTAAGTATGCTTCCCATCAATTTACCCGGCACCGAAGTTATGCTGGCTGGCCTGTAATTTCCCGGATCCCTCCTGGATCCCTTTTTCAAAATCGGAGTCACATTAGCTACTTTCCAGTCCTCTGGTACAGAGGCTGATTGTAGGGACAAGTTACATACTTTTGCTAGGAGATCAGCAATTTAGTATTTGAGTTCCTTCAGAACTCCTGGGTGGATGCCACCTGGCCCTGGCAATTTGTTAATTTTTAGTTTTTCCAGACAGTTTGGAACATCCGCTCTCGTCACCTCAAACTGGCCCAGTTCTTCCATGTATACCACTCTTGGCTACACACACACACACACACACACACACACACACGGAGCAATGTGGAGGTAATAATACCAACAATGGACTCCCTCCGCCCCTCATAATGCAGGAAGCATTGATGGGACTCTATAAAAAATTTAACACACACACCCCCACCCCCACCATCACCACACGATAGGGAGTTTGAACAGAATGAGCTTTGCTTCAGTGTTGGGGGGAAGCAGGAAACGCTGCTGGCAACCCAATGCAGAGATAAGGCCCGGGGGGGGGGGTTCCTCCATTGTCTCCTGCAAGCTGTTGCCTTTGTTACCCCTGTCGGAAGAGATAGCCCAGGCTTCAAAAATAAACAGGAAATCCAATCTCCAGGAGAAGAAACTGCCAGTCTAGGGCTTTCTTAGGTCTATGCCTGAAATAGACCAATGAATGGGACGGGGAGGAAGAGGAGGAGGAGAGAAAAACAGAGGGGGAGGAGTCCCGAGCAAAATTTATAGAAATACAAACGATATCAGAGAGATCTCCGGAGAGCATCTGCAGTTTGGAGAAGTTTAGATCAGAGCTGGGAGAGTGGCGGGGGGAGAGAGAGTGTGCAGCTGTGAACTAGAAATGTTTCCTTCCTGAAGAACAATTCTGTGCAGTCCTAAAGCCTGCAATCCATGTAACATGTTTGGCCCAATGTAAACAGACTCTGTACAGTGCCCTGCTCCTGGAAAGGCCTTGTTCTAGGTGAGAGCAGTGTGGGGGGGGGGGGAGGACTCTGCATGCACCTAAAAGCATCCCGTTGTTATTATGTGGTCTTGTTCTTGCTCATCACCTGTTCCAGGGCAGAGGAGCCAGGAAGTGGTAGTCTCCGAAGCCAAGCAGCCTTATTTCAGGCTTAGCTGTCTGGAACGGATCCTTGACTCTCTGCCCCGGCCCCCCTCCAGGACGACTGTTGTGGGGGTGTGTGGAAATGTCTACACGCCAGGTTTGGCAGAGCAGGGCTCCTGGAAACGGGAGACGGCTTTCCCACGCTGCCACCGGACACCGAGGGAGGGAAGGAAATGGGGGCCCAGACAGTGACTCGCTAGTCACCAACAGTGCCTGTGACTCACCGCTGAGCGTCACTGCTCATACAATCACACACACACACACACACACACACACACACGCTCCCCCCCCCCCCCAATGCCGTGGCTGTCTGTCTCCTGCCACAAGCCAGACAGGCCGGCCTGTTCTCCGGTGTGGTCAGAGCCTCCTCTGGCCTTCCTACCGTGGGCGAGAGCCAGCTGGTGTCTCGGGCAGGGCATGGACTGGGGAGGGGTGGGCAGAGGAGGTGGGGGGCTCACACCCACGCGGCCTCCCCCACACCTGGCCGCACTTTGGACCCCAGGGCTGCAGGACAGGAGCGAACTTCCTCCCCACCACCTTTCAACTCTGGACAGGGGCAGCAGTGCCCTGGATTTATGTCCAGACCCAACTGCAGTCCCCAGGGCTATTTGTGGAACTGCACAGGCTGAGAGCTAAGTTTGGCTCAAGGCGGGGCGGGACGCAGCAAAGCACGGCGGGGGGGGGGGGGGCCTCCGGTGTGTGCGTGTAATCCTGGCAGCAGGGGTGAGCCTCCCTCCCAGAGAGCCACTGGCGCAAAGTCCCAGCTTGGAATAGGCCGACAGCCTTGCAGAATCACAGCACAGGCCACCATCAGCACCCCAATGGCAACGCCACACACCAGCCTCCTGCCAAGGGCCCCCACTACCAGCTGCTGGTGTGAGGGGCTCATGAAGAAGTCACAGGCAAATCACAGAAAGGCGATTACGAGGCGGGGGGGGGCACACAAAACCATGTGTTAACAACACACACACACACACACCCCGTGGCGAGTAAGGTAGACAACTCTGACATTAAAAGGCTGTACGTTAATAACATCTTAGATCAGGACTACACAACTCCAGCGCTCTGGCTGGTTTGGGACTACAATTCCCATCATCCTCAGCCACAGCGGTCAACCGCCTGGGCTTAGGGGAGTTGGTCCATCTAGCTCAGCATTGTCTACATCGACAGGCAGCAGCTTCTCCAAGGTTTCAGGCTCAGGGGTCTTTGCTGGAGATGCCACCGGAGATGGAACTCGGGACCTTCCGCACGCAAGGCAGATGTCCTCCCACGGAGCTGCAGCTCCATCCCTTAAGGGGAATATCTTGCAGCAGAAAGTGCTCACAGGTAGTCACCCATTCAAATGCAAACCAAGGAAGACCCAGCTTAGCAAAGGAGAAAATCCATGCTTGCTGCCACAAGACCCGCCCTCCTCCCCAAATTGTTGTCCAGCCTCTGCAGGAGGGCTGAAGTTGTGCAACCCTGGGTTAGATAGGTCACAGGACACAGGCAAGCTGAGATGTGTGTCTATGACAGAAGATGCAAAGGACGTGGTGCTTTTAGCAACTTTCACATCATGCAGGATGCGCTGTGAGTAAGAGACCAGCCAGAAATATACACGCTCTCTCCCTCCTCACACCCACAACCGCATGCTAACTGTATGGAGGAATTACTTATCTGAACCAGCCACACAAATATGACAGGGTTGCTCATGGTGGGGGGGACCTGTGAAACGCAGAGGTCCGAAATCCTCCCCCGCCCCATTGGTTCTGCACACACAAATTCCAGAGAGCTCTTCAGAACACTGGAAGAGCATCTGCCCCAAAGCGGAGCGTACATGTGAACGGTGCCTGTATAAATCGTGCACGGCAGAACAGGTGGCCATGGGAGGCGTGTAAGTCATGCACTTCTGGACCTGTAAGGCCGACGTGGCTGGGCAGCGTGCGGTTGTGTGCTCTCTGTGTTTACACCTGCGGACAGAGGAAGCTGCCCTATACCGAGCCAGATCCTTGGTCCCTCTAGCTCAGCATTGTCTACAAAGACTGGCAGCGGCTTCTCCAAGGCTGCAGGCAGGAGACTCCTCTCTCAGCCCTTTCTTGGCGATTCTGCAAGGGAGGGAACTTGGGACCTTCTGTACGCAAGCATGCAGGTGCTCTTCCCAGAGCAGCCCCATCCCCTGAGGGGAAGACCTTCCCCTGCTCATATACGTAGTCTCCCATTCAAATGCAAACCAGGGTGGACCCTGCTGAGCAAAGGGGACGATTCATGCTTGCTCCCACAAGACCAGCTCTCCTCCTCACACCACTGCTCCCTACCCAGCTGCACTTGTCTTTTATTATTTATTCACTCCTTTTATATCCCACTCTTCCTCCAAGAAGCCACTTAATGGCGCATCGGGGAAATGACTTGACTAGCAAGCCAGAGGCTGCTAGTTCGAATCCCCGCTGGTATGCTTCCCAGACTATGGGAGACACCTAGATCGGGCAGCATAGGAAGATATAGGAAGATGCTGAAAAGGCATCATCTCATACTGCGCGGGAGGAGGCAATGGCCAACCCCTCCTGTATTATTCCAAAAGAAACCACAGGGCTCTGTGGGCGCCAGGAGTTGACACCGACTTGAGGGCACACTTTAACTTTACCTTCCTCCAAGGAGCCCAGGGCGCTGTACACCAGGGGTGTCCAACCACGGCCCTCCAGCTGTTTTTGGAATACAACTCCCATCATCCCCAGTCACAGTGGCCAGTAGCCAGGGATGTTGGGAAGCTATAGCCCAACATCTGCAGGAGGGCTGCAGTTGGACACCTCTGGGTGTACATGGTTACCATGTAGGTCAGGCGGAGAGAGAAGTGACTGGCCCAGAGTCACCCAGCGAGTCTCATGGCTGAATGGGGATTTGAACTCGAGTCTCCCCGGTCCTAGTCCAGCACTCTAACCACTACACCACACTGGCTCCAAGGCTCCTGTGGGCAGGGAGGCAGGAGCCCATTTCAAGGCACAGTCTGAGTGCTTACGCTTGGCTCTAACCACTGCACCATGCTGGTGCTCTTTTCTGTACAGGAGCGCATGATGCACTTCCACTTCTGAACGTGCTGCACACATCCATGGGCTTGTGACTTCCACATGGCCCCGGAGTGGCACACGTGACGGGTTCTCTCCCCCTCGCACCCCCTCCCGCCAGCTCCCTCAGGTCCACAGGGGAAGGCACGACTCCAGATGTGGCAGCCTCGGGGTCTGGGGCCGCACCTTCCCAGCGCGGGTGTGCAGACAGTGGGAAAGGCTGCCAAAGGAGGTACACGCCTGGCCCCCTTTCTCTGCTGCTTTTTGCCGCCAGGTGAAGACGGGGCCTCCCTGGAAAGCGATTCCTCCTGCTCTCTCCCTCTTGTCTTTATCTGTGTGGAATTTTACCAGGTTACGTTCAGGCTTCTCCAGGCCGCGTCTTGCTTCTCCTCATGCCTGAGCACATCCAGACACTCTCGTGCTCTCCGCAAACCCCTCTCCACGCACGGCCACACACCCCGTCCCTCTCCGTGCGCCACATGTTCACAAGCGCATTACGTGCTCACGGCCGTGACCAACCACCCGCCTGGCTCGCACTTTTGACTCCCATGTGCCCAGCTGCGCACCTGAGCGGTATGCTCTCTCTCTCTCTCTCTCACACACACACACCCACACACACCGTCCCCAAGACGGAAGGTACCCCGCCACACGGCAGTCTCCCCACTCCTCTGCACGTGAACGGCAATCTCCCCGCCCGGCGGCCGTCAGACTCTCCACGCCGCGGGGTTTTTGGGCTGAGCCATGACGCAGGCGGGAGTGAGCCAAGAGGAAGCCACGGGGGCAAGTCCCAGCACAACGGAGCGTGGGAGGCTGAGGTGGGCCCGTGGCAGACGCACCCAGCCTCCCGCTCTCACACCCTCCCTTCTCCGGAGGGCCGCGGCGGCCAATTCCCACCCCATCTGGCCACGGTGCCAACGCCCCCGCACCGCTCCAGGCCTGCACGCGTGGGCTGCCGATGGTGCTCTCGGCCGCGGGGAAGCAGGCTGGAAATCTCCCTGCGCGGGCCAAGGGAGTGAGGCGATAGATCGCTGCTGCGAGGAGCAGCACTCTGCCTCCCCCTCTCGCTCAGAGAGCCCAACGGGCACTGTGGGGAAGAGCAGAGATGTCATCCGGCTCAGCGCACCGCACCGGGGAGGAAGCGAGGCAGGGCATCGGAGCGCAGGGAGGAGCAGGAAGCAACCCCCCCACACACACCAGTACACACACACTTTAGGAAACCGGTTCTTGGGCAAGCGGCGGAATAGGCCCAACCCGTGAGAGGAAACCGTATGGCCCGGCCCAGCCCAGCCGAGGGTGGCTGCAGCCAGGCCGGGACCATCTCTCCCGTCCCCCCTCTGCAAATTTAAAACCCACCGGGCCAGGAACGAACACGAAATAGTTCGCTCGCGCATGCGCACCTCAACACATATCAGGCGCCACCAGCCATGCGCCCCAAACCTCTCCCTCCCACGCCACAGAATTCTGGGTAGGCCAAGAAGGTGACCCTCCTTTCGCGCAAGCCGCCTCCACAGGCACGCTCCCGAGGTGCAGGGGATCTCCACCCCTCCCACGCCACCGGGAAGGTAAAAGCAGAGCACCTAGGGCGGGGGGGGGGGCTGCCAGGAAAGCAGTGGGGCAGAAAGGGCCCTGCCACTGGCCTCCCCCAAATGCTCCCCAGAGCGTGATCCCCCACCCCACCCCGCAGAGATGCTGTCCTCCCAGAAGCAGAGGCTGCCCACCCAGGCTCCCCCGGCTGGATCAGGGATGACGCCGCTGACCGGGGGGGGGGGTGGTCCTGGGCTCCCCACACCCACCGCCCACGGGGGAAACAGCCCTTTCCGTTTCCCTCTGTGCAGCCAGGCTGAGCGGACTGCCAAGAAAAGGGAAGCAGCGGAAAAGCTACAGGGGAAGTCGCAGCTCACAAGAGCGTGAGCTGGGGGGGGGGTGAGCATGCCCCCAGCACGGGAGGGGGGGTTAAGTGCGCCTTCAGCACAGAGGAGACCAGCAGGTATCCCGGGGAAGCAGCCGGCGAGAGAAGCGAGGGCGGATGGACCCGAAAGCAGCCAAGGGAGGAAGGGGATAGCGTCGTGTGGGGAGAGTGTGGAAGGCGGCCGGGTGTGGGGCAGAGCAGAGGGGGCAGTCACTGGGAGAGGGGGCTCAGAGAGAATCCTGTGGGAAGTCTGAATAGGTCAAGGGGGCCCAGAGCCTGGAGTGACCCCACTTCTTTCCGGGATGTGGGTTTAGAAAATCTGTGTGTAGGGAACAAGCCATGTGGGGTGTGTGTGTGTGTGTGTGTGTGTGTGTGTGTGTGTGTGATTCATTCAACACAATGAATGGTTCCCCCACACATTGAGACACAGGAGGGTGAGAACAGCTGTGTCAGCGCTGAGTCAGCACCAGCCAGGCTGCCTTCTAGCCCCCCCCCCCCCCACACACACACTTGTGTCCTGGAAACCACAGAGGATTGGGAAGGGAGGGGGTGTGTGGAAAGTCACGGCCGCCGGTCATTCATCCCCACACGCATTCCGAGGGGGGCAGGCCCAGAGAGAGGCGAACCGACATCCACACCGGTGACGGTGACGGCACTGCGGGGGGGGGCTTCCCCACCCCCCCAATGAAAGAAACAGGCCCCAGTGCCCCCCCCCGCCTTACAGGGGGAGAAGAAGGGCGCCATGCCAGAAGCCCACCGACTTCCTCAGACGGAGATGTCCTTTAGCAGCTGACAACAAAGCCACCCACTCCCACTAGTGGGGGCCAAATGGCACAGCTGTCCCTTCCACAGAGAAAGAAGGCAACACAAGGACACAACACCACACAGCCCCGACTGACAGACGTCAACTCCTCCTCTTGCAGAGATAAGCAGGATGCCGGCCAGGGACTCAGAGATGCCCCACACAGCCACAACAAATCCACAGGGACACACAAACACACACACACACACACGACACCTGGACTGCAAAGGGTCAGTGACACAAATGTGTGTGTGTTTTAAGTCCTGCTAACTAGGCAAAGAGGCACCTTTTAAAAGTGACGATTCCCTTTAATTAGCAGGGGGAGAGCAACTGGCCCTATCCATCCCCAGCACAGCATCCCTCTAGTGCAGGGGTTCTCAACCATGGGTCCCCAGATGTTGTTGGACTTCATCTCCCATAATCCCCAGCACCAGTGGTCTTTGGTTGGGGATTATGGGAGTTGAAGCCAGCAACATCTGGGGACCCAAGGCTGAGAACCCCTGCTCTAGTGGCTGTTGCTGGTGTCTATTTAATGTTTCTTTTTAAGATTGTGAGCCCTTTGGGGACAGGGAGCCATCTTATTTATTTATTATTTCTCTATGTAAACAGCTTTGGAAACTTTTGTTGAAAAGCGGTAAATAAATTGTTGTTGTTAAATTGCATCACAAGGTGTTCGTTCTCTCTCTCTCTCTCTCTCTCTCTCTCTCACACACACACACACCCCACCCACTTGGAAGTTCAGCTGATTACGTTAGAGGAAAGCCCCACTGGCTTTTCAGGGGTTAACATATCACAGGGGCTGGGGAATCCCCTTCTTCTTAGGTATACAGCATGGGATTCCCAGCGAGAGGATCACATTTCTAAAACAAGCTTTACCCTGGACCCCATTTTTACTGTATTTTTTATTTCATGGTGCTGAATTTTAATTATGTTTGATACTGGTTTTATTGTAACTCGCTCTGAGATCTTTGGGTACAGGGCGGGCTAGAAATGTAAATAAATAAATAAATACCACCACCACCACCCCCCCCCACACACACACTTTCCATCCCTTCTTTGACTGCTCACGCTGAATGTGTGAGGGAACACAACACAACATCACAACAGCAGCCCAGTACAGGGGGGCCTCCCCACTCTACGGGGGGGGGGGAGAGCACAGGGCCAGGTAGAAAATGCCCCCCCCACCACAACAAGTCAGAGAGACACAAATGGGAGATGACCAGGTGCGTGACAGATTGTAAAGAGAGATGAGATTTTGGCACAGAGAGGTCCGTGCACAGGTGCAAGGGAAGCACAGAGCCTACACACACACACACACACACACACAAACATATACAGGGGAGGCCAGGACACAGAAACAGGACACAGAGATGGAGGCCCAGAGTCACCCAACTCCAAAGGAGACCCTGATGCTCAAGCAAAACACAACCACAACACTGGGGAGACAACCTGAGTCTCTCAAAAGGCAGGCCACTGATGAAAGATGGAGCACACTATATTACAACTTCGGTGTATCCACAAAACAGAGTTGTAGCTGGCTAGAAACACAATCTCTCTCTCTCTCTCTCTCTCTCTCTCTCTCACTCACACACACACACACACACACACACACACACGAAACAAACACAGCCAGAACGCCACATTCATCTGAGACAGGTTCAATCAAGAGTGCCTCTGAGAGTGTGCGAAGTCCCACATGGCAGAGCCGCAACACACGTTTGCTCGCACACGCTGTCATCACCAACCCTCCCTCCCTCTCGTTGTGTGGCCCAGAGGGAAAGAGAGTACAGGTACACACACACACACACACACACAAGACCCACAACCCAGCCTCACTCAGGGCATGGCAGCCGGAGCTGGAGAAAGGTCGCCTTACCTCCTGGCACCCAAGGGGTGGCCCCTCGCGAGAGGCGTGGCCCACTTCAAAGGTGTCTGCAGGTCCCCCAGGGTGGAAGTGGGAGCAAGGGGAGAGTTGCCGGCTCAGCCAGAGGGCTTTTGGTGGAGCGCAGAGACCAGACAACACCACCGGTGCGTCTAACTTCTTCGGTGTGTGTTTCCTTCCCTCGCTTGCCTGCCTGCCGGCGGCGGCAGCAGCCGCGTCTCCGTCTCCTCCCCTCCCCCTCACCCCGTGCGGGGGTCGGGGTCCCTGCCAAGTCAGCGGAGTGTGCGCGCGCGCGGGGGGGGGGTGGATTCCGGCCACAGTGACTCAGACCCCCTCCCTCCCCCGGGAAACTGGTCCAATTTAAAGGACGAGGGTGACATCATCACCCCCAGCCTAGGTCCCTCCCTCTCCCCGGGCCACCCGTTGCCCCGCCTGGGAATCCCAGGGAAGGCGGCGGCCCTCCCACTCGCAGCCCAACCGCCCGGCCTCTTTCCCCACATTGCATTCTGAGGAAATGCAACCACAAAAATACAACACAGTCATAGCCGCCGTGGGCTGGCGGGCAAAAAGCAGCGCACAACAACGGGAGGCACACAAGGATGAACACAGATAAATAAAGGCGCACGCACACACAGCCCTCTCGTTTCTTTGGGGACGAAAACAACCGTTCCCGGATTACGTCCACGCACTCAGGGTTGATCGGCAGACACACAACCCATGACGGCGGCACACTCAGAAGACCCATCTCACACACACACACACACACACACACACACACACACACACACAGAGGAAGGAAAGCCAGTTGCTCAATCGAGGCGCATGCCTAGTGCCACAGAACAGTCGCTCAGGGGGGCTCTCCAGCCACAAGCATAGTGGGAGATGTCACTGGTGCTGCGCCTTCCTCTCCGCTCCCTCTTCTGGCCCCGGGAGCCCCCTCCCCACTGTGTCATGCCTGGAGCAGCGTGGAAATCCTGGGCACACCTGGGCCCTGCCGCCCACCAGGCCCACCCCCTGCTCCAGCCCCCTGCAGCCTCCCGGTTGTCTGAGAAACTGAAAGCGATTTCCAAAGCAACCCTGAGGCGGTTTTAAAAAAACATGGCCACGCGGGGCGGACGCCGGGATCACGCCAGTTGCTGTTGGCGGCGGGCACAGGCACACGTCATCCGCCAGAGCCGAAACCTGCTCCCTGCTGGATGCAAGCGCGTTCTCGGGGAAGCCAGCCGGCTCCAGGGCGCAAAGCAAGTGCCAGAAGCTAGCGCAGGAAGCTTATGTGGGAGCGCACAGGTCAGACACACCAAAGGGGCGATTTTGCGTGTGTGTACGCGCACATAGAGAGGTCCCTCCCCCACACAACTGACTGGCACCTTACATGCTTGGAGGGGGCCCCACAGAGGGCACACCACCTTACAACACAACGGTCTACCTGTCAAGTAGGTCCCCAAACTCTCCCATAGCACAGAGACATCAAAAGGCATGCGTGCGCACACTAGCTGCCCAGACACTTTCACAATGAGACACCTGGGCTGTAGCGAGGCAAACAGTTAAACATTCAGTCGTGGCTCAGTCAAAGATGCACACAGATAGCAACTGATTATCTGAGATGGGGGTGTGTGGGGAAATCTCGAGAGAGGGACAGAGAGAGCGAGTAGGGGAGGTGGACGCAAGGAAGCCAGAAACTGGCTGTGGAACAGTGTGGAATTTGTACACAAACTCTACAGAGGCTGCTTCACATCACATGCTCTTTAGGGGCCTAGATGTCTAGATATCACACACACACCCCGTGCTGAAGTGAAGTGTTCCCGTAACAGCAGCCACCTACAGAAACCCCAAGCAGTTTTCCGAGCTGAGCGGCACATCATGCGCTGGGAGAACGCACTCCTTCCCAAGCTCCTCTTCCAGCACCGACAGACAGAACAAAAATGGGACACACACCGGCATGCTCTCAAAGCTCATGTGGGGCTTTGTGAGTTGAGAAGTGAGGGGCAGGAAGAAACGGGGGGGGGGCTGTGGGTCTGGTTTGAGAGGCTCTGCTGCCACGCGAAAGGGCAGCGTGGGGTTAACCGTGCACTCCAGCAAGGAGCCTTTTAAGGTCAGAGTGGCGGTGGTGTTTGGGGGAGGCGCATGGGCTGGGCCGGGGTGAGTCACTCTCGCCCGGCCTCCTCCTCCTCCTGGCTACGTAGAGGGACCTCCCTCTGCCGCTGCTGCGTCCCTCCCCCACACCATGCCCAGCTGCTCGGATGGCAGTGTGCCAGGGGAGGCAGGGAGAGCCGGAGTCCAAGCTCAGCTCCAACCCAGCAGCATGTGGGGCGGCCGGAGAGGGGGAGGAAATAAGGAAGGGAACAATGGGAGGCTGAAAGCGCACACCTGCTTTTGTGTGTGTGTGTGTGTTCTTTTACTACAAAGAAGTGCAAAGGTCTCTGTGCATGAATGCACACACGGTGGAGCTTTTGCATCCACATGCGCTCCGCGCCACCCTCACAAGACAACACAGATTTCCTGCTAAATCCCCCCTTCCAACCAAGGGGGATGATTCCTCCACCACCACCTTTAAAAGACAGAGCTCCTCATTTGATACATGCTAGTTGTCTATATAACCAGAGTTTTCAACCCTGGTCCCCCGGACGCTGCTGGACTACGTCTCCCATCACCCCCCCCCACCACAACAGCATTTGTGCCCTGCAGCAGGGGATGATGGGAATTGTAATCCAAAAACTGGGTGAGGGGGCAACGTTGGGGACTCCCACTCTATAACATCATGGCCTGAAAGGAGACTGGAAGGGATGCCCTGAACCGCAAGCCCTGTCCCCGACGTGCGCGTGGCACACCTCCAGATCGTCCCTGCTCTCCGAGAGGCTTCATGGCTCCCGGCCCCAGTCCAAACCCCCAGCACTCTGGGAAACGAAAGCTAGACCATTGGACAACGTCATTCATGGGGGACAGAAGATGCCAAGGAGGTCCGAGACCATCAGCCACTCACCGAAACAGGGGGAGTCCCGTCGCTGCTTTCTCATGGGCTGACTCCCCCCCCACACGGGGCCCACGCAGCGAGTCGGCCCACGGGGCTCGGCTGGCGGGGGGGGACAGCGGCTATGCTTCGGCCATGGTGCGGGAACCCAATCCTGTGGGAAAGAAGGAGGCAGGTGTGAGAGAGGGGTGGGCAGGCTGGGTGAAAAGAGCAGAACCCCCTCCCTCCCCACCGCAACTGTCGGGGAGGGACCAAATCTTGGAGGAAGAAACCAGGTACTCGGGTAGCCCTCACAGCGCAGGCGCACGCGCACACACACGCACACCCTTGAAGAAAGAGATCGGCCAGTGTTCACACACACACACACACACCCCAATGCAGTCTGACACACTTGAGGAGACATGCTCCACCCCAGAGACAGCCGCGTTTGGGTGAGGTGCGAAACTGCCTCCACCCCAGAAGGCAACCCCCTGCTTAACAAGGATCCCCCCCACTGCCCCACGACGGCGGCAGCAGGATGCCACGGCAGGCAGAAGGCACTCCAGGCAAACCCGTTATCCAGCCTTGCGCAAGTGTTCAGGGCGGGGGAGCACCTGGGAAACCCCCGAGAGGATACCTGGGGAGCCGGTGCCAGGAAGGGCAAGCCAGGCTGCCTGGGAAGAGGAGGCGGCCCCGCTCCTGCTCAGCCAGGCGCCAACGCCGGCTGCCACCCGCGCATCCTGACCCGGGAGGCCCAGACTGACAGGCCACAATGGTCTCTTGTGTTATCAGCTCCCTGGAAGTCACAGCTACGGCTTATCTCAGTGCAGCTGCCGCCGCCGCCGCCCTCCTCCGTTCCCGCCTGCCGAGTGAGGGCTGGATCGGGCCCGAGTGGCTCCCAATGCAGGGGAGCCCCCCCAACTCCTCCCCTCAGTCACCCCCACACCCGCTGCTGGGCGCAAACTCTGTGCCAGAGCCTTAGCGGGGAGAAGGCGGCCCGGATCCTCCTGCTGAAAGACTGCCCCAACCCGTCTCCTGTGATCCCCCTCCCTCCGGGGCTGGGCCGACACACCCAAACCAAAAGTGCCACAGCCCTGGTGAGGCTGCCCTGCCCAGGACAGCTCAGTCCATGCAGATGCCTCGGAGCTGCCTCTTGCAGAAAGAGAAAGCCAGAGGGGAGGCAAAGGGGCCCTGAGGACCGAGGAGGCGGTGGCAGGGCACCCCGGGGGCTCAGGTGCCACCGGCCTGCTGCACAGCCTTGGGCAAGTCACACATTCTCTCTCTCTCTCTCTCTCCCCCCTTATCAGCCGGTGGCTGCTCTCCCTCCTCTCACTCAGCTCCCAACCGGGCACAGAGCATGCGAGATTGGACAAGTGACACGAGGAGGCTCTCCGCCTGACGCAGCAGTCCTAGCGAGAGGGCGTTGCAGAGACGCCCCCCCCCCCCGGAGGATGGCCTATCTGGGTGGACAGAGGAGAAGATAAAGGCCCCACTGTCTGCAGACAATGCACAGAGGAAGGACCACTCCAGCCAGGACAAGGGGGCCCTTCAGAGCCGCCCACGAGGGTTGGGAGATCCCTTCCGTGGCTGGAGGACCAAGTGGCCGGAGAGACAGTGCTGGGACTCTGTGGTATCCCCGGCGGGGGTGCCAGTGGGGAGTCAGGCCCCCTTTCCAGGGCTGTCCGCATGGACCACCCTTCAGGGGCATTGCAGAACCCAAGCTCAGCATCTCTGTCCAGGGTCAGCCCAGGACGTACGATCAGCAGAATGCCACTGACCACACACAGAGTGCATTTCTCCCCAGGAGCAGATCGGAGGCCATCCTCTGCCTGTTCTAACCTCTGGGGCCCACTCCTGAGCCAGAGGGAGGCCAGAAAGAGCCCCCGCCCCCCACAAGCTTTGCATGTGTCCTCACAATTGCCTCATAGGGACTAGCCGCCCCCTAAGTGGAAGTTCAGCCACCACTTCCGGACTCACACGCAGGTGCCGTACATGCAGGAGCACGCCCCTTGGGTTCCAGAAGTTCAGCCAACTCACAACTACTTAGTGGCCTCCTGTTCTGCATTTGCCATCCCGAAAGGGAGGTAGAATCTTCAGCTCAACTCTATGCAAAGGGTGCAAATAAGGGTGACCCTCAGTTAAAGCCTTTGGCCATCGTGGCTGTGGGTGATGGGAATTGTAGTCCAACAACACCTGGGGACCCAGGCTTGAGAACCCTTGAGTTAAGAGGGGAGGTAACGGGTTGCATTCCTATGAACGAAATGAGAGCTCTTACCTTCCCACCCCCCAAAAATATCCATTATTGCAGGGGTGTTCTAGACCCCAGCCCTAATACCCAACACACGTAGTTTGTCTAATCCAAGTAGTAGTGACCCCAACTCTCTGGGTCAAGTCAGAGAGACTTTGTTTGGCTCCCATATGGAGAACCCAGGTTCCCAATCCCATACTCCATCCACATTACTCCACGGTTCCTCCTGCAACATTGGAGGAAAGGACCCAGGTGTGCTATCTCCCAAACATGGTACCTGTCTTTCATGGAACATCGTTCCTTCCAAAAGAGCCCAGGAGTTGATAGATAGATAGATAGATAGATAGATAGATAGATAGATAGATAGACAGATAGACAGATAGGACCCATTGGTGATATTCCCATATGCGTTTCTGCTTCAAACAGAGAATTTGGTTTTCTATCAGTCTTTGACCTATATCAGGCAGGAGCGATATAGGAAGATGCTGAAAGGCATCATCTCATACTGCGGGGGAGGAGGCAACGGTCAACCCCTCCTGTATTCTACCAAGAAAACCACATGGTTCTGTGGTCGCCAGGAGTCAACACTGACAGCACAATCATTTGCAGGGGAGGGGGAGATTTGAATCATTTGGAGAGGAGAGCTGGTCTGGTGGTAGCAAGCATGACTTGTCCCCATAGTTAAGCAGGGTCTGCCCTGGTTGCACATGAATGGGAGACTAGAAGTGTGAGCACTGTAAGATATTACCCCTCACGGGATGGAGCCGCTCTGGGAAGAGCATCTAGGCCCCAAGTTCCCTCCCTGGCAGCATCTCCAAGATAGGGCTGAGAGAGATTCCTGCCTGCAACCTTGGAGAAACTGCTGCCAGTCTGTGAATACTGAACTAGATAGACCAAGGGTCTGACTCAGTATATGGCAGCTTCCTAGGTTCCTGGGGGGGGGGGGGGGGGCAGCATGAAGTACAACGTATTTAAACACAGTTTAAATGTATTAGTATGCAGCAACCGCAAACGGAGGATGAAATTTGTAGCTGGGGGCTTTTGGGAATGTACCTGTGGGGCAGGTGGAGAGAAGGAAATCTGATCAAAGCAAGGTGGGGACCTGGCTGTCCTCTGCTAGCACAGAGAGCAGTTTGCACCGTATGCATTCTGCTGTGCTCCGGCTGATGTCCCTCCATGATGATGCAAGAGCAGGCAATTCGCTGCATTTTATGATGTAACGGTTTCCTAGGGTGGCGCAGGCAGCTGCACCCAACGCAGGGGGACTTTGCTGGTATTTCTGACCCACAGTGAGCCCCCCTGGGATAGGGAGGACTCTAGCACCACAGAACTAATGAGGTTTAAAAATACACAATCCCTCTTTCATCAGGCCAACTTAGTTTGTTGGAGTATGAAAGTTTTTAAATTTCACAGAGCTCTTCATCGAGCAGGGGGCCTGTGTCACTCAAAAGCATGCATACTCCTACATCAACCTCAGGTGGCCCAACAGAGGGTCACCTTGCCTACTTTGCATCTCCTATCCTTTGGGACCGAAAGGCAGGACAAAGCGGAACAGGACACGGGGAACAGCCTCACTGACCCTACACTTGCATTCCTGCACAGAGAGCTGGTTTTGCTTGTCCCTTTACATTTTTCCAAGCAAGGGACCATCTCCAGGGTCACTGTCCCTCTTTGCACTCCGGAACAGGGACCACATCAGCCGATAAGGTGTCCACAACCACCTCATCCCATCAGCCTGAATCCACAGCTGCCCCTCTGTGCCAGGCCTGGGAAACCCCCCACATTCTCCCATCAATGCCCTCCAACCCACAACTACATCTCTACAGGTCCTGAGGTTCTTCCCACAGCTGGGCAGAATTCTGTGGTGGGACCAGAGCTTGAGACCTAATCCCCCACTTTCTAGTCCCTAAGCATCCCTGGGGTTCTGCCCCAGTCTCTTTGAGTGTGAGCGCACACATGTGCACACACGCATGCAGTGACATAAATGCATAAGAGAAGGAAAACATCATAAGCCAGACTTCTGCTAACATAAACTGAATTTTCAGATTTGCAAAAGACTTTTTGCCAACATATACTGAAGCAAATATTCAGTACTGTTAGCAAATATACTTCTGCTAACATGCACTGAATTCACACATTCACACAAAGCTATTAGCACTTAACGTTTTGTTAGGTGCATTGTTTAGAAGTTGGATATTCAGATGTCAACCTCCTCCTCCTTCTTTTTGGCTAGGCAGCACATGGAAAATGCTCCCCAGTGGAATGCTGGGATGCTACCCATGAGCCTCCATAGTCAAGCTCCTCTTGCAAATGACCGCTCACCTGCACAACAGTAGCCAGGATCCTGGCAGGTCGTGACGCTGGGAGAATGGCAAGCAATGCCTGGGAGCCGGGCACCCGGGGGTGGGGGGCCGGAATGGTGCCACAAGCAGCACATTCCTCTCTAGGAAAAAAGGATGGGGCGCATGTGCCACCAAGTACGTGCAGAGATAAACACACGTGTGTGTGACGTGCCCCGACGGGACGGATGCACGGGCAAACCTTGCCCATGACGCTTCCGTGCCTTCTTCCCCCACCAAGGTGCTTTCCAAACAAAGAATGTGTAACTGTGTGCAACGGCACCCATTTTCTCCCCAGATGCGCACACATGCAAGGCACAACTCTATGGATCAAGAAAAGGGGATGGGAGGGTTCCTAAACAGCCATGGAAGGAGCACAGGTAACTTCCTCCCAGGAAGGAGGAGGAAAAACGGAGTGGGGGGGGATAGGAAGTGGGGAGGGGGTGTATGTGCCGCTTTGCTGCTAGCCAATGGAGGCCCTTCCTCCCCCCCCCCCCGGAAGCAGCAGCCAGACACAGACCCCACCCCCCACACATCCGAGGCACGTGAGCAGTCCGCCCATCACCCACCACACAACTTTGTGCCCCACCTGAGAGGAAGGAGATAAGGCAGACAGGGCACAGCACCCCCCCCCACCCCATAAGGGGAGGTGGCATATCCGTTCAGGGGGTGGGGTGCGGGGATCCAAGGGCATTTGGAGGTCTCCTCTCTGGGGCTCACTGAAGTTAGAGGGCTTTCTTTGTCCTCCCCCCTTTTTTTAAAAGAGATGCTTAAAGGTCTTTGTTCTATGAAAAGTTTGGGGAACTCAGAGATTTTTGGGGGGTGGGGGGGACATGACCTGTGAGGCTGGGGGAGTTTGCTCCACCAGGCAGGGTGTGTGTGTGTGTGACCCAAAGCACAATTCACACACTTTAAAGGTCTGTTTCTGAGCCGTGTCCTCCCCGCACCCCACCCCTGTTCAAACACTGTTCAAACACAGCAAAACCAGAACGCTGACCCTGTCTTAGGTCAGCCTGGGCAGTGGGTGGGGCGCCTGTGGCAGGGGGGAGGAGACATTTGGGGTGTGTCAGGAAATCAAGAGGAGAGGGGCAGTCCAGACCCTGAAGATAGCGGACCCTCTCTGGGGGCGGGGACGGGGGTCGACCCCCAGAAGAGCTGGGGCCAAGCCCTGCCTCTGCACACGTGCCACTGTGGGTCAGGCCCCACCGCTAAAACTCTGTGGGACACAGGCGCACCATTTTTTATATGCCCTGCTTATCTCTCTTCCCAGGATTGCAACCCTGTGGGCGGGGGTGTGGGGTGGGTTGGGGAACAGACCAGGAAATGGGAAGACAGGATGCTCTTTTGGCTGAAGCCCCCCACCCCAAGAGCCCACTCCCAAGGAGTCCCGTCCCCTCCTCTCGTAGCCTTGCCCCCCACAACACACACACACACCCCTCAGCGCCCCAAACCACCCACAACCTCCTCCCTGCAGTCCGTCTACCCCCTTGCTAGGACTGGGCACAGAAGAACCCAGGTATCCTGGCTCCCAGCATGCCCTGCTGCTGCTCTGACCCAACCCACTAGGAAGCCATGTGACCTGGATTTCAGGAGGAAAGAGAACGCCAGCGACAGCAGGCTGGTGTGTGTGTGTGTGTGTCTCCATTCATCCCCAACGGCCCCACATGACCCCGGCCAGCCCCAGGGGTGCCCAGATCCCAGAAACCATCATTTGCAAACACACACACACACACACACACACACACACACACACACACACACCTCTCTTGCGCCCCAGAAAAGCATCATCGGAGGGCACCTGTCAGCAATCCTTGCCCATTGCCAGCCGGCTCCTGCCCCTATGCCAAAGGCGCACAAGACGGATCAGGGCCAGATGCACCAAGAAGCCTCCCTGCCTGGGCAATGCAGTCAGCCCCCAGAGCAACCCCCTTCTCTCCACCCACCCCCGCCCGCCCCAGACAGCAGCCTAGAGAAAGACAAGACCACCACTGCCCCCCAAACTCGACCCTGGAGGAGGGGGCAGGGGAGGGACACAGAAAGCACCCTCCGCAGCGGGCCAGGCCACCCTTTGGACTCACCTGCACTTCCCTCCTCCTCCTCCTCCTCCTCCACACACTCCCTCCCTCCCTCCCTCCCACCCACCTGCCTGACTCGTTTGTCAGCCAGTTGCTGCCAGCCTTCCCGGCCCTGCTCACCTGGGCACTCTTAAAGGGCCAGGCACAGGCAGGCACTGGAAACTGCCCGAGAGCAGGGGGAGGCTGCCCAAGGCCTCCTTTCGCAATCTGGAACCCCCACCACCCCGCTGCTAGAACAAGAGGTACAGAGGGGGCTAAGCCATACACTCACAGACACCCCCCCACTCTGCCCTCCAAGTTGTCTTTGTCCCCAAACAGATGACACTCCCCGCCCTGTCGACGGTCTGCTTGCTGCAACTGTTCAACAGTGGCCACCCCCAAAGCACTCTGCATGCCCCCAGAGGCAACCTCAAATTCTGCAACTGCTTTGCACACTCCAGAGCTAAATCCCAACACCAAGAACAGGCTCTGGAGCGAAGCCTGGGTTCCCATTGCCCCCTGAGCCAACTAAACCTTAATTAACTGCTTCATTAAAATCCCCAGTTCACCTTTAGGTCTCTGCCGCTCTGCCTCCCCTAAAAAGCCCTGGAGCTTCTAGGGACTCTCTTTCCAAGCAATCTCAGCTTCCACCTTTTAAGCAAGCCCCTCCTCCCACACACACACCTGAAGAGGCAGGGGGTCCTTTCCGCAAATCTCACCTGCCTCCTCCTCTGACAGCTCGGTCGACACTGTGAACGGAGTCCTGGACCCACAGCTGCTGGCCTCGGCCCCTCACCTGCCTTCCCTCTCACCCCAACCCCACTTGGAGAGAAACCCATCTGATCTCCTGGCCCCCCTCTCCTCCCCCCACAGGCTATCAAACCCACATTCCTTCTTTGCAGAGACACCCCATTCCACCTCTGCACCACCCTCAAACACCCATAAAAATATTAAATATCAGCCCCAATAACTGCCCCCCAATACTGACTCTATTCCCACTGCCATGACAGATTCCAAACATGCTTCTCTCCGCCACCCCCCAACACAGACGCCCCGCTGCTCATAGCCACACAGGCCCTCCCCACCCCAAAACATCACAGAACACACACACACACACACACACACACACCAGTTTGTGCTCCACAACACCCCCCCCCCAGCATCCCTCAAACCTTGTCCCACACACCGGAAATCCGCCCGTCCTCGAGGTCTTCCAAACACTGCCGAAAAGGGCAGCGCGTGTAATTCTCTGGGGTCAGATCCTGCTCGGCGGGCGGGGGGGGGGGAGCAGGACTGAGCGCAGCCAACACTGTGCTGGAGTTTGTGCAAAGTTATGCCGGAACGCAGGCCGCGCGGTGCCAGCACTCCTGTCCCCAATTCCACCAACTGCAGCAGGCACAGATTTGGCAGCCTCGACTCCAGTGAAATCCGCCTCCTCGCTGGCTGAAGCGGACCGATGCGGCCAGCTGACCCCAAGGGGCTCCGGAGCGGTTCAGCCCGGGGAGCTCCCACTTGGCCAAGGGCAGAATCTGGCTCTCCGGCCCCCCACAGCGACTTGGTCCAACCCTGCCGTGGCTGGAGGCACAGATTACCATCGAGGGACTCCCGGAGAGCTTTTCTCCATAGACACCACCGGCAAGAGAAGAGGAGGAACTCCCGGATCCTGGTTCCTGACCTCCAGCAGAGTTGGCTCCCGCTGGAGCTGGTGCAGGACAACTCCGCCGACTCCCGCGGAGTCACTGTCAGGTGCCGTCAGAATCGGGGCCCCGCTGCAGCTCGGGTCCCAGCTGGCCCGCCGGGGCAATGGGAACCGGAGACGGCGGCACTGCACTTCGGCACCAGCCTTCGGGATGGAGACCTCCAGGGTTTTGTCTGGGCCACTTGCGGGGGCTTCTTCGCCCACCTGCCCCGCCGCGATTGATGCCGGCTGCAAGGAGAAGGTCCGGCCCACTCAGGCCAGCCCTCCCGGCGCCTGAGCTCCAGCCGGATGGGGTCCCTCCCGGCCGTCGCCCGGAGAGGTTTGGGCCGCCCGGCTCCGAAGTTTGTCCTGATTTGCCCCGCAGCGCTTGGAGGCCGACCCAACTCCAGCTGACTTGACACCAAGCCGCAGAGGCTGGCGGGGAGGAGAAGGTGGCGTCCCCGGCTGGGGCCAGCTGGCCGGCGGGCTGCTGCTGCTGCTGCAAAGGTCCCTCCTCGGGGTGGCATCCGAGGTGAGCCGCGGCGAGAGGCAGGCGGGCGGGCGGGCGAGAGCGAGCAGCCCGCGAGGCCTGTGCCAGACTGGCTTCCCCCACCCGCGTCCCTTCTTCTTCTCCTCCTCCTCCTCCTCCGAGCAGATAACAAAGCCAGGCACGGCAGCCAGAGAGCCCCTTCCACACACACACACTCGCGCGCGCGCACACACACACACAGACACCCGGGGCCCCTCCGGCGACACACGCGCTGCTGCCCCCCCCAGCACCCCCCCCCAGGCACGCCAAGCCCAAACTGCCAGGAGACGGAGGAGGGAGGAGGAGGGAGGAGGAGGAAAGGGGGCCCAGACAGACAGCAACCGGGGAGGGAGGGAGGGAGGGAGGCGAGGAGGGGGCCCCGAGGGGAGCCGATGTTACCTGCAGAAAGGGGACTGCTAAGCTGGCGGGGAGGGCCCCGCTCCGTCCTCGGGAGCTGCCCTCGCCTGGCCAGGAGACCGAGAGAGGGAGAGCGCGCCGGGTGGCTCGGCCAAGCCGCCCCACCACGGGGAAGGAGGAAATTAATCCAGGAGGGCAAGCGGCGAAAAATATGGCCAATCCTGCTGCTGGGGGAGAGGAGGACTTTGGTGCCAACTAGGAGCAATCCACAGGGCTCCTCCGCGGCGGCGGCGCTTGGGAGCTCTCCACTAACTCGCTCGCTCGCTCGCAGCGGCGGCGGCACAGCAGCGCACTCGGTGGCTGGCTGGCTGGCTGGCTGGCTTGCCTGCCTCGGCTCGGCTCGCTCCCCCCCACCCCAGTCTCTACTCAAACAAAGAAATGAGGGTTGTGTTCCGTACCCAGCCCCCTCCCAGCCCCCCTTCCCCGAGCCCAGACAGACCTCCTCCTCCTCCTCCTCCTCCGCCCCCTCCCCTCGCCCTCCCTTTCCGGCAAAAGCAGCCTCACTTCCATGTTCCCCGCTCACTTCCATGCGCTCGTGCGCCCGAGAGCCCGCCGCCGCTGCGGCTGGAGAGGCAGGCGCCGCGGCTGGCTGGCCCGCCCGCCTGCGGGAAGGGGGCGCCGAGAAGGCCCGGCTGCTGCGGCTGGCGCGGAGACGCCCAGAGGGCCCGGCTCTCTGGAACGAGCCCAGCTCCCGGGCAGAGGCTGGACAGGTGTGCAGCGGGTGGCGGCGGCGGCGGCGAGGTGGGCAGGGGGACCCCGGCGGGGGAGAGGGAGGCGGCGTGTGGGGACGAGGAGCGGCAGGGAGGAGGCTTGGGCTGCCGGGGGGACGCGGCGGGACAGCAGCCCTGCTGCGGGGGCCAGAGGCGAGCAGGGCTGCTGCTGCTGCTGCTGCAGCCTGCGCCAGCACCACCGTGGCTGTGGCGGACGTCGCCCCAGAGCCAGAAAGAGGAGCTGCTGCTGCTGCTGCGCAATGGGCCGGCCGGCGGGCCGGCTGCAGAAGGCGAGCGCTGGGAACGAGGCGCAGCCCTGGCCTCCCGCTGCTCTTCCCTGGGAGCCGCCCGAGGGACTCCCCCGCGCTCCCTCCCCGTCCTCCCCCCGCTTCGATGGCCCCGCGAGCAGCTCTTCGCAAGGTCCAGGCGCGGCCTCCCGGCATCTCTTCTCTTCGCCCCGGTGGGTCCGGCTGGGCCGCCACTTGGGAAGGAGCCCCTTCCCGTGCTAGCCTCTCCCTCAAACTTGGCTTTTTAAGAGAAAAGAACCTCTGTCGCTGAGAGCAGCCTAGGAAGCTGCCTTGTACTGAGTCCGGTCACTGGCCGATCCAGCTCAGGATTATCCACTCTGACTCGCAGCGGCCCTCCAGGGTTTCAGGCACGAGTCTCTCCCAGCCCTACCTGGAGATGCTGCCAGGGATTGAGCGTGGAACTTTCTACATGCAAACAGATGCTCTCCCAGTGAACTGCAGCCCCATCCCCTAAGGAGAACCTCTTACAGCGCTTGTCTGTAGTCGCCCATCAAAACACAAGCCAAGGGAAACTCTGCTTAGCAGATGAAAACATGCATGCTCACTACATCAGGACCAGCTCTCCACCCCTTTTATCTACACCCTTTCCAAACTGTCAGCGGCCGCAAGGGCCACCCCAAAAGAGGAGGGGGATCCCCTAATTTCGGGGGTGGGAGAGCCTCAAAATGTGGCAGCTTGCATGACTGTCAATGCCCAAGCAAAGGAATAAAAAATTTTAGTGTCGGAAGGGACCCTCAGGGCAGGAGCTGGCTAAAGCAGAGGTAGCCAACCCAAGGCTCTTCAGCTCTTGCTGGACCACTACTAGAGGAGCCTCGAACTGGCTACCCCTGGGGCCACAGCATCCCTGACAGAGGACTGCGTCCAGCGCGAAGGAGAGCCTCCCACGCTCTTATCATCAGGAAATCCCTACCACTGCCTAGCCTGCCTCTGCATTGCAAGAATTCCAAGCCCTGGGTTCTGGTCCTGCCCTGGGTGGGTGGGTGGGGGGCACAGAGAACAAGTCCACCCCTCCTCCAATGCAACAGCCTTCCAGATATTTCAAGATGGCTCTCATATCTGCCCCAGGGGTCTTCTCTTCCCCAGGCTGACATCCCCCACTCCGTTCCTCACAGACCCCCACCAAATTGGTTGCTCTCTCCTCTGAACCCCTTCCAGGGCCCACAGCTGGACAGAGGATTCCAAGCAGGGTCTGACCAGGGCCAGATGGAGTCATGGGGACATAAGAACAGCTCTGCTGGGTGGACCAGGCCCAAGGAAGCCTCTCCTCCTGTTTCCCACCATGGCCCACCAGATGCCTCTGGGGAACCCCCTCTCTTGCCTCCGTTCCCCTGCAACTGGGATTCAGAGGCATCCTGCCTCTGAGGCTGGAGGTGGCCTATAGCCCCCAGACTAGTAGCCACGGATTGACCTGTTCTCCATGACTCTGTCTGAGCCCCTCTTAAAGCCATCACCACATCTCGTGGCAGATAATTCCATAGATTGTGAGTCGCCTGGAGAACAATTTGTTATGGGGAAGCTAACAAATAAAGATTATTATTACTGTGTTATTAATTATGCTCTGTGTGAAGACGTACTCCCTTTTGTTGGTTCTAAATTTCCCATTCTTCAGTTTCATGGGATGACCTCAACTTCTAGTGTTGTGAGAGAGGGAGGAAACTTCCCCTCTGTCCACTCTCTCTACTCCATGCGTAATTGTATACACCTCCACCATGTCTCCCCGTAGTCACCTCTCTTCCAAACTAGAGAGCCCCAGATGTCTCTGTGCACAGGCGGGAAGCTCGAAGGGAAGTCCATGCCAATCAAGGTACCCCATTCTGGGGCTCAGTCTGCAAAGCATCTCTGGTCCTGGTTCAGAAGCCAGGGACTGAGTGACAGAGCCCAGTGGCAAGGCAGTTCCCCCGGGTCACACACCGCCTCCTCACCAGAAATGTGAGCGGGCCCCCAAGCAACCTCAAACTCCTGCCCCGACACCAAAGTGTCGCCCACACAGAAGCTGCCTATTTTTGGGCTCTGTAGGTGCGGCCCTCTGTTGCCACCTGTCTGTTTCCCATCATGCCTGTAAGACGACTGGCGCTGCCACCCAAACCCCCGGTTCGTGTGTGCATGCAGGCGCATCGGGCACTTCCAGTTTGACACTGACCGGGGCTGGAAGGAGGTAAGCAGCAGCGCCGGCGGGGAAAACAGCACCCTCCCGGACTCTTAAAGGTAACCCCACCACCACCGCCGAACCGTCTTGAACGCCAGACCTCTGAACCGGTTCATGCACATCGCTATTAGATTTATATACCACTCCGCTGACCAAAGTCCTCTGGGTAGTTTGCAAACAGAACAAAACATCAAAACCAAAATCTAAAGCAATAAAAGGAAAAAAATAAGCAACTCTAAAACATCACAAAAGCCAATAAGCCAATACAAAGCCAGCAGAAATCAGGATAAGCCGCAACTACAGATTAAAAGTTTACTGGAAGAGGAAGACTATAGCCATTGCCACATTGCAGGGGCAGGAGGGGCCTCCAAAGATGACCTCAAAGAATGGACAGGAGCATTCTGTATTTACCTGAATCTAAGACTGGGTTTTTCCCAACAAGTTCTTTGATGTTGGAAACTAGGAGCAGGGAGGGGTCATCTTAAATTCAGAGAGCTGCTCCTTTTGGGTAACTAAAACCTATATTTAATCTCTGTTTTTAAAGGAGGTTGTCTTAAATTCGGGGTCATCTTGTATTCGGGTAAATACAGTATCGGAGAAAGAGGACTGTTTTGGCAGAACCTCCCCCAGAAGCAGCTGCATCTGAAGCCCGTGCAAGAGGACCCTGCAGAATCTCCCTCACCACCAGCCCCTAAAAGTGAGCCCAGCCACGTCCCCATCGCAAGTGCTCTGCTCTCCCTGTTCCTCCTCTATCTCCAACAGATAGGCACAAATCCAGAGAACCCATCTGTGACCCACGGAGGAGGGTCCTCTATGCTGGGACCCAGCAAGGCTGCGTGGGCGAAGCGGGGCCCACTCAATCTCCCCAAGTATACTCCACCAAGCATCCTGCAAGGCAGTTCATCACACTCGGGACATAGACGGGAGGGAGACCCTGATAAACTGCGAGGCCTGGATTCAAGTTCTGCCTGCAACACAGACGCTGTGTACCTCCCCGCCCCATGCTGCCACCAGCCACATCCTCGTGGTCTCAACCCTAAAACACACACAGTGTTTTTGCCATTGGTGCAACCCTTTATTACACCCCTGGTATAACACCAATACAGATCAGGAAGCAATTTGAAAAGTAAAAGTGCCGTGTAGGTTATTATCAGCAATAGTGCAGGTGAGAGAGAGAGAGAGAGAGAGAGAGAGAGAGTGCACACAGGAGACGAAGGGAAGAGAAAGTACACCCCGTTCCCTATCAGGGCGTTGTGCATACCCAGAGCAGCAAAGTGTACAGTTCCAGCTGAATCCCCCTTATCAGCAAATGCAAGCCCAGTGAGCGTGTTAGCCTGCTCCTTCCCCCACCTTTTAGGGAGGGCCTAAAAGGACACTTCTCCACCCACCCCAGCAAGGATCACACATTTCTGCCCCACCCCGGCACCAACCCAGAGAAGGTGGGGCGCGTATCTGAGAGCTGGGAGTCAGGACTCCTGGGTTTGAGCCCAGAAGTTTGGGCAGGGGAGCAGGGCCTAGTGGGTAAGAGCAAGCGCTGGTGGGGGCTGCTGGGTTTCTCAGGGAACAGGGCTGGCCTTGGTGAGAGAGAATGTGGGTTGTGTGCGCGCACACATGTGCGAGAGACAGGCCTGCCTCCCCCAAGTGAAGCCGGATGGAGATTCCCCCCCCCCACACACCCCCCCGCCCACAGCAAGTCAGGTCCCGGTGGGGGGACTCGGGGGAATATTTATAGCTTCAGCCTGAATGGAGAGCCCAGGCGGGGGCTCCTGCGTTACCCAGCAACCACGGCAGGGCACGTGCGGAGGCAGCGTAATCTCCAGCAACCTTTGACCCTGACCTCTGACCACGGGAGGATTGTGGGGGAAAGAAAGCATCCCGATCTCCCCCCACTCCCTGGGGAGGTCCGCTCAGCCTCCACCCCGCCAGACACACACCCCTCCTGAAGTTTTTGCAGACCGCTCAGCCCTGCCCAGCTTCTAAGCACCCCGTGCAAAACCAGCATTTGAATGGAGAGTCGCTCTGCTCCAGAAGTGGCTGCATTTTGGCTTTTCCCCTGTGTAGCTCGGCTGCCCTGCCGTTTGCCCCATCTGGACAGCAAAAGAACGGGACAAAAGAAAGCTCGGTCATTCCCGCCCCGACGCAGACTTCCGCAACCACTCTTTCAATACAACACATTTGCAAAAGGCATGGCAGTCCTAATCCGCTTTCAGGATGAATCCTGGTGCAGAGAGAGGATGGGCAAGGATCAAGGAGGGGTATTTTACTTTTCCAAATCCACCCCCCCCCCGCACCTGGATGCAGATTTTGCAACCTGCAGAGGTCTGCCTGGTGGGATTGCTTGGTTGGCCCTTTTTAACACCTGCAGAGGTGTAGAAAGCCCACCCAGCGGAGCACAGAGAAGCTGACCCACATACCCACACTTGCTGCTTCCAACCAGTGTGCCCCCCCCCCTCTGCTTGGCAGCGCAACCCACAAAGCCTCCCCACCCCCCCCCGCCTGTACTTTTTGCCGATTTGAGCGCGCCGAGAGAGTTCAACCCAGGACAAGTTAGCAGGCAGACATTATATAAGCCCTTTGCAAAGGCAAGGCAAGGTGGGGAGAGGAAGACGGAGAGATGAGGTGGGTGGCAGCAGGCAGGGCTCTGGCAGCCCGTCCAGGGTGACTCACGGCCCACCACAGCCTCCAGCCCACTCCCTCCTCCACAGAACCCAGGCGTCCTGGCCCCGAACCCTTCCGAAGCCCTGCAAGGGAGTCCGGAATCTCAGCCTTCCTGCAAAATAACCCACAGCCCTGGATGTCCAGCTGTGCTAAACATGCAGCATTTACATCCTGATTTGGGCTATGTGTGTGTGTGCGCTGCGCGCGTGGGCCGTGAGGCAGGAATCCTGGGTTCTCTCCCAGACATGAAGAGATCATGTCTAGCAAAGCCGATAGGAAGGAAGGAATCTCTCCTCCCCTTCACCATGCAGGCAACCCATGCAACTCTCACGTGAGCAGCCAGCTCCACCTCCAAATGACACAGCGGCATGGCGGCCCGCCGACACTCTCCTCCTCCTCCCCCCCCCAACACCCCCACCCCCACCCCCTGGCTGCCATGGGTGATCCGTCTGGGCAGCCAATGGCCTCCAGAGGCCAACCCAGAGGGCCAATGGAAAAGCTCCCAGGAGCAGTGAGCGAGGATCCACGAGTCCGGGTTTTCCAGGCTGCCCGCTGCACAATCCGCTTCTCTCCCCACACTGAAGTGTTTGAAACTCCCTGGAAGTTGGCGTGGGGGATGCTGGCCAGGGGTTGACAGCTTATGGGGCAGGGGAAGAAACGCGGCAGGGATGGGGTTCTCTGGGCAGCGGCCGCTAGGATGGCCGTGAGGTTTTTCTCTCCGACGCAGCCCTCCCAGTCTGTAAAACGGGCATAAGAGGAGGAAATAAAATACCGAGCCAAAAGGCACACCCCAGCTTTTGGAACTGGCCAGGTCATAGAGCAAGAGAAGTGAAAAAAGAAACACACACTCACGGTTATCATGGGGCGCTGGGAGTCGTAACTACATCCCACCAGTCAGTGCTTCTTTGGGGGGAGGCTCTGGAGCACCCCACTCTGGGGGGGACGGGGACCAGAAAGCAAGTTTTGTTAGTCCTACTCGCCAGGCTTTCTTTGCTTCTAGAACAGTGTATTATGGAGGTTGATGTGACTCCCAGAATCCTTTGCTCTAGCTTGGTTCAGCAGGACAAGGCTGATACCAGCCTCTTTCCTAGCTTCTCACCAATAACCACAAATCCTATCTTGTTCCTTCCAGACCCTTCAATCCTTCCTGAGTCCTAGGTTTTTTTTAAACTTATAAGCAGAATAGTAATAATGATGATGATGATGATGATGATATAAGAAAAGATGGCGGCATTTGGAAAAGAAGTGGGGAGAAACAGGACTTTGACTCTAGAAGGCACCATTTCTGGTCTTTCCCATGGAGGGTGGTAGATCTGGAGGGTTCAGGCCCAAATTCAGCTGTAAGGTCACAGATAGAGCCATGGGTCTCAGTTCTCTCCATCTATGAAGTGGGCATATTGGTGGTGTACTGCAGAGGGCAGTTACATAGAAACATAGGAAGCTGCCTTATGCCCGAGTCTGACCCTTGGTCCATTTAGCTCAGTATTGTCTACACTGACTGGCAGCAGCTCTCCAAGGTTGCAGGCAGGAGTCTCTCCCAGCCCTACTTGGAGATGCTGCCAGGGAGGGAACCTGGGGCCTTCTGCAGCCAAAGCAGATGCTCTACCACTGAGAACGGCCTCATCCAACTTGGCTGCCTTAAAACCAAAACAAAACACACCCAATTAATTATAGCTTTTTTCAGCGGACCCAGACCTTCTGTTGAGAACTCTATCTCAGCTCTAGAATATCAAACTGCATGTTTCAGAGGGTGCCCCTGAGCACGTGCAGACTGCGTTTCTGCCACACTGCGCAATTGCCAGCAGCTGGGATCAGGTGCCGGGGCCTTCCAGCTCACAGGGCGTGAGCCTCCGAAAGCCACAAAGGGACCTGTGGAAGACAGCCTGCCTCTCATCAGGATCCCTCAAAGACATCGGAAGAGCCTCTCTGCTATTGGGGGGTGGGCTTGTGGTGGGGGGATGAATGGCAAGGCGGGACATCTGCACCAAAACCTTGACTGTTGGGGCAGATAGGAAAAGAACGGAGAGCTCAGAAAAGCAGCGAAAGCTGCATCCTGTCCTGCTCCGGCAAAAGATACAACCCACCCCCCTCCCGTGACATATCAGCGGCCCCCACGCACGCCGTCTTGAGCTTCAAAAACACCAGAAAACCACAGAGAGACGCGCAGAAAGGCATCAAGAGCAGTTGGAGGAGAACCAAGTCAGGCTACGCAGCCCTGCTGCTCAGAGACTACCTTCCCACAGTGAAATAGGCAAAGCAAAAGCAGACTCTCATCCACGAATGGACCACTCAGAACAACAAAAAGAGGAAAAAAGATGCGGCCGAGAAAGTTTTTCTCTCTCTTTGCCTGCACAACAGCCCCTTTAAGTGCCCCCATTTAAAGGGGAGACAAGAGGGATGAGTTCATCCAAGGTCACATCACAAGTCCAGGGCGAGGGATGAGACTCGAACTTCGATCCTTTGCCATTTCTCCATCCAACAGGTTAAAGCAAGGGTTCTCAACCTTGGGTCTCCAGATGAGCTTGGACTACAAAGCCCATCACCCCTTGCCACCATAGCAGGGGGCTGATGGGTTTTGCAGTCCAGCCTCATCTGGAGACCCAAGACTGAGAACCCCTTAAAGAATGTCAGAAGGAAACCGCTGGATGGCCTCTCACTCTGGGGAACCCAATGAGATGGGCCTCCCCCCACCCCCAGAGGAGGTTGAAAACCAGGTGCAGGCGACCGCAAGTGAGACGTTTGGTAACCGAGGAGGCTGGCAGCCCCCGGCCCAAAGAGGACTGAGGTGGCAAGGTGGGAGGGAGCGGGTTCCTTGATGCGGAGACAGCAGATGGGCCCCCTGAAATGGGAGACCGAACCTCCCCACCCCTTTCCCCTGGGAGAGGGGCAGCAGCAAGAGATGGTGGGAACCACCTGCAGGTGGGGAGGGGCAGGAAAGATGAACCATGCTATTTGCGCACACACACACACACACCACACAAATCATCTCCAACTCTACCCACTTTCTGCTCATTGATGGCTGGCTTGCTCTGTACTTGAGCACATTCATTAATGGTTGCAAACGCCAGCACAAGGGGGGGGGGGCGGCAGGATGACACACAAGGTGGGGGGGGCTCAAAGCGGGGGGGGGGCATTCCAGATCTGCAGGCTCCTCAAGGCAGAATATGTCTCCCTGCAAGCAGAAATTTGGCACGGCAGGGAGAAAGGCAGTTTCTCCGCTGGTTTTCGCTAGACGGAGAGTTGTGTTTGGTTTTTGATACGCGGATCATTCAAAGACCCTACTTGTAATCTGAAAGTGATACCAGGTTTATTCAAATGCAAGAGGACCCTGAATTTAAGACGGGCCCCTTAAGAATAGATGTTAAGTACAGGTTATGTCCTTATTTACGAAAAAGGAAGAGGGACCCCCCCCCAATTTCTAACATGGGGGAAAACCTAGTCTTGGATTCAGGTGAACCCAGTCCATTCTGCTGCACGTGTCAATCAGGCCCTCATTATTCGGGTTTTAATTAATCTGGAATGGTCTTGCGGGTGCAGTTCCCTTGAGTGGGGCAGGGCTTTTGAGTTCCCTGTAAGGTGTGTGGAAGGAAGACACCATCCAGCGGCAGCCCCTCCTGGGCAGAAAGCGTGCAGCCATGGCCATTTGTGCTCTGGTAACCTCCCGGCTAGACTACTGCAATGTGCTGCATTGTGGGGCTGCCTTTGAAGACTGGCCACCCACCCACCCAGTCACTGCGGGAGACATAGGCACTGATCTGGTGGTAGCAAGCATGGATTGTCCCCTATGCTAAGCAGGCTACACCCTGGTTTGCATTTGAATGGGAGACTACGTGTGTGAGCACTGCAAGATCTTCCCCTCAGGGGACTGAGCTGTTCTGGGAAGAGCAGAAGTTTTCAAGTTTTCTCTCTGGCAGCATCTCCAAGAGAGGGCTGAGAGAGACTCCTGCCTGCAACCTTGGAGAAGCCGCTGCCAGTCTGTGAAGAAAATACTGAGCTAGATAGACTAATGGGCTGACTCAGTATATGGCAGCTTCCTATGTTCCTATGCCCTATACCGAGTCAGACGCTTGGTCCATCTGGCTCAGTATTGTCTACACTGACTGGCAGCAGGCTCTCCAAGGTTGCAGGCAGGCATCTCTCCCAGCCTTACCTGGAGATGCTGCCAGGGATGGAACCTGGGACCTTCTGCATGCAAAGCAGATGCTCTACGCCTCCATCCCCTAAGGGGAATACCTCACAGCACTCACGTGCTGTCTCCCATCCAATTGCAAACCAAGGCAGACCCTGCTTAGCCAAGGGGACGGTTCCTCCTCGCTACTACACCACCAGCTCTTATCCCAAAAGCGAGGCCCTCTTCAGGCTGTGCCCAGAGCCAAGAGGGGTAAGGCGGGGGGGGGGCCTCGGGAGAGGGCCCCCGTCCTGCGGCATGCTCCAAGGGAGGCTTGCTGGGCCCGGCTCAGATGCCCCTTCGGGGGCCACGCAGAGGCCTTGTGGGGATCCTTCGCTCTGTGTAAAAAACCCGATTCCCGAAAACCTTCTAAGTGGCTTCATCTGCCTCCCTACTCCCCCCACCACCACCACCACCGGCCCCCCTTTCGCCTGATGTCCCCGCCCCCGGCTCGGTTTCCTAGGATGGCCGGGTGAGACTTTCCTCCCGCAAAGGGGCTTGTGTTGAGGGCGGGCGGCAGAGGTCTGCCTTGCAATGCGCCAGTGCGCAGGGGGTGCTGCCAGGCCCAAGACGGGTCCAGAGGCACACCGGGGGGGTGGGGGCTGCAGCCTCTCCAGGCCCTGGCAGGCCCCACCGGGCCCTTCCGGCCCTCCTGGCCAGCAGGCACAAGCAGGCTCCCTGCGGAGGAGGCCGGGGGTCCCCCTGCCGGGTGCCCTTCTGGGAGCCGTGTGTGTGGTGTGTGTGTGGTGTGGTGTGTGCGTGCAGGCGTGTCCCAGGGGTGGGGGAGCGTGTCCGGGCGCGCCCTGTGGATGTGTGGGCCGGCACGTGCGTCTCCTAGCAGCTGTTCCTAAGCTCCCCTCCCATTGCCTGAGCAACCAGGCAGTGCCGAGCCCCGATTGGCCGCCGCGCCGGTGATGTCAGCATCCCTGAAAAGTTAATAGGGCGTCTGGGGCCGAGGGCAAGCATTCCTGCCACTGTTCCCATAGCAACAAGGCAAGCACCCCAGCTGAGCCGCCCTGGGTCCCGTCCTCCCCCCCCCCCGCCCGCCCGCGCGCGCATGCACGCACGAGTCCTCCCCTCTCCTCTGCTCCCAGCAGCTGCTGCTGCCGCGAAGGCTCCAGTGCATTGCAAGGAAGGCGGACAGCAGGAGGAGGCCTGGGCGGGTCTGGAGGCTTCCTTTCCCAAATTATAGGTGCCGGAGGACAAGTCAAGCCTGGAAGCCTCAAGGAGAGGGGTGCGAGTGAACTCTGCACATGCTCAGGGGCTGCCGGCTCTTCCCACGCGCCAAGGCTAGCACTTACAGGGTTATACGGCCAAACCTTGGGTCAGATGAAGCCACAGGGTCTACCGTGCTCCCGCCACCTCCAAAATACAGAAGACGATGCATCATCTCCCTGTCCCTGAAAGGAACTGAAGGAGAGGATCAAACCACCCCCTCACGCACGCAAACACCTTCAGCAGCAGCTGAGACACCTTGGAAAGAACAAATTCAAGGTGCCAGTTCCTTGCAACACTCTAGCGGCACTTCTACCCTCCCAATCTGTTGCAACGCAGTGAGATGGGCAAACCTGGAGCAGGCTCTCGCTATGCATGGAGGCTGTGGCTCAAGGTGCCAGGTAGAGAAAAGTGTGAAAACCACACGTGCTGAGGAAGGAGAGCCCACTAAATTACATTTGGCAGCATCCAGGATCCCAGCTTTCATCTGCACCACTGTTGATTCCAGGTTCCTTCTTTGTGACTCTGTCTTGCCCCTGAGTAACTGATTCTGCGCAGCAAGGAGATCCCAAAGAGCCCCGTTTTGACTTACTTCACCTGCACACAGGCACGCACACAAGCTTCCCATGGCAATGCTCAATACAAGGATGCCTTTCTTTCTACAATACAACCCTATGGAACTCATTGCCACAAGCAGCTGTTGTGATAGCTGCAGGCATGGGAGAGGAGAGCTGGTCTTGTGGTAGCCAGCAGGACTTGTCCCCTTAGCTAAGCAGGGTCTGCCCTGATTGCAGATGAAAGAGAGACAAGAAGTGTGAGCACTTTAAGATATTTTCCTTAGGGGATGGGGCCGCACTGGGAAGAGCAGAAGGTTCCAAGTTCCCACCCTGGCAGCATCTCCAAGATAGGGCTGAGAGAGATTCCTGCCTGCAACCTTGGAGAAGCTGCTGCCAGTCTGTGAAGACAATACTGAGCTGGATAGACCAAGGGTCTGACTCAGTATATGGCAGCTTCCTAGGTTCCGATGGATGTCTTTTTAAAAAGACTCGGCAGGTTAACGGGGGGGGGGGGGGGCGCTTTCCTGCACTAGGTGGAAAGTTTGCCAGTTTGCCAAGGCGAGCCCTTCAGCTGAAGGTTTGTCCTGCCACCACTCTGAAGCCCAACAGGAGATGGCTATCACTACACCTGCACAACGTTTATGAGCATCCTCCTGGGGCATTTGGCAGGCTGCCATCAGACCGCGGAGCCCACACCTGGATCTTTAACACAGAGCCATAGAATCAGGGGCTATTAAGAGCCCAAAGGGACCCTTGAGGTCTTCTAGCCCACCCCCCGCCCAGTGCAGGAATCTGCTGCTGCAGCCCAGGTGGATTCGCTGTCCAGCCTCTGTCCAAATACCTCTAAGGGAGAGGCCGCACTGCACAACACCGACTGTTCCACTGTCAGGCAGCTCTCACAGTTCGGAAATCCCTCCGAACATCTGGCCTAAACCTCCTTCCTTGTAATATTTCAATCCACCGGTGAGGCTCCTGCTCTGCTCCCCTGGGAGCCACGGCGACAGCCCTTCAGGCACTTAAGGACACCTCCCCTATCTTCCCTTCGTCTTGGCAGCCTAGGGAGCTGCCTCCTACTGAGTCAGACCCTTGGGCCATCTGGCTCAGGACTGCCTACCCCGGCTGGCAGCAGCTCTCCACGTTTCAGGCAGGAGCCTTTCCCAGCTCACTCTCTTCTCCAGGCTCGAGATGCTCCCCTCCTCCAACCATGCCTCATTCCCAGAGCCCTCCCTCTGTATAACGTGGCTGTTCCTGCTTATTCAAGACTTCCCTGATGGGGGGCAACCCTGGGGAGATCTCTGCCTCCTCTTGCCACAAGCGGCTGGCCGGCCCATCCTCTTTGCTCAGCTGCTCATTACCAAAGAAAAGAAAACCCCCAGGAAAAGGTGGTTTCCTGGCAGCCAGCCCTATTCCTTTGTCCAACGCAACCGAACCTGCGGAACTCCTTACTACAAGGCAGGTTTGCCCCCACGACTCTCAGCCACTGATCCCCAGATGCTAAAATGTTACAGGTGCAATCAGGTGCATCGCTGCCTCCTGCCAGACAGAGGTCCCGGGCTCTGCACCAGCCCCGTTGTGATCCCACAACATCACACAGCACCCACAATTCTCACCGATGATTTTGTGCAGCAAAGAGGCAGAGCTGGGAAGGGAGGGGGTGTGTGGGGCGGCTGAGAGGCTGGGGCGGCTGAGAGGCTGGTTCGGCCTGAGCGGGAGAGACCAGTGAGCGAATCGGACAGACGGAGGCAAAGGGCGGGTGAAGGGAGACCACCTGGGCGCAGTTTCCAGGTGAGAGCAAAGGTGCCACGGGGTTAATTATTACCCCATTGCCTGCCCAGGGCAGGGCGGGGGGGGGGATAACCGAAGCAGAGGAAATAGCCACCTACCTAACCACCAAACTAAACGGAAGGAGCCCAGCCCACCGTGCGCCCACCAATGCTGTCCTGACTGTTTAATGAGCCCCCCCTCGAACCCACAGGGGCCCCCACCACCAACAACCATGCAAGGGACAAAGGCCCTGGGGTTTAATCCCAGGAAGGACTCCACCCCACAACCCGGCAGGAGTTCTGACAGCAGGCTGGCACCCCGTGGAGATGGGGCTGTAGCTCAGGGGGCAGAGCATCTCCTGTGCATGCAGAAGGTCCCGGGTTCAGATCCTGACAGCATCTCCACAGAGGGCTGGGCAAGATGCCGCTCTGAAACTTTGGAGAGCCGCTGCCGGTCTGTGCAGACAATACTAGGCTAGATGAGCCAACAGTCTGGCTCGATAGGAGGCCGCTCTTTCTGCTCCTCTGTGCATGTGCAGAGTGCCTTTTGTTTAGCATTGCTGGGTAACCAAAACCAACCCCCCAGGCTCCAAATACTCAGGATTAGAGAAGAGAGTGGTTTTGCAGCCCCCCCCCCCGCTGGCCTTGTGTTTAATCACAGAACAGGACTGACGTCTAACTGTGTCATCATAAAACGAACAAGGGAGAAGAATGAGGCTCGCTCCTTTCCCAACCGCCCACCCTCCTTTCCCCAGGCGGGGAGGGGGGCTTCCTGTTTTGTGCATTGCATCTGTGAAACCCACAGCTCCCTGCACCCACATCAAATAGTGGGGAGGGGTGCAATGGGGACCTCCCACACACACGCTCTCTCTCTCACACACACACAGAGTTGATTTCTTGGCTTGAAATTCTGGAGAAAGAGTCAACATTCTGTTTTGCAGCAGTTCCCCCCTCCCGGCAAATAAAACCTGAACCTTGAGAGGGGCCACAGCTGAGTGGGAGTGCAGCGGCTTTGCATGCTAGAGGTCCCAGGTTCAATGGAGAGGAGAGCCGGTCTGGTGGTGGCCAGCAGGACTTGTCCCCTTAGCTAAGCAGGGTCCTCCCTGGTTGCAGATGAAGGGGAGACTAGAAGTGTGAGCACTGCAAGATCTTCCCCTCAGGGGACGGAGCCGCTCTGGGAAGAGCAGAAGGTTCCAAGCTCCCTCCCTGGCAGCATCTCCAAGAAAGGGCTGAGAGAGATTCCTTCGTGAGAGAGATTCCTTCCTTGGAGAAGCCGCTGTCAGTCTGTGAAGACAATACTGAGCTAGATGGACCAAGGGTCTGACTCAGTATATAGCAGCTTCCTATCTTCCTAATCCCTGGCAGGACCGGGAGACTCCAGCCCGAAACCTTGGAGAGCTGCTGCCAGTCAGAGTAGTCAATTCTGAGCTAAATGGACCATGGTCCTGACTCAGGATGTGACCGCTACCTGCCCAGTGGCACCTTTACTGCCAGGCCTAGCCACCTCCTAGGGAGTCTGCAACATCTCACGCGCATTCCTCTCCCACTGTGGGTAGGCCAGAGAGGTGTGGGGAGTGGTCCCAGAGCACCTGCGGACACATGGTATAGCCCCCCCCCACGGTGAAGCTAAGCAGGGCTTAGTGTGGTCAGTGCCTGGAGGGGAAACCCATGTATGCCCCTTTTAGGGATGGGGGCAGAGCCCCCTGCTCTGCACACAGAAGGGTCCCTCCAGGGGAAAGGAACCGAGGGGAAGAGGCTCCCTGGCAGGATCTCCTGGTAGGGCTGGGAAAGACTCCTGCCTGCAACCTTGGAGAAGCCGCTGCCAGTCTGTGCAGGCAATACTGAGCTAGATGGACTGAGAGTCTGACTCGGTAGGAGGCAGCTTCCTATGACTGGAAAATCTAGGGCAGGTGAGGCTTTCCAGCTCTTGCTGGACTACAACACCCATCATTCCCAGCTATAATAAACTGCAGCTGAGGATGAGGGGGCTTTCGGACTCAGATGGGCCGTCCCTGGCCTGGGGAGCCTCAGTCTATCTTCCTAGAGGTGGTACTGCGGGAAGAGATCAGTACCCAGAGGAGCAACTGGAATGAGGTCTCGTGTGGTGGCGTTTTCTGCATTTCAGGGCCGTGCGGAGTCAGAAATTCAACAGATGTAGCTTTCCCCAGCATAAAGGTTCAGAACATCCCTCCGTGGATTTCTGTCTGCCTCGTGCAACCCCACTCCCACATCCAAACCCCAGGGGACTTTCTGGAGATCTTTTCCTGACAACCAGTCGCCCCCTTGAAATAAACGCTGCTCCACCTGTCTCATTTACATGACCGGCTCTGGAGAGAGCAAACGGGTTTGACTCCTTCCAAGAGTGTTTTGAGAGACAGAGTGGCGGGGGGGGGGAGTCTGCAGCTTCGGCACAGGAAGCCCCGCGAGCCAATTCAACCCACATCGAAAGCATCAACATCACTTTGTCTGGCGAATGCAAACCCCACGCTGTAAACTGGAGCTGAAGGCAGCAGAGGGTGGATTCACCTTTCTGCGACGGGACAGTTCAGATAACCACCTTCCCGGCTGTAATCAGAGGAGGGGGCTGGCTGGGGGCGGGGACCCTGTTCTGACACCTTCCCGGCAAGTCTATCGTGTGTGTGTGTGTGTGTGTGTGTGTGTGTGTGTTGGGGGGGGGGCAGGACAACATTCTTCTGAACAGCTCTTTCTGCTCTGCGGCCATTCGGATGAATGGTCCACCCCCACGCGATAAAAAGACATCGCACTTACATTTCTATACCGCTCTATAGCCAGAGCTCTCTAAGCGGTTTACAATGATTTTAGCATATTGCCCCCAACATTTTGGGTACTCATTTTACCGACCTCGGAAGGATGGAAGGCCGAGTCAACCTTGAGCCCCTGGTCAGGATTGAACTTGCAACCTTCTGGTTACAGGGCGGCAGTTCTACCACTGCGCCACCAGGGGCTCCTTAGTGCCAGGAGGGTGATGGGAGGCTGGCGCTCTTGGCCCGTCCCCGTTCCAAATCGCAAGGGCCGGTAAGGTAAGGGCCAAACCGGCCTTTGACTGCACAGACAAGAGGCTGAGGAGCCAGGACGGAGCGCCACCTTGCCTTTCAGAGGGAGTTCACATCTGTGCAAGCCGGGTCCGAAAGGCCCGTGAGTATTGGCAGGGCGGCACATCTCTGGCCCTCCTGCACACGCTTCATTTACTGATTATATCTGCAAAGCGAAGTGAAGCGTGCCGTCGAGTCGGTGTCGACTCCTGGCGACCACAGAGCCCTGTGGTTGTCTTTCGTAGGCCGCCCCAAACTTCCGTCTCTGGGCGGTTCACAGAACTAATTAAGACAGAAATTAAAACCTTACAACAATTTAAAGCCACAAGTCCAGTGAAAAGGCTTGGGTGGATACGTGTGTCTTCAGAGACTTCTTAAACGTTGTCAGAGATGGGGAGGCTCTTATTTCAGCAGGGAGCACATTCCAGAGTCTCGGGGCAGCAACAGAGAAAGCCCATCCCTGAGTAGCCAGCAGATGAGCCAGAGGCAACCGCAGACGAAGCTCTCCAGATTACCTCAATGGGCGGTGGGGCTCATGGTGAAGAAGATGTTCTCTTCAATACCCTAGGCTTAATATGTTACTTATCGGTAGCCAGTGTCGCTCTTTCAATACTGGAGTAATATGGTCTCTCAGGATGACCCAGAGACCAACCTGGCTGCCGCATTCTGGACCAACTGCAGTTTCCAGACTATATACAAAGGCAGCCCCACATAGAGCGCATTTGCAGTAGTCAAGTCTGGAGGTTACCAGCATATGTCGTCTATCTTGAGAAACGGACGCAGCTGGCATATCAGACAAAGCTGATAGAAAGCACCTCTGAGACAGCAGGGAGAGGTCTGGGTCCAGAAGAACTACCAGACTGTGTACCTGTTCCTTCTGGGGAAGTGTGACCCCATCCAGAACCAGCAGATCAAAATCATCTCCCAAGTTCCGACCCCACACCATAAGTACCTCCATTTTATCTGGGTTCAGTCTCAGTTTGTTATCCCTCATCCAGCCCATCACCACCTCCAGGCAGGCATTTGGGGAAGTTATGCCTTCTCTCGATGATGTTAGACTACAGCTCCCATCAACCCTGACTTTTCTGGAATATGCGGAGATGGCAAAACTTACAACACTTATAAGGGATGGAAACTTGGAATGTTTTAAAGAAAATTGGGAACCTTTCTTACTTTACTTAAAGAACTATTTTTCTAACATGGACCTTTCAGCAGGGTTTGAAATTTAGTATCACAGCAGGTTGGGGTAGGGTAAAATCAAATTGTAAGGTGGAGTATATATGTTTTGTAATATTATAGCAATGGTTATATGTATAGTTAACAAGAACCGCGCAGACTGGTAAGCGGGAAGTCAACATTTACTTAATTAAGTGTCACTTGATTGTTAAGATATTGTAAAAATCAATAAAATTTTAAAATGGTAAAACTCTGACTTTTGGCCACTGTGGCTGGGGGTGATGAGAGTCGTAGTCCAGCAGCACCTACAGGGCTGAGGTTGTGCAGCCCTGGCATCGGTATCGCCATTTTGCAGTCCAAGGCTGGCTAGCTAGTCAGTTTGCTCCCGAGGCAAGATTAAACCGAGGCACTTCCCGACCCCACGGTTCACTCTCCGAGTTCATAGGTGCCTTGAAAACAGGTGCTGAAGTGTGAAAACCCAATTCCCAGCTTGTTAAAGATCTGGGGGCTTCAAGAAACAAAACACCTTGAAGGATTCCAAACTCTTGAGCTGAACTGTGCCCAAGCAACAGGGAGAGGGGAACCCCAAGGCCAGCCCCAAGGAGCCCTTGCCCAGGCGACAAGCTCCAGTCCTGCAGGCGGGCAGCCTCCCTCTCTGCCAGAGCCACCCCACTTAAGACAGCTAGGCAGGGCCCCGAACAGGTGGGAAACTCCACCTGTCCCTCCCTGGTGGGGATCTGGTTCCACACCTCACCTGGAGGGGCGTGGCTCAGGCTGCTACTCAGGTAACAAGGGCGGGGCCCAAGCCAGGTAGGGGGACCGGTGGAAAGTTTGCGCCAAGGAGCTGTCGCTTTGTGTGGGGAACACCAGACGCAACGGGATTAAAGGAGCATGAAAGAAACAGAAGGCTGTGGTTAGGGCGGCCCAGGCGGGCACTGGGGCTCTCGGGGAGACAGGAGGGAAGGCCCAGGGCGGCAGCATTCTCTGCTTCCAACCAATGGATGGCAGGAAGAAATTCAACCCACACAGCTTCCCAGCAGAGGGTCAAAACACACCCTGTTGAAATTCAGCCTGCCAGGCAGAGAACGCTCACCGCCCAGAGTCATTTCCAGGAATAAGGCCCCTTTCCCCGCTCTGCCAGCCCGAACTGCAGGACAAAAGGGAGGAGCTGCCTAAAAATGGCCCCGTGCGATCTTAGCCAGACGAAGGCAAAGGAAAACCCGGGGAGGCCGCCATCCGACCCCACAACAGACTTCACAGGTGGGAAAGGGAGAGGCTTTTTCTTTCCACCCCAGCTCAGTTTCCACATCTGGCACCTGGTTCTCCCGGGGACCCAAATCCACCGACCACATTAACAAGACCCTAATCCCCAAGAGACGGGATTTGATGAGATCTGAGGCTGTGGCATTTGCCAAGCACGTCCGCCACACCTGCTCACTAAACTCAGCCCTGCTGCCTGCCGTGCCTTCTGACGGCTACGGGGCTGGGAGGAGCTGGGAGCCCAGCTAAACGGCCGAAAACTATCATTACAGGCAGTGGAATTACAACCACTCTCCTCCCTGGAGAAAGAGGCGCCGAGAAGAGGGGCTTGCCCGGGTGCCGAGCAGCAGATACGAGCAGCAGCACGCTGGTGGGATCACCTCGGGCAAAAACCCAAACCCATCTGGGTGGGTGAGGAGAGCCCCAATCTGCGGCCGTGCAAACTCCAAAAGCAAGGTCGGAGGGAGAAAGAGGGCCGTGGTAGGAGCAGGTGGGAGGCGGGAACTGCATAGGGGGCAGGCCCTGCCCCGATTCTCTCCACTGCATTTTGTCAAGAGTGGATGAGAAGCCGAACGGCATCACTCTCTCCTCCATTTTGGTTTATAGACAGCCACCAACGGGTCGGTACTGCACCCAGTTCTCCTCCTATCCTGGTGCTCCTTCCACCCAGATGGGGACCCTGAGAAGCAGCCCCCTTCCAGGGGACGGGCGGACGCTCACCTCCATAGGCAGAGAGATCGGGCCACAGTGGGCTGATCCAGGGCTGACTGACCCCGCTCGCGGTTGGAGAGAGGGTCTTCTCTGCACCGGGCCCTTGGGCACTCCCCAGCCAAATCTAGCACAAGAGGGAAGTTCGAAGTGCCCACTTTGCTAGAAAACAGCTCTTTTTCTTCTCTTTTCTTTAAAAAAGCCATTTAAAAGTATTTAACTAATAACTGCAACCCAAGGATGAACAAAGCAAGTTGCTGAGCAAGGTAGGGGCGCGGCGCAGCGCACGCCAAGCGCTTGACTTCTAGAAGGGGGGGGTCTGTTGCCACCTGAAGTGGGTGTGTGGGGATGAGCTGCAGTGACGTAGCAGAGGAGGGGGCGAGGGGACATTCGGCCCACGTGGGCTCAGAGGCCCCCACCTTGACTACGCCTGACCACTTTTGAAGGCTGAGCTCAGGCACTACAAACAGGGTTCCAGTTTCCCCCTTGAAACTGCAGCTGCTCCTGGTCTCTGGAATGTACTCCCGGCAGATATCCGCAGTTTAGGCTCGCTGTCGGCCTGGAAGAGAGCCCTAAAAACTTATTTGTTTGGCCTGGCCTTCCACGGCTTGTAAAGTGTTGTTGTTGTTTTTAAAGTATTTTAATTGGTTTTAATTGTTTTTATATTGTTTTTAGCACTGTGTTTTGAACTGTGTGTTTTAATGTCTTTTTAAAAGTTGTTGTACACCGCCCAGAGCCTCCGGATGGGGCAGTTTATAAATGTAATAAATAAATAAATAAATAAATGATAAAATAAATAAATGCACTCTGCACATGCTCACAGGCCTGCTGCCTGGAGCCCTGGCCCTGTGCATTGGTTACAGCATGAAACTCCATCAGCCCAGACTCAGGTTATACCTTTGCAGCTTCCAACTGCCGAGAAACTGAAGTGTGTGTGTGCGTGTGTGTGTGTTTCCCTTTTGTTCCATGGCCTTAGCTCGCCCTCTTGTGGGTAACAGCTGCAAATGCAAGCAACTCATTCACAGGAACATAGGAAGCTGCTGTCTACCGAGTCAGACCTTTGGTCCATCTAGCTCAGTATTGTCTTCACAGACTGGCAGCGGCTTCTCCAAGGTTACAGGCAGGAATCTCTCTCTCAGCCCTATCTTGGAGATGCTGCCAGGAAGGGAACTGGGAACCTTCTGCTCTTCCCAGAGCAGCCCCATTATCCCCTAAGGGGAAGATCTTACAGTGCTGCTCACACTTCTAGTCCCCCATTCATATGCAACCAGGGCAAACCCTGCTTAGCTAAGGGGAGAAGTCATGCTGGCTACCACAGCAACCTGCAAAGGTTGTACTGTATTTCCTGAATCTACGTGCACGTTTATTCCAAGTTTTTTTAATATTAGAAATTGGGAGGGTGTCTTAAATTCAGAGTCCTGCTCCTTTTGTGTAAATGCAGGTATAAAGTGTATTGAATCTCCGGGGTGGTTTTTGTTGTTGTCTTAAATTCAGGGTTGTCCTCTATTCAAGTAAATACAGTATCTAAATCTTGAGACTGCCTTGGATTCAGATTCTCGTTCGCGTTTGCATTTCCAGCAAGCAGCCAAGTCCAGCAGACCGAGAGCCAGGCCTGAAAACAAACTAGCCACAGTACCAGGCCCACAATGGCACTGCCAGCCACAGCTGACCCCCCGCCCAGGAAACTCCGCCCTGATTGTGGTTTTTCAGTGGCTGGCATACAACACTCTGCAAATGCTCAAGAGGCATGCGGACATAAAAACAGAGGAAGCTGCCCCCTACCGTGTCGAACCATCGGCCCATCTGGCTCAGGATTGTCTACCGAGACTGGCAGCGGCTTCTCCCAGGCTGCAGGCCGGAGTCTCCCTCAGCCCTATCTTGGAGATGCTGCCAGGGAGGGAACTTGGACCCTTCCGCATACAAGCCTGCAGGTGCTCTTCTTCCCAGAGAGGCCCCATCCCCTGAGGGCGATATCTGACAGGGCTCACACATACTGTATTGTCTCCCATCCAAATGCAAACCAGGGTGGACCCTGCTTAGCACAGGGGGCCATTCATGCTTGCTGCCACAAGACCAGCTCCTCCAGCACTGCTCAGGTCCTATGGCTAAGCCATGGTAGGCACCTCAGAAGCATCCCTTCATTTCAAGGAGGGACTTCATCCTGCACTTAGCACCTCTTCCTTCAGGAGCACAGTGAACCCAGCTCGGGTTCAGTGAAACGCAATGCAAGCGAAAGCGTGCTATTTACCAGTCCAATGGTAGCATGCAAGCTTCTGTGTTACACCGACATCTTTAACTAACTCAAGAAAGGTTCCACAAAAGCCAAGGGGTCTTATACCCGCTCTCCAAACGAAACGTTAGCCCTTAATTTCCAGAGTGAGAGCTACCACCGCTGAATCAAAACTCAGCGACATGAGTTGCTATTACTCAGTGGTGAGCAAGCAGGCATTCTGCTCATGCGCAGAGGCACATTCGGCAAGGCTAAAGTCAGTGCTGAAAACAGCGGGTGGGAGGGACTGAGCAGGAGGGGAGTTTAGGGTCTGGTTCCGAATGGGAGACCCTCACAGTCGCCAGGACGCACTGAGGATTGCCTGGGTGCTCCTCAATAAGCCCCCCCCCCAACCTGCTGCTATCACACCAGGAGAACCTTTTTTTTTTAAAAGCACTTCCTCTGTACTCATTGGTTGATGTGGCTCCACTCTGCAAAGGAGCTGCCCAATAGGAAGCTACGAGAAGAAGGTTATTCCCCCCCCCCCCATCTCCTCTTTTGTTTACATTTCAAAACAGCAGACTGAGCGCGAAATCATTTCCATGCTGGAAAGGCTCTGAGATGCAAGAATTATCCCCGCCCCAGGCAGATATGGGTGTGGGGACTTCTACAACTTGGGAATGGAGGTAAACAAAAGGTATCCCCCCCCTGCCCGTTACAAGGAGGAAACTGAGGCACAGGAGAGGGAGGGAAGGGAGGCCCCCAACAAAAGCCTGAACAGAAGAACAGCCTGGCTGGATCAGGCCCAGGATCCAAGCGATGCCCACCAGATGGCCTCTGAGTGGCCCACAGGCAAGAGGAGAGGGCATGCCCTTTCTCCTGCGGCTGCTGCTCCCCTGCAACCGCAACCGGTATTTGGAGGCATCCTGCCCCTGAGGCTGGAGGGAGCCTATCGCCAGCAGGACCAGCAGCCACCGATAGGCTATTTAGTTTAGAGAAAAGACGACTGAGGGGGAGACATGATAGAGGTCTACAAAATCATGCATGGAGTGGAGAAAGTGGACTGAGAGAAATTCTTCTCCCTCTCACATAACACCAGAACCAGGGGCCATCCCATGAAATTGCTTGCCGGGAAATCTAGGACCAACAAATGGAAGTACTTTTTCACACAACGCATAATCAACTTGTGGAATTCTCTGCCACAAGATCTAGTGACAGCCAACTAGGAAGGCAGGATGCCTCTGAGTACCAGCTGCAGGGGAGTAACAGCAGGAGAGGGGGCCTGCCCCTTTCAACTCCTGCCTGTAGGCTTCCAATGGCATCTGGTGGGCCACTGTGTAAAACAGGATGCTGGACTAGATGGGCTTCCTTGGGCCTGATTCAGCAGGGCTGGATCTAACCCTTATGTTAGACTTGTGCTCCAGGAATCTGTCTAAGCCCTGCTTAAGACCACCCAAGTCGGTGGCCACTATCACCACACCCAGTGGCAGAGAATTCCATAGATTAATGATGTGCTGTGTGAAAAAGTACTTTCTTTTGTCAGTCCGAAACTTCCTGGCAATCAGATTCAGGGGATGACCCCTGATTCTAGTGTGGTGAGAGAGGGAGAAGAATCTCCCTAACTGCTCTCTCCACACCATGCATAATTGTATAAGCCTGAAAATTTTATCAGCCGGGGCAAGAGTGGGCTTGAACCTGGTTCAAATCCCTCCTCTCACCTGAACTAGCTGCAGAGCCTTGGGAAAAGCAATTCCTCTCAGCTCTGGTCCCTCCGTAAGTAAAACAGAGACAGTATTAGCCCGCCTCATAAGGCTGTTGTGAGAGCATAAGGGACCACTACTGTGAAGCATTTTGCCCATTAAAAGGAATCTATAAAAATTAAAATAAAAGTAATCCTTCCTCCGTGACCGAAGAATCTCCTGACAAAAGACCACAGCAGGGAGGGGACCCTCACTAGAGTGGCCCAACTTCCGTCATGCATTTCATTTTAATTTATATGAAGTATCTGAAAAGCAACATTCCTTGACTGGACTTGCAGCTTTCTGAGCTCCTGAAACCCTGTCCGTGTCCCTCTCCCACCCCTCCCCAACCTCCTCCTCCTCAGACTTGGGAATCTTGGCTGCCTTCCAGCCCTATATCATCCCCCCCCCACGACGATCAGCCCCCGCCCCTGCTAGACTAGAGAACCCAGGCATTCGGGCTTTTCTGCTTGATGGTCTTTCCAGGACAGTTGAAGGACACAAAGCAGGCAATGGGTGAGAGGAGGGAAACAGGTTTAAAATCAGCTACAAGGGTCCCCTAAAGGCCATCTAGACTAGCATCATGTGTGAAAGGACAGGGGGGTGCAGTGGGAAGGAAGTGATACAGACCCTAATCACACTGCTGATTATGGGTGCAAAATGTGTGTAGGTATGGGGCGATCCAGCAAACAGGAACCTGACATAAGGAGATGGTTTTGGGGAGCTCACCAGCAGGCAATGGGGGACATGCTACATTTTTTGGATTGTGTGGGCAGGAGATATGGGGGATGTTCGCAGGAAGAGCTGGGCTGGAAACAGGTATGAGGAAGAGGGAGAAATGATGCAGGCACACCCTCCGGGCACTGCTAACCTTTGACCCCTGCAGGGGTAAGCGTGCAAGGAGGGCGCAGACATGGAGACAGGGCGGCTCCCTGGGGGTGGGGGGCAGAGGGACCCACTCCAGAAACCTCCAGGCCAGGCTCTCCGGACAACTGCAACACCTCCCCTCGCCCCATCCCCCGGGGCAAGAAGGGGAGACTTGGCATTTTGACCCAAGGCAGGCGGACGGGGCGTGGGAGAGACATGTATTGTTACGAAGCGGAGATGCCACCATCCAAAGCGCCCCCCCCCCGCGTAAGGCGCGCTCCTGGCACCGGCTTGGGGGCTTCTCTTGTGCAACAGGCGCCCAGACGCGCGCTCGGAAGGGGGCTGCCCCCCTCCCCGAAAGGGAGCCATCCGCCTCGCCTTCCAAGGGGGGGCTGCAGCCACCGGAGCGACCCCCGCCGCTCTCCAGGTTCGAGTCCCGGCGACGGAACTTCTCCCGAGGCGCCCTCCAAGTTGCAGAGGAGCAGCCGCCGCCGCCGCCTCGTGCAGCCGGGGGGTGGGCAGCCACCAGCGACCCGGCCCCGGCCCGCCACCTCCTGGCTTACCTGCGGCAGCAGCATCAGCCCCCCCGGAGGACACCGGCAGCCCGCGGCCAGCAGGCTGGAGCCAGCGCTGCGCCCGGCGGGGCGCGCAGGGACCGCTCCGCCCCGGTTGCGCAGTTCCATTTCCCCAGCAGCAGCAGCAGCAGCAGCAGCAGCAGCACGCGCTCCTCCGCGCCTCCCTCGCTCGTGTCAAGTTGGCTCCCCGGGCAGCGGCGGCCCCTCCTCCGTCCCCGCCTCTGCTCCTCCCCCCTGCCCCCCCCCGTGCCAACGCCAGCCTCATGCCGCCGCCGCTGCTGAGGGGGAGGAGGAGATCGCCGCGCCCCGCCAGCAAGCGAGAACCGCCGCCGCCCTGGGGGCTTCGCTCTCGCGGGGGTGTGTGTGCGTGTGTGCCCACGAGGAGGGGAGCCGCTGCCTCCGCCGCCGCTGAGCGAAGGGGCAGGCAAAGTTCCGGAGGCGCGCTGTGGGTTGGGCTGGGGGCAGCGGGAGCGGGCCCCGCAGAGCGTTGGGAAGGGCGCCGCGGGGTCTTCTAGCCGCACCCCTGCGGAGGGGCTGTTTGTTTGGGTTTGAACTTCCACGGAAGCGGGGGGGGGGGGCTGCCGCTCAAGTTCGTTCGCGGCGCTGAGATGCAGCCCGGAGCGCACCAGCGGCCCGCCCTCCCCAAGCCCCTCCACTCGCCCACTGCCACGCCGCTTCTCTTCCTGGGGCTCTGCTCTGGCCCCGGCCCCACTCCTCGAGCTCCGGCTCCCCGCACCCGGCCCTTCCCGCCGCACCCCAAGTTCTCCAGCCTGGGCTCTTCTGGCTGGACACCTCCGGCTACCGGCCGGCCTGATGAGCCCCTGGCTCGCCTCTGGCTGGGAGCCCAACAGCCCGCGCGCCTGCACTGTGTCACCGGAAAGGTATTTCCTCCTCTCCTGGCTCCCGAGGCCTGCTTGGCTCCCGGCCCCATGACTGAGCAACTCTCTCTGTGGCGCTCCCTCCCTGAAAGCCCCCTCCTTCTCGCAAAGGGGGGGGAGCCCAATGCATGCGGAGGCTGTCCCGGGTGCAAGGACCCCACAGGGAGGGAGCCAGGCTGCACCCTCCCTGTCGACAGAAGAGCCTGAGGCAGCCCATCCAGGCCAGCATCCGGTTTTCCACAGTGGCCCACCAGATGCCTCTGAGAAGCCCACAGGCGTGGGTGAGGGCTTGCCTCTCCTCCTGCCCTTGCTCCTCCGCTGCAACTGGTATTTAGCGGCATCCTGCCTCTGAGGCTGGAGGGGGCCAATAGCTCTCAGACTAATAGACCCATAGTGGCCACCACCACATCCCTAGGTTAATTCAGCACGGTGTGAAAAAGTCCTTCCTTTTGTCAGTCCTGAATTTCCTGACCTTCACTTTCATGGGATGACCCCTGGTTCTAGTGTTGTGTGTGAGAGAGGAAATCTCCTCTCTGTCCACTCTCTCTACTCCATGGATGATCTTATACGCCTCTAACATGTCTCCCGTCAGTTGCCTCTTCTCCAAGGTCAAGAGCCCCTGACGCTGCAGCCTCGCTTCCGAAGGAAGGTGCTCCAGGCCCCTGCTCATCTGGGCTGCCTTCTTCCGCACCTGCCCCAGTTCCACAATGTCCTCCTTGAGATACAGCTCTCCAGGTGTGGCAGCATCTAGGCGAAGGGGAGGGAGGCACCAGCCGCCTCTTGTGGGGGGGAGCTGGCCCTCCCAGGTGATCGCAGCCCAGCTTCCCCAGGGCCCACCTGCTACTTCACATTCACACCTGGACAAAGACTGTAAACACAACCGCTTTATTTAATTTACCTACTTCTATTAAAGGGCGGTGGGGGGGGGGTGTCAGTGGGAGTGGAGGTGGACATTCAGGTATCCAGGCTCATCAGCAGAGCGGTGCCTCGCTTGATCCAGTGATCGGCAGACATGGCTCCGGAGCGCAGGTCGACGCCAATGATGAAGGAGGGCCTCCCGGAGGTGCCGGCCCGGTTGGAGTAGTAGTAGCAGGGGCAAGAGTAGATCCCTGGGGAGGTCCCAAGAGGCTGGCTCAGGAGGTGCCAGTGGCAGGGCTCCTGCTTGGCACGCGCAAGGCCCCGGGTCCTCTCCCGGGCAGCATCTCCGGGCAGGGCCAGGCTGGAAAGAGCCACTCCTGCCTGGAGAGCCACTGCTACCAGTCCGAGTCTCGGCAGTACTGAGCTGGGAGGACCAAGGGCCTGACTCCGCAGGAGGCAGCTTCCCAGGCTCCCGGGGGGGGGGGATTCTTGCCCCAGGCTCTGCCCCAGCAGGACGCCCCCCCCCGGGACTTGCCCCAGTGCAGCAGCAGCGGCCCCTCACCCTTGCCGCTCTTCTTCTTGTTCTCCGCAGGCTTGAAGTGGATGGTGGGGATGGGGCAGACCAGCTGCATGGGCTCCGCCTCCACCAGGCAGGAATTCTTCTTGTCCCAGCCGGCGCCCTCCAGGTAGAGGCCTCGCACCCAGACACCTTCCTGGAGGGCAGAGGCAGCAGGCAGGACTGAAGGCAGGGCGGGGCAGCGGCTTCCTCCCCGCCCAGCAGGGGGAGGCACCTACCTTGGGTGGGTAGACAAGGTTGTTGTCATCCACTGTGGAGACAATGAACTCCCACGAGAGAGTGTCCACGGAGATCTGGAGGGAGGGAGGGAGGCGGGGGGGAGAGTGAGCAGCCTCCCCCAGCTCCGGCAGCGTTGCCCACCTGAGCCCTTCCGCCCAGGACAGCCACGGGGCCTTTCTTCCCCCTTCCCAGGGAACATCCTCCCCCTGGACCCCACCCCAGGCCCCACGGTCAGGCACCTGGGCCCTCCGCTTGCCCCCCCCCCACCGCCTGGTCGCCACAGCCCCGAGGTCCACGTGTGGGGCCCTGGCTGCCACCGCCACGGCCCCTCCGGGCTCATCCTCCCGCCCCTTCCTACATTGTTCTGGCGGGCGGCGGCCTGCAGAACCGCGGTCAGGAACCCCGTCGGGAAGGTGAAGCCCGAGAGCCAGAAGAGCACGGGCGGATGAGCCGTGTTTGCCCAGCGGGTGAACTGCTCCACGCGCAGGCCCAGGTCCCGGGTCCAGGCGGCCAGCGGTTTCTGGGACGGATAGGCCTGCCAAGGGGGAAAGGGGCGGGAGGCGTCTGCAGAGACCTGAGGCAGGGAGAACCAGCCTGCCCCCTCCACCCCCACCCCGCGACTTGTTCCCCTCTCCCCTCTCTTGGAGGAGAAGGCTTGGCACCTGGCCAGTGAGGGAGGCGCCTTCCCCCTCCAACTGCAGCTGGTCCTAACAATGGGCGGGGGGGGGGGGCGAACCAGAAGAGGCAGCTCAGGGTGCTCCTCTCCCGCCCCCCCCAAGAGCCACACTGCCTGCAGGCCGGCCATTCGTCAGGCAGAGCTGCAGGCAACAGGAGGGGGAACCACCAAAGCATCCCGTTAGGATCAGCTGCTAGGGTTTACCTCAGAAGAAAGACTTTGAAGTCCTGTCCCCTCAGAGGAGGCCTGTGAATTCTCTGTCTGTTCCTCCCTTAAGGGAAATCTTTACCTTGGCAGTGGGGGAATTGGGGGCAGGGAGAGGACGGGCAGTCCCACCAGGAATGCCACAGATCACTTTCCAGAAATAGATCTTGTCCCAGGGGATCAAAGGAAACGTGTGTCCAACCCAAGGAGAGGCAGGAGTTCCTTCTTCCCCAAAGGCCCCCATGCAGAAGGCAGCACCAGCCACGCTTGCCTCTCCCTCCCAGGCAGAAGATGATGTGGCCATCCCCGGAGGCCGTGCTCCTCTCCCTGAGGCCCACGGGGTCCTGCCAGATGACGACGTGCCCCCATGTCTTACCCCCACCAGGCCTTACCCTCTCCCACATGGGGGGCACACGGGCATCAAAGATGCAGTTGAAGATCTCCTCCAGATCCGTGGACATGACGACCAGGCCCTGGATGCCCTTTTCCAGCTCCACCAAGGATGAGCTGTAGAAGCAGGAAGGAGTCTCAGACTTTGCTTGAGCAGAGCTTGCCAGGAGGAGAGGCAACCCAGAAAGCCCATCTTCTGCTTTGGGGCCAGCTTGAGAAGATACAAGGGCTCTTGAACATGTGTTTTTGGTGCTTAGGGGCCAGCATTGTTGGGCAACTGCCAAGGGTCCAGGGACTCACTGCTGATCCCCGAGGCTGCCTCTGTTCCTACAGCCTTCATGTGATAGTGATGAGCAACCCTCTTGGGGTCTGCCCAGGTAAGAAGGCCTGCGGAGGGCAGTTTGCCAAAGGCCCCTTGAAACCGGCTCTTGGACTGCTGCTAACTGGGCAAAGAGGCACCTTTTTAACATGGTGATTCTCTTTGTTTAGCAGGAGGAGAGCAACTGACACTCTCCATCCTCAGCACAGCATCCCTCCAATAGTCAGATGTTACTATTGTTTTCTACACGACCTTATTTCTGTGACATTTTTCATAGTTCTTGTAGCAAAGCAAATTATCCTGTGTCGTCCTACACATATGTTTCAAGGAAGGAAGGGGCAGGGGAAAGCACAGGGACCAGTGCTTTTTAATTTATTCATACATGATCTAGAAGTAGATCAGTGAGTGATCCAAATTTGCAGGTAAGAGGTAAGCACTAAGCAGCAAGGTGGCCAAATCTGCCGATGATACCAAACTGTGAAATCCAAAACAGATTGTGAGGAGCTCCAAACTAGATGAGTGGGCGACGAAAGGGCAAATGCACTTCAATGTTGGCAAGTATAAAGTGATGCACACTGGGACAAAAAAACCCAACTTCACATGAACACTGAAGGGGTCTGAGCTGTTGGTGACTGATCAGGTGAGGGATCTTGGGGTCGTGGTGGATAGCTTGGTCAAAGTGTCGACTCAGTGTGCGGCAGCTGTGAAAAAGGCTAATTCCATGCCAAGGAGAATTAGGAAGGGGATTGAAAATAAGAATGCTATTATTATAATGCCCTTATACAAATCTCTGGTGCAGCCACACTTGTAGTACTGCGTACAATTCTGGTCATTACATCTAAAGATGGATATTGTTGAACTGGAAAAGGTGCAGAAGAGGGCAACCAAGATGATCAGGGGCCTGGAGCACCTTCCTTATGAGGCAAGGCTACAACACTTGGGGCTATTTAGTTTAGAAAAAAAAGATGACTGTGGGGAGACATGATAGAGGTCTATAAAATCATGCATGGTGTGGAGAAAGTGGACTGAGAGAAATTCTTCTCCCCCTCTCCCATAACACTAGAACCAGGGGTCATCCCATGAAATTGGTTGCCAGGAAATTTAGGATCAAAAAACAAGTACTTCTTCACACATAATCAACTTGTGGAATTCTCTGCCACAAGATATGGTCACAGCTCACAACCTGGATGGCTTTAAGAGGGGTTTGGATAACTTCATGGAGGAGAAGTCTAGTTGGAGGGCTATAGGCCACCTCCAGCCTCAGAGGCAGGATGCCTCTGAGTACCAGTTGCAGGAGTGTCACAGCAGGAGAGTCACATGCCCTCAACTCCTGCCCCGTGGCTCCCAGCAGCATCTGGTGGGCCACTGTGAGAAATAGGATGCTGGACTAAGTGGGCCTTGGGTCTGATCCAGCAGGGCTGTTCTTATGGTGTCTATCTTGTGTTTCTTTTTAGGTTGTGAGCCCTATGGGGACAGGGATCCATCTTATTGATTTATTATTTCTCTATGTAAACCACTTTGGAATCTTATTGAAAAGCGGTATAATTTGTAGTGGTGGTGGCGAGTGACCCCACTGCCAGTGCGGCTTTCCGGCAGGCCTGGGCCCCACCAAGACGTGTTCCCGGAAGGGTCTGCTGCGCTCGGCTGAGTCCCCTTGGGATGGCCCCCTGAAATTCCACTCTGGGCAAGTTCAGCAGGGTCTCCCTTTGGCCAAGAAGTCTCCCCAAAGGGGCTGGGCACTCACATGATGACCTGCAGCAGGGAGTTGTAGCGCTGGATCTCCTGCAGCAGGACCACGTTGAGTGGGGAGGGGTCTCCAGAGAGCACTTTGCAGGTGCCCTCATAGTCGATCTCCTCCGGGATCTTGCTGCGCACATCAGCCGAAAGCTCCAGCACCTGTCGTGGGGAGTTGACAAGATGGACACAGAGCCCTGGGCTGTGGCAGGGAGGGAGCTGCTTGCCCCCGCAGGGCCCCGTCTCCTGAAGACGCTCTCTGAGCCTGCTGGCCACTCGGGGCTTCTGTGCTCCACCCCCACCCTACCCCCAGGGGCTGAGGCAGGGAACCCAGGCCTTGCCTTTGGTCCCACCACACAGAAATGGCAGGAAGAGGGAGGGGTTGTGGCTTCCCAGGCCATTGGCCCTCCCAGCTAGGGTTGCCAACATTTCATTGCCAGAATGAGGGACACAAGTTGGCGGCGGTGGGGGGGGGGGCTGGGAGGTGTATGCAATGGTAATCAAGAGCCTGAGTACTATTGACGTGTATGTAACTGAATGATATGCTATTGAATAAATGAGGGACAAATGCTGTCCCAAAGGGACCAACATTTCATCCCTGAAATGAGGGACATCCTGCGCCATGAGGGACAGTTGGCAACCCTACTCCCAGTCTTGCTAATTGAGCACTTTGGCTTCAAAGATTCCACTGTGGAACATTGCAACAGTGCTCCTGAGCATGTACAAAGCACAGTGCCATCACCAGAGAGACCCCTTCCCCCGGACAATGGGAGGGCTAGGTGTTTCCTGCTGCTTCTCATGTTAGCAATCGCCTGCCCCCTGGTATCCAGGCAGTGCAGATTGGAGCCCGTGGCTCTGCCGAAGGTGCCAGGGGGGCTCCCGAGCACAAGGGCCAGCCCGGACGGGAAGACCCCCTCCCCAGCTGGGTACCTTGTCCTCCCGGCTCTGCCCAGCGCCCCCCCTGGGCGTGGTCTGGGGCCGCAGGGAGAGGAGGGTCTCGAAGAGGGTCCTGGCCTCGGTGATCTGGGAGGCCACGTCTGCGTTGGGGTGCTGGCCAAAGGCCTCTGGCGGGTCCATGCCAGGCAGCAGGCTGATGTACTCCTGGTAGGAAGCCAGTTTGCCATCCTTGGGGATGTAGTAGGTGTCCAGCACGGAGAGCCTAGGGAGACAGGCGGGCTCCCTCACTCCCAGGGCCCCCAACTGGCCTCAGCACAGGCTCGCCCTCCCTGCTGCTGAGTCCCAGGCCCCGGCCACGAGGACAGAAATGGGGCCACGCTCCAGAACGTCAACAGGGCCCGTGCCGTGTGGGGAAAGCACCGGCCAGTTCCTCCAGACTTGCCGGGAAGAGCCCACCAGAGTCGCTGAGGGAGGGCAAGAGGCATGGAAAGGAGAGCGGAAGGCTCTCTCCGAGGGGAGGGCTCTGCGGCTTATGGAGTCCTGGCCCTGCTGCCTCCGAGGTGGGGCAGGCAGAGGAGTGCGGGGAGGGTGGCCCCCAGCCCCTGCACAGCCCAGAGCTCCAGGCCAGCTTTCCTGCCTCGTCTCTCGGAGTGAGAGAACAAGCCAAGCGTGAGGGCTGTCTGCGGAGGAGAAGGAGGAGGAAGGAAGGAGGTGAGAGAGAGAGGAAGGCCAGGGGACGTTTCCTGCAGGACAAAGCCACAGAGACGGCCAGAGCAAAACTCAGGGGGCACCCAATGCAGGAAGAGTCTCCTCGCCCCCCTCCTCCCAAGGGAAAGACCCTCGCCCCGTCCCTGCTCCGTAGCGCGGTTCCTCTGAGCCAAAGCTCCCCCCAGCTGCCCCTCGTACTTGTAGAAGGGGGTCGCCACGCTCTGCTCGCAGAAGTAGTCGTTGATGTACGTGGTCAGGAGGCGCCGGTCCCAGTCGTCCGTCACGTGGCCCCCGTAATTGACTCCTGCAATGAGGTACTTGAGGGCGTCCCAGGGGGTCTCTTCGTACTCGTCCAAGTACAGGCTCAGCAGGTTCTCAGACACCTGGGGGAGAGGAGCCCAGTCCCTGGCCAGTTGGGTGGGGCCATGCTGCCCGAGGGCCAGAGCCAAGAGGGCTGGGGGTGATGGGAGTTGGAGTCCAACCCCCACCCCCCCCACCCCGCGGCAGGGCATCCTGAGCGCCGCCAGAGCCCTGCCCCTCCTCCGCAGGAGGGTCGCCACTGAGCCAAGCACTCCAAGCCACCTGCCCCTCCGCCCGCCCGCCCGCCTCCAGCCCCCTTCCGGCATTTTCCCTTCTCCCACCACACAGCATCCTGAGGAGGTGTGGCAGGCTGGGGTGCCGCTATGATTGAGGGGCTGGGCGCTGTTCCTGAGGGCTCCCCAGCTCCACCCCTCCTCTCTCCCTTCTTCCTTCGATCCCTCACTCCGCGGGGCCACCAGAGAGAGGGGGGGCACACAGGCCCTCTCCCCGCTAGCGACGCCCTGCCCCGGCCCCCTCACCTCAAAGTCCGAGTCGTTGAAGCCGTAGATGATGTTCCAGCCCAGCTGCAGGAACTTCTTGCGCTCCAGCAGGATGCTGTGGAAGAAGCAGAGGGCAAAGAGCAGCTTCTTGTACTTGGCCGGCTTGGTGCAGCGGGTGAACTGGGGCTCGGTGATCAGGTGGTAGAGGCGCTTCATGTTGGCCTTCAGGCCCTGCCGGGAAAGGAAGAAGCGGGGGGGGGGGGCGTCTTAGAGCTACCCGCAGACACAGCACAAGCCAGCCAGGAGGGAGAAGAAGCCGTCTCTGGGTTGCCCCACAGGGCTTTGCCTGGCTCGGGGGGAGCTGCGGGGAGAGCTCTAGGCTGGGATGGCCAACCTGAGGCTCTCCAGCTGCTGTCGGACTACAACACCCATCATCCCCTGCCTTCAGCCATTTTGGAGACTCAGCCTTGCACCAGGAACTCAGTTTTTGCCTCTGCCATGAACTCACTGAGCCACCTAATACCGCCCAGTCTCAGAGGGCAAGACAATGAATTCGCCCCTTTGCCAAGCAGGGTCCGCCTTGATTTGCATTCGGATGGGTCTGCTTGACGAGATCATCGGAGGGGGCTCTGCTCGGCGTGCCCAAGCGGACTGAGGCTCAGCTGCTGAGCATGTGGGACAGGGCCTTCTCGGTCAGTCCCTTGCTCCATCTAGCTCAGTATTGTCTACCCAGCCTAGCAGCAGCTTCTCCAAGGTTACAGGCAGGCCGGAGTCTCCCTCAGTCCTATCTTGGAGATGCTGCCAGGGAGGGAACTGGGAACCTTCCACGTGCAAGCAGGCAGGTGCTCTTCCACTGAGCTATGCCCCCATCCCCTGAGGCAAAGATCTCCCAGGGCTCACACATGGAGTCTCCCATTCAAAGGCAAACTAGGGCACACCCTGCTTAGCAAAGGGGACCATCCATGCTTGCTATAGAATTCTCCCCAAAGCTCCCAAGTAAGTGGGGCTGGGGCACCCTGAGAAGGAGGAGTGGACAGGGAGGCCTGAGGGGGGCAACCCCACCTAGCCTGCTTTCAGGCTCCTTGCATCCAGGGGTGTGTGCTGAGTGTTGTGCCTCTAAGTCCCTTTGCAGACTGATTGTGGGCACATGAAGAGATTCTTAGCTATCTATCTATCTATCTATCTATCTATCTAATTTGTACACCGCCCCAAACTTTTGTCTCTGGGTGGTTAACAATAGTATAAAACAAGTTAAAAACATATACAAAAACTAAAAACAATCTAACAATTTAAAAATAAACCAGAAATTAAAACCTACAAATTTAGGAAGCTGAGAAAGCCTGGGCAAAAAGATGGGTCTTCAGGTGTTGTTTTTTCAAAAATTGCCAGAGATGGGGAGGATCGTATCTCAGCAAGGAGCGCATTCCACAATCTCGGGGCAGCGACCGAGAAGGCCCATCTCTGTGTAGCCACCAAACGAGTTGGCAGTAACTGGAGACGGACCTCCTCAGATGACCTCAATGGGTGGTGGGGCTCGTAGTGAAGAAGACGCTCTCTTAGATACCCAGGGCCTAAGCTGTTTAGAGCTTTATAAGTTATAACTAGCACTTTGTATTTTGTCCGGTAACCTATTGGCAGCCAGTGTAGCTCTATCAGTAAAGGAGTAATGTGGTCTCTTCAAGATGACCCAGAGACTAACCTGGCTGCCGCGTTCTGAACCAACTGAAGTTTCTGGACTACGTACAAAGGCAGCCCCACATAGAGCGCAACAGAAGTCAAGTCTGGAGGTTACCAACAGATGTACCACTGTTTTGAGGTCATTGATCTCGAGAAATGGGTGCAGCTGGTGTATCAGCTGGAGCTGATAGAAAGCACCCCCTGGCCACTGCCTCAACTTGAGAAACCAGGGAGAGGTGTGAATCCAGAAGTACTCCCAGACTGCGAACCTGTTCCTTTTGGGGAAATGTGACTCCATCTAGAACAGGTAGATCAAAATCGTCTCTGGAGTTCTGACCCCACACAATAAGTACCTCTGTCTTATCTGGATTGAGCTTCAGTTTATTCTCCCTCATCCAGCCCATTACTGCTTCCAGGCAGGCATTTAGAGAGGATATGCCAGCTCCTGAAGAAGTTGACATGGAGAAGTAGATCTGGGTGTCATCAACATACTGGTAACACCCACCTCCAAATCCCCTGATGATCTCTCCCAGAGGTTTCATGTAGATGTTAAAAAGCATTGGAGAAAGTATGGGACGCCATACTTAAGCTCAGATTTCGAAGAGCAACAATCTCCAATCGACACCATCTGGAATCTATCTGAGAGGTAGGAGCAGAACCACTGTAAAACAGTGCCTCCCACCCCCAACACCCTCAGACGTTCCAGGATGATACTATGGCCGATACTATTGAAAGCAGCCGAGAGATCCAAAAGGACCAACAGAGTCACACTTCCTCTGTCAATTCCCAAATGGAGATCATCTATCAGGCCGACCAAGGCAGTCTCTACCCCATAGCCTGCCCGAGAACCAGTTTGAAATGGGTCTCGATAATCAGTTTCTTCCAAGACCGCCTGGAGCTGAGAGGCCACCACCCTCTCAATTACCTTGCCCAGCCATGGGAGGTTGGAGACAGGCCTATAATTACTCAACTCTGAGATTCTGACAGACACCTCTCCCCCTCCCCGGTGCCTCTCTCCCCCCCCCCCCGTAGAAAAGTGGGGTGGCTGTAAAAGGTGGCAGGAGAGGAGAAAGCCTGGTATCTGTAGCTCTTGCAGGTTAGGCCTTGGGTGGGTCGGGCAGGGGTCCTTTGGAGCCAGCGGAAGCTCCACAGGAAACGGGGCTCCCACAGGGAGGGACGGGGCTCCCCTCCCTCCAGGCTCCCTCCCCCTCCTCTCACCGAGGGAGGCTCCGTGGTCATCTTGATGCCGGCCTGCAGGATGGAGATAGGGAAGTCCGGGTGTGGGCTGGAGCTGAGCCACAGGCGGAAGGCGTGGTGTGGCTCCTCAATCTGCAGCTGCTCCACCAGCTTGTCCAGCTGGGGCATCCAGGAGAGCGAGAGGTGGCAGTTGGCCAGGAAGACCCAGTTGCCTGCCAGGGGACAGAGGGATGCTGGGCTTGAGAGGGCGGAGGCCCACGCTGGCTGGCCGGCCAGCTAGGGCAGGAAGAAGTGGACCGTGATGCAGGAGGAGTTGCCGTCAGGGCCGAAGTCCTGGGGGTGGCCTCCCTCCTTGCTAAGCAGGCAGGAGAGAAGGTCCTGGGGCCCTAGGTGTCCCCTGCCTTCCCATCTCTGGCCCTCTGGCACTCACCCTGGCGGACGCCATCTTTGATCATGCGGGTGGCAATGGGCGCCTGGCCCTGGCCAAGCGAGAGGGCATGGAAGCGCTGGGACATGCCTGACTGCTCTGCCAGCTGGAGCAGAGAGGAGGTGGGGTCGACGCCCGGGGACAGCACAAAGATCAGCGGGGTCTTTGTCGTGGAGTCGTCCACCACCTGCGTCCAGAGAGAATGGAGAGGTGAGGAGGAGATCAGACCCAGCCCCACTTAAGCCTGGAGACGGACTCCTGACCTCCCTCCTCAGGGGCTCCTGCCCCGATCCAGCTGCAGAGACTGTGGCCCATGGCAAGAAGGGCGACAGGAGAGGGGGCCATGAGTCAGGCCCCTCCGCCGGGCCCCAGAGCTTCTGCCGGCCACAGACGAAACAGTTCCAAATGGCCAAGAGCGGAAGGCTGGGCCTCGCCTGCCAGGCTCCGAGCACCAGCAATGTGCCCACTCACCGACCTCATGTTGAGCACTGGGGGTTCGATGAACTGGGAGCCCAAGTTGGAGACGATAAATGCCGTGACGCAGAAGGCCACGCGATCCGGCCGGAGGGACCGGACGACCAGCATCCGCTGCATCTGGTTGCAGGAGTTCTCCCACTCGCCTGCAGGGGGCAACAGCACACAGTGCATGTGAGAGAGAGGGGAGATAAAGCAGCCCCCCTGGAGTCTATGAGCCCCACCTCCACTCTAAGGACCCCCGAAACGTTCTGAAGGGTCCACTCTGTGGTTGGGCCGCAGGCACAGGAGGGGGCTGTTTCCTTACTGCCCTACTTGGGGGGTTCCCAGGGTCCTCTGTGGGCCAGTGTAGGAAGCAGGGCGTGGAATGGATCTGAGCTTCTGGGTCTGACCTCGCTGGGTTTTCCTTAGTTAGAGCAGAGGCTCCCAAGCTTGGGTCCCCAGATGTGGACTACAAAGCCCAACATTTCCTGCCACAATTGTGGCAGAGGATGATGAGACTTGCAGCCCAACCTCCAGGGACCCAGGCTTGGGAACCCTTGTTCTAGAAGTCTGTGGAACTCTCTGCCACGGGCTGTGGTGATGGCCACTAGCTTGGATGGCCTTAAAAGGGGCTTGGACCAATTCACAGAGGAGGACAGGTCTATCCATGGCTACTCGTCTGGATGGCTCCAGGCCACCTCCAGCCACAGAAGCCAGGTGCCTCTCAATCCCAGTGGCAGGGCAGCAGCGGCAGGAGAGGGGGCATGAAGCAGCTGGGGGGCCACTGTGGGGGAGAGGAGGCTGGACTAGACGGGCCTCCTTGGGCCTGGTCCAGCGGGGCGGCTGCTCTGCCTGTCCTTGTGCTCCGCTCCGATGCAGCTGCAGAGCCTGGAACCTCAGCACAGGGGGAGAGCCAGCCCAGCCCAGCCCAGCCCAGCCCAGCCCAGCCCAGCCCAGCTGTGCCCCACCTGGCAGCATGGCCTTCTCCGGCTTGGAGTTGGTGTACCAGAGGTTCCAGTCGCGGGGATACTGCTCAAAGGAGTTCATGATGCCGTGGAAGTTGGTGAGCTTGTCCAGCTCCGTGATGTTGTCCCAGTAGGTGTCAGCCAGCCAGCTGGTGCAGGGGTTGTCCATCTGCCCCTCCCGGTCCAGCACCTGCAAGGCGTGGCCAAGGGCTCAAGGAGGCCGTCTCCAGAAGGATGTGGGATTGAGAGCTCCCCCTTTTTAGGGGGGGGGTGACCCAGAGGCCCTGCCCGGTGCCCCGGAGAGAGAGGCAGCCCTATGCAGAAGTGGATGGGGGGGGCACGGGGGGGAGGTCTCACAAGGCAAGTGAATGCTCTTGCTGAGAAGAAGGCTGCCCCAAAGCCCTGCCCCCTCCTCTGAGACAGAGGCACCGACATGCCGGAGCTCTCCCTCCCTACTGGCCGTGGGGCACGTTCCCCCTGGGTGAAGACTCCCCTCCCGGAAGGGAGAAAAGGGCACGTGCTGAGAGCGGGGCATTAGGCAGCAGAGCGGGGGCTCCCCGGATGTTGCTGGACTACAACTCCCATCACCCTCTGCCGCTGGGGAGACTCGGCCTGGCACCAGGAACTCACTGGCGAGCCACCGCAGACCTCCCAGTCCCAGCCCCGCCACCGGCAGTCGGAGGGCCACACAACGTATGTCCTTGGCCAGGTGCTCAGGTGATACAGGTGGAAGGCCCAGGCGCACCAGACACACGCTGAGCAGCCCTGTGAGTGGCCCCCTCCGCCTGCCAGCAAAGGGCACTCGCCAGCGCTCTGGCCAATCGCCCGGGGAATGTCAGCGGAGGTCACGGAGTGCCAGCCGGAGCCAGGCAGCTGAGCAGGCCAGCCTCGGAGGCAGGAGGGAGGAGCCTGCCTACTGCCTCACAACCAAACCAGTGGCGGGGGGGGGGGGAGCAGGCCTGGGCTGGAGGGGGCGGTCCCTGCCTTCTGGCCCTGTTGCCATGGACAGGGCTTGGCCAGGCTTCAAGAGTCTCTCCAATTACAAAGGCAGGCCCTGGAAACATCTCCCAGCCCTCTTACACATGGGCCCCCCATGCAGAGGGCCAAGCCACTGGCTGCCCACGCTGTGTATGTGGTGTGGGGGGACCGGGAGGTGAAGATGTCAGAGGCCCAAGGGAACAGCACCTCTGCCCCCAAAGGGGATGAGCTCGTTTTGGAAGCTGAAAGCAGCATTGGGGGGGCTGGTCCATGCCCACCATCTCTGGCAAGGGGCAGAGCCCCCAAGAAAGCCAGGAGGAGGCTGCAGTGCTGCTGGTGATGACAAGCCCCCTTTGGGGACGGGCACACACACACACACACACACACACACCCAGCGCAACTTGCATCCATTAAAATTTGAGACGCCATGCTGGAGGCGGAAAGGAAAAGGCAGCCCAGGCTTTGCCCTCAGGCTTTCTGCCTAAAATATCAACATCTAGAAGGGAGCACGCTCAGCAGCTCTGAGTCCATGAGACAGGGCGGCATATCAGTCCAATAATTAATCCGGAACACAACACATATGGGAAGTGGACATTAGGGGCCACGCTGAAGTGAACGGCATCCTAGCAGGCAGGGGGCACTCATTCCTACGTTCCAGAACGCTCCCCGGCTGGAGGCTCACCAAAACCCTTGCCTGAGAATTCCCAGGAGAGCTGTGAGGCTAAATGGGCAGCTTCAAGAAGTAAGCAGATCGGAGGGAATTTTATGGTACTGTTTCCAGAGGTGGTGCTAAAAGGAGGTGGCAGAATGGAAATACGCAATGGATAGGAGGCCTGCAGGCCCAGATTTGCCTGTTCCCTAACAATTGGTGTATGACATTGAGCCTCGCTTCCCTCTCGGCTCCAGCAGACATTCAAGCCTGCAAATCTCCCTCACCTGTTCACTCCACAGCACCCAGCTCCTCCCGCCCGCCCCATCAGACTGTGTTGTTAAGGTTTTCCTCTGGCTAAATGTAGCTTTGAGTTCCCCTGCAAAACCTGCACTGCTTGCCAACATTCTGTTGCTGACACTTTTGCCTTGAGCAGTTAGACTGTTTCTTAGCATTCCACAACATCACGGCAGCTGATGGCCAGGAAAATTCACAGACAAACAAGCAAAGGCCAGCTCGTAACCTCCCCTGTGTTTTGGAAGGTCTTGAATGGCCCACATCAGCCATGGCTGCATTTTAGGTTTCTGCTGTCAAAATGGCTCTTCTTCTGCTCTTACTCGAGGTCTGGGGTTCACAATGCCCCCTTGCCCCCAAAACACTGTGATGGTGAAGGGCAGCCCCACTATGCCTCCCTCCCCAGTGTCTTCTGGAGATCACCACAAACTTTTTCATGGGCTTTCCATCTGCACCACGATCCAGTGTCAAGCAGTCCCAAACTCCCAAAATGTGTTGGCCAACGCAAAGCTTGCCAGAGCCCTACCAGCTGGGCCATGGGATGGGGTGCTCAGGGCCGGCTGCAAATTTGCCCGCGCTCTGTTCTTGGGAGGAAGAGCCTCTCACGGATGGCACACCATAGTGACAACGCCCACACTGGGCTTTGCTGTCTGCAGCAACACAGAGAGGCTCGAGCAGAGGGACCAGAGGCAGAGCAGCTGTGCCAGAGAGGAGGATGGAAGAGCAGCAAGAAACCTGAAAGGCAACCAGCTCCACCCGCCCTCTGTGCTGAAACCAGATCCTCTACACGCCAGGCCCCCAAACTGGTTATGCTCTGCTCACCCAGACTGTGATGGAAAGGAGGCGGCAATTCAGATGGCACAGGGAGGCCGAGGCTGGCGTCTGTTCAGAGCAGAAGAAGGCCACCAGGCCTCGCGTCTGGCTCACAAAGAGCGAAAGGGAGTTGCCTCCAAAGAGAGGACTCACCTAGAAGTGGTCGGGCCTCCTGCTGATGCCGGGAGGCGTCGGCCATCTCCCCCCACCCTCTTGCCCGAGCCTGTGGTTTCTCGGCCTTGCCGCATGAGAGCCACACAGGCCCCTGCTGGCCAGGCCCAGAGCCGGCAGCTTGCCCGTGGCCCCACCAGGTGCTCACCACTCCCCCACGCAGGAAGAAGTTGTACTCATCCATCTTGAGGTTGCCCGAGGTCTCCAGGATCTTGGCACACATCTGGAAGCTGAAGAGCAGCTTGTGGCGTTCAAAGAGGCCCCGGCAGGTGTACCTAGGCAAAGCGAGAGGGGGGGGCACAGGGGCTGGCACACCTTGGGGAGGGCTGGCAGCCTGCTGCTTTCAGAGAAGCGCACACTGCCGGACCAGAACGGAAGGGGGCTCGAGTGAGACGCCCAGGAGTTGATCAGCAGGGCCAGCCTGGGGCCTCCCAACCCTGAGCCCCCGGGGTATCGCTGGACTCCAACTGCCGCCATCCCCAGCCAGCCGCAGAGGAGCTTGGTGGCCGTGGCCGTCTTGGAAAGCAGGAGGGGGGGGGCGATGCTGGGGAAGAGAGATGGCCTCGTGGTACGAATCGCCCCCTTTGCTAAGCAGGGTCCACCTTGGCTTGCATTTGGATGGGTGGCTACAAGTGAGGCCCCACCCCAAACCTCCGTGTTGGAGCATCTGCTTTGCATGCAGGTGGACCCTGGTGGCAGCATCTCCAGGTAGGGCTGAGAAGGACTCCTGCCTGAAACCTTGGGGAGCTGCTGCCAGTCAGTGCCGGCCATATTATTTATTTTTAAAAAACATTTATATACCGCCCAAAACGCAAGTCTCTGGGCGGTTTACAACAGAATACTGAGCCAGACAGAGCAAGGGATCCTCCTAATTTCCCAAGGTGGGGAGCACCTGGCCTAGGGATTCTGGACCATCAGCCCCCTGCCCCCACAGAGGGGATGTGACCCAAGGCGGAGCAGTGACTGGCCCGCTCTGAGCAGCAGCTGAGGAAGGTCACCTGTAGACAGCATAGGTGTGGTATTCGTTGAGGTAGCGGATCCTCTCGTCCAGCTTGGTGCTCCGCTGGCTCTTGTTGATGCTGAGGTTGAACAGATCGATGTAGGCGTCCAGAGAGAACTGGTACATGGGGTCGATCCTGCCCATGTCGTTGAGGACGAAGAAGAGGATGGAGGCCCTCTGAGCACAGGGCCGGTAGGCCTGGCAGAAGCACAAGCGGAGGGTGGGCAGGCTGCCTGTCAAGGGGAAGCTGGGCAGGCAGCAGCCGCTGGGAAGGAAGCAGCCGTGAGGCAGGAGGGCCCCCCCCCCCACTGGGCCCTATGGCTGCTGCCTGTGTTGAGGAACTGGGGCACGGAGACACCCAGCCGTTCCTCTTTGAAAGGGCTGGATGGGACGGAGGCTGAGTGCAGCTCCCCTGTCCTTCCCGGGACCCTCCGCTCTGCGGCCTCCAGCCCCAGCCCCTCCCACCTCCCCACCCGTCTCCTCAGACAGGCTGCCAGCAAGCACAGGACAGCCCTGGCCCTCACCTCCCGGGCCGTGTCAATTTTGATCTCTGTCGTCTCACTCGTTTCCAGTTGCTCTGTGACCTCGGTGGCTGTGACTTTGGATGTCTGCAGCGTGTTCACGAGCTGCACGTCGTCCAAGAGGGAACCGGTGGCTTCATTCAGCAGCCTGAGGGCAGGAGGCAGGGCGGGTGGAGAGGCATGCCGGAAGGGTTGGGCCGGATCCTAGGGAGGGAGCTGGGTTTCCCGCTCTTTCCCCCTTGTGTGGTGAAGCTCTGGAATGCTCCGGAACCCCCTCTCTGTGTGAGCGCAGAGCCCAAGCGTGGTGCACAGAGACCACGGAGAAGCACGCAGCTTGCTTGTCAGAAGGACTCCGCGTTCCTCCAGCGGTTGTCTGTGCAGTCACACCTCTGCGACCTGGGCCTGCCCAGAGCAGCGTTTGGAAGCTGCTAGAACCCCGTGGAGGGCTCAAGCGCCACGTGCCCCGAGGAGGGCAGGGAGAACACTTCCCTCCCTCAGCCACTTGGAAGGGCCCCGCAAGCCAGTTGGTGCCAGTGGGGCTGGGGTGGGGGGTCTGCACAGATGGCCAGATGGACTGAGGAGGGGGAGGGTCAGCCCCCCACCTCTCTCGCTCGCTGCCCTTACCTCAGGATCTCATCCTCCAACTCCTTCAGCTTCCTTTTGCCTGCTGCAATGTTGAGCACCAGGGAGTCCTTCTGCTCTTCCAACTCGGGTCTCTCCCGCCGCACCACAGTGCCCAGGAGCTGAGCCTCCAGGCCCTGGAGAGGTTCAAAGCGCCTGGGTCGGGACCGCCCTGCCCCTGCTCCCTTCCCTGGGGGAGGTCTTCCCCTTCCCCCAGGAGGTCTCAAGGGGGGAGCCCTCCTGGGGGAAAGTGTAAGGAGGAGACACAGACCCCGCCCCCCCACCCCACCCCCCAGGCATGAGCCCTACCTGCTCCTTGACGGCAAAGTTGACAATGGTGGTCTGGGAGGAGGTCTCTGGGGTATAATGTGGGTTGGGCAGCTTGGTCGTGAGGTAGAAGCGGAACTCAGGGTGGTAGTCCACCTCCTTGTCACCCAGCCTGATCAGCAGGCGCCCACCTGCCCGGCACAGGGAAGAGAGTCAGCGGCCAGACAGGACAGGCCTCCCTTCAGCCAGGCCCCAGGGCCGAGGGATCCACACCCCCTTACTGCGTGGACGTACGACCCAGGGAGCAGTTCCCTTCTAGCCAAGGGCCCCCCTTCCCAGAGCGCTACCTTCCACCCTCCCCACCCCACACCTGTGCCCAAGCTGGGAACTGGCTGGAGGCAGAAGCCCACCCCCTCGGCTCTGTCTCTCCCACCCATCCCAATGGCGGGGAGGAGCCAGGTACTCGCCCACTTTGGTGACCGACTTGTTGAGGATGGGGGCCAGCGTGGGGTCCAGTTCCTCCTGCACGTTCTGCAGCAGCACTGGGGAGCCAAGCTGGATGGCGTTCTCAAGGATGCGCAGGTAATCTGGCATCTGCAGGTCGATGATCTTGAGGCCCTGTTGGGAGGCAGGGAGGGGCCTGCATCAGCAATGCCCCAGGAGGCCCAGTGGAGCCCACCCCCACCCCATCTGCAGGAAAACGGGGGTGCTTGCCATGGAGACTGGTCAGGGGGGAAAGGAGCAGACACTGGGGCCCTTTTGCACAGCAATTCACTGGAAGCAGGATTGAACTGGGTCAGCCAAACGGCACTGAATATCGTGCTGGGTTTTCTAGCAATGCCCAGCCCCATAGCAAAGACCCTTCTGCACTGTTTACTCCCAAGGAAGTCCCACCAGCAGAGGTCCCCTGCAATCTTAGTTCAATCCTTCCTCCTGCTTACAGGTTCTCCCACTTGATTTCTCTCTGTTCAGCATGGCTGGAGGATTTGTGGTGACCCCTCTCAAGTGGGGCTGGAGGGTTTCATATGAATTGCCCCTTAATGAGTCGATTTCTGATCCCCACAAGTGGGGTACAGTTAGACTTCCTTGTATTATGATTTCGGTTTCTTATGTTTATAGCTAAATTCTGATACAAATAATAAGAGTGCAAGGGAGCCAGTAATTAAAGCCCCCTCCCCTACAGGCATCAAGAATACCCCAGCTGTGCTGAACAGGAAGCAATATCACAGGCAGAACCTGCAAGCAGGGAGCTTTGAATGATGGGCGGAGCAGCCCTAGAAAGCACCAATCGTGGTTTGCTTGTCCACACCAAAGATACTGGGGCTGCAAATACATTTTATTGCAGAAAAATTGCCACAAATCAGATTCAGAAAAGGGGGGAAAAGTTTTGTTGCATTGGCCGGGAATCGAACCCGGGCCTCCCGCGTGGTAGGCGAGAATTCTACCACTGAACCACCAATGCGATGAAAAACAGCTGGGTTTTCCCTTTGAAATGCGATGTAATTATACGTATGATGCAATGTAATTATGGTAACATGAGAAAAGGCAGCGATGGAATGAACCATAAGTGCAAACTGTAATTCTCTTTCCTCTTCAGCTGAAGATTCAGCCATGGCGGCGGCAGCAGCAGGGCTCTTAACTCAGGGTCCCCAGTTGTTGCTGGACTACAACTCCTATCATCCCCTTGGGCCATTGTGAGGGGCCCTGTGCTGGAGAGGCACCAGCCACCCTCGGAGAACTTGGCTGCTTTGGATTTAATTTGTAAACTTTTGTTGCCATAGGTATTACTGTGACTTTAATTGGTTGTGAGTCACTTTGAACTCCGCCCCCCCCCCTTTTTGAGAGGGAAAAGCCAGACAGGGAGGCCTGTCTCAAGCAAGCCCCGTCAGCAGAGGTCCCCGGTCGTCTTCGTTCAAAGTCTCCTTCATGCAAACTCTGCCCCTTTTATTGTCTTCTGTTTGGTGAGGCTGAGCAATTTGTGATCAAGTGCCCCTTAGTCAGCTTCTGTCCCTCCAGAGCAGGGGGGCAGGGGGCGGGACTACTGGTTTCTCTGAATTATTATTTTTAATACTTGTGTAGCAACATTTCAGTGTAAATAATAACTTTAAAAATTCGAGCCTTTCAAAAATCAAAAATCAAAAATCGAGCCGTTCAAATTGCCTACAACTGCAGTGGGTTTTCCGGACGGGGGCTGTCCATATTCCATGGGAATCGCATTCACTACCCCCCACCCCTCCTCCTCCATTTTAGGCCAATGGGGTCGCAGAGCGGGAATGGCGTGAGGAGGGCTGGGTTTTTAAAAAATTTCCTCTGGGCACTTTTGCGCAAAACCATCACTGGGGGAGCACCATGGTGCAATCTGCAATCCCGTGATTATCTCTATCTTTATTTATTTATTTATTTATTTAAACAGAATGGGATTGTGCATTTGCACGAGAACTCGAGCAAAAAATAAAACCAAAAAAAATCATATATGGAGAGGGGCTTTAGGTGTTAACGAATCCTTGAACTTCGGGATGAGACCTCCACACCACATGGCATTGAGAACAGTTTGCAGGCTTGCTGGTGAATGATTCACGCTGGGCTTCCTTGCAGTAAACAAGGGGCGGGGGAGTTTGTTGCCTTGCAGTAAACAAATAGGACTGCACAGAAGTAAATGATTCAGTTCAATGGGCTTCCTCTTAGCTGCTGCCTCACTGTGCAAAAGCCAGGCTCAGACGGCGAGGGAGAAAGAGAGTGGGGAGCAGCCTGCCGGGAGCTCACCCTACCTTGGGAGGGTGCGCACGGGGCCCCCATCTTGCTCTTCTTTGCCACAAGCCCCAGTGCGCGCACACACACACCCCCTCCCGCCACCAAGCCCATCTAAGAGACCTCTAAGAAGAGATGCTGCTTTTCTGTCCCCCTCTCTGAATGTGTGGATTGGGGAAGAGGCAGGCAGGCAGGCAGGCAGGAAGTGGGGCTCTTTCCAGAGGCTGAACAACCCCCCGCCCTTCCGTGGCTGCCCTCTGCCCCAAGCTTGTCCCCCTCCCTCCTTCCTTCCGTCCCTGCCTGCCCACCCGCTCATTTGCTCGCTCCACTGTCCACACTACACTACGTTGCAATGCACAAAACTACGGAACAAGCCCCCTAAAAACAGAAAAATACAGCTACTTTCCTGCAACACATTTACCACATTATAGGGCTGAAACGCATCAATAAAATTTGAAACCATGCATTGGAAATATGGACGGCACCCTGCTGACAGTGCAGCGACCATGATGTCGCAACTCAGGAAATTTGGAGGGGCACTTAGCAGACATGTTGCGAACCTGTTGCAGGGAGTAGTCTGGAAAATGCCCAGGTGGATTTTTTTACTCTGGATAAAAATTGGGCTACACTCTTAACACACAATGAAAAACCTGTATCGTGTGTGAAGTGCTCCCAGATAGCTCACAGAGACTTTGGGGTAAATCAGGCCAATATATGAATGCACATCCTCCATTCCGGAGGAGATGTGAGCTAAAAGCCCCATGTGGAAAACGCCCAGGGACTCCCAACTTGCTTTTGCTGAATTGTGAAAAACAAAAGCTTTTGTTGCATTGGCCGGGAATCGAACCCGGGCCTCCCGCGTGGCAGGCGAGAATTCTACCACTGAACCACCAATGCAATGAAAGGCAGCTGGGTTTTCCCTTTGAAATGCAATTATTCTTAATTATGCAATGTAATTATGGTAACATGAGAAAAGACAGCAATGGAATGAACCATCAGTGCAAACCGTAATTCTCTTTCCTCTTCAACTGAAGATTCAATGAGCAGGTACCATATAGAGCATTCTCAACTTAGGGTCCCTAGATGTTGTTTAACTACAACTCCTATCATCCCCTTTGGCCATGGTGGCTGTGGATCATGGGAGTTGTAGTGCAACAATATCTGGGGACCCTAGCTTGCGAGTCCCTGGCCTAGAGAAGTAACAGCCAAGCTTGCAGACCTTGGCTGCTTCTAATTTGCAAACATTTTTTTTGGAGCCCCTGGTGGCGCAGTGGTAAAACTGCCGCCCTGTAACCAGAAGGTTACAAGTTTGATCCTGACCAGGGGCTCAAGGTTGACTCAGCCTTCCATCCTTTCGAGGTCAGTAAAATGAGTACCCAGAATGTTGGGGGCAATATGCTAAAAATCATTGTAAACCGCTTAGAGAGCTCTGGCTATAGAGTGGTATATAAATGTAAGTGCTATTGCTATTGCTATTGCTATTTTTCTCGTTAATTAGGGTAGTATTGTTACCCTAATTGGCTGTTAGTCACTTTGAGCTTCTTTGTGAGAGGCAAAAGCCAGAAAGGAAGTCCATGGATGGTTTTCTGGAGCCTCCCCCCGCCCGCCCCGCCCTCGGCTCTCTTTACCTTCTTGGCTTCCATGTTCTTGATCCATTTAGTTGCCTGGCACTGCGGGTCAATCATAAGAGGCCACCTAGTGAGGAGCAAATGGTCAAGGACAGAGGCGTAACTAGGGAAAACGGCGCCCGGGACAAGCACTGAAATGGCACCCCCCCACCGTGCCCCCCCGCCGCCGCCCCCCCCCACATGGCGGCGCCCCCACGTGACCAGAAAAGATGGCGCCCGGGGCACGTGCCCCCCCTGCCCCCCCCTATAGTTACGCCTCTGGTCAAGGAAGATGGAGTCCAGTGCTGGAGGCACTCCACGCTCCAAGGAGCTCACCTCAGCTCCTCAGCTTGGGGCTTCAGAGAGAAGCAGCGGGGAGATGCTGTGCTGGACGGGATCCCTCGTTGGATCCCAGCCGGGTGTGGCTGACAGGCCCTCTCAACTGCCAGGTGCCCAGTTCATCTTGCTGGCCGATGCTTACCGGTTGCCTCGTGTGACGATGATCCCGTTCTCAGTGGAGAAGCTGTCGGACGGCAGCCCCTGAATGTTCCAGTTGCGGACGATGGTTGGGTTGGTGAGGAAGCCGTCGCACGTGAAGCGAGGGGAGCAGGGCACTTGCAGCTCTCGGACCTGCAGGCCAGGCAGAGCAGGGAGGTCAGCCCCAGCCTGCCTGCTACGCTGGCCAATCCCCGTGGACAAGGGGGAGGCAGAGGGATCTCTCTGGCAGTGGGGCTGGCCTCTTGGGGGATCGCAGCCTCCAAGAAGCAGCCTCTGGCCATCCGGCCTGGAGGCTGGCACCACTTGCTCAGAGCAAGCCCCACGGCCCTCCCCCACCAAAGGGGGAGTTTCGGGAAGGAAGGTGGGCCAGGTGCTGGCTTGGCAGCCAGTGGCCCCCAGGAAGGTACGAGGCTCACCTGTCTGATCCAGATGTGCGAGAGAATCTCGTCCCGGTAATTCGACAGGAAGGGCCCCATGTAGGAGAGAAAGGCCGCTGCCAGGAGGCAGTCTCCCACCAGGTAGCTCAGATCTTCCTCCAGACCCTGTAGGGAAGCAGGAGGCAAAGGTCTGGGGCAGGGCTTGCCTTCTGCCCACCGCCTTTCTGCCCCCTTCGTGGGGAAGCAGCCAGCACGCCCTTCCTCACAGCCTAGAAATATGGCAGCCAAAACCCGACCCAGGAGCCAAGGGAGGCCTACGGGCCGTTTCGTGATATCCTGCAATTTGCACACACACACGGCTACATCAAATAGAGCGGACCCCAGAGTTCTGCATCAGGTCCTGTCATTAGCAGCTCATCCTGCCAAAGCCGGGGCGGGGGGCTGCCAAACGAGGCAGCTTGGGTTGCTCCTCTCTCTCCCACCCCGCCTGAGAGCTACACTGTCTGCAGGCTGGCCAGCGTCAGGTAGAGCTGCACAGCTCTACTTGATGGATGGCCAGCCGGCAGACAGCATGGCTCTCGGGCGGGGTGGGAGAGAGAGAGGCTGCCGAGCTGCCGGGAAGCAGAGGCAGCTGCAACTCCTTTCCCTCCCCCCGCCCTGGCCATTAGGACAAACCTTGACCGTTTCCTCCCACCGGATCTTCTCGCCAGCCAGGCCCGACACCAGCTTGTCAGCCCGGTCCAGCTTGATCTCCATCTCCTCCATCTTCTTGCGCAGCTCCTCCTTCTGGGCCAGTTTCTCCTCATACTCCCTCTTGAGCATCTCCAGCTTCTCAGCCACCTGAGCAGGGGGAGGGAAAAGATCCTAAGCACCAGGGCGCTTTCCAGATTACATGCTGCAACGCACTCGCAACGTATCCACCTGTGCTTCCACATCCGTGTCGCTGCATTGTCAGCAGGGTGCCAGTCATATTTCCCATGCCTTGATTCAAATTTTAATGACACATTTTTGCCCTACAGTGTTGTAAATATGCTGCAGGAAAGTAGCTGATTTTCCCCCATTGTAGGGAGCCTTGCCCCGCATTTTATGTTTTATAGTGTTCTGCACTATGGACAGTTCTTTGCCGCCCCGCCCCACCCATGCTTGCTTCCCCTGCCACCTTGCCGTGGGTAGAGAAACAGCCAGGGAGAAATCTGGGCTTTCCCCTCCTTTCCTCCCCACAGATCCCAACCCCACACCTCCTCCCTCCTTCGCTTGCTTCCAATATAACTTGAGCTTGTCAACACAGAGGGGAGGGGAGAGCAGCTGAGCAGATTGATGAATCCAACCCTTTCTTGTGCACTTTTTACTGAAGAGGAAGCCCATTGAACTAAATCATTTACTTTTGTGCAATCCCACTTGCTTACTACAAGGCAAAGGGCAGGGAGAGAGAACAGTCACTTACTTAAAAGGAAAACCACTGAACTGAATCATGATTCATTTACTTCTGTGCAATCTCACTGGAGGAGCGCTCGCCTCCCCTCTGCTCCTTCCCTCCTATTTATTTATTTACTGATTCCTCTGGAGGCAGGCCACCGCCACCCTCCCTCCTCAGAAGGCCCGGCCGGAGGGAAGCAGCGAGAGCGACACTGGAGAGGAGAAAGCACCCCACCGCCGCTGCAAGGCTCCCCGGACCTAGCAAGGCTCTGCCTGGGGCACCAACTGAGGAGGAGTGGCAGAGACTGCTGTTGCTGCTGCTACAGCCGCCCCCAGCAGCCCTGGTGGGGGAGCTGAGGGGTCGCAGGCTGCCGCCGCCGCCGCCACCATGGAAGAGAGAGCCCACCCGGGTGCGCCAGTTCTTCTCTTTCCCCCTTCCAGGCTCACCACAGGATTCCCTTTTGCTTCCCCATTTTTTAAAAATATATTTTTAAAAAAAATATTCCTGGAATCACTTGCACAAGGATGCAACAATGAAAGGCTTTGTTTTGGAACAGGACTTCCCCCTGCTGGCGGATTAGCATCAGGCAGCAGAGGAATTGTGTATTTTTTTAAAGGGTCATCATGCCACACACCCTCCACGACTCCATTGGCCCACATGGAGCAGGAGGAGGGGCAGATACATGTGTTTCAAGGAGAATATGGACACTCCTGCCTGGAAAATACGCTGCAGCAGATGGAAAATATGATTGGCCCCCAGTTAACAACAAAGCATTAAACAACCCTTTACTCTCGTTTTGACTCCATTGCACTCTTCCGTCAGAGTTTGCAACGCATTAACTGTTGCAAATCTTGTAGTCCAGAAAACGCCTAACAGTCTCCACAGCAGGATGCTTTCCCAGGAGGGCAACGATGCATGGGCTAGGATCCCCCCAGGGCTGTGATCAGAAGTGCATCAGAGACTCTCCAGACCATGCCAGCGACCCCTGCGGCCCACCATGCTCCCAGGTTTTCCTCGGCAGCAGACTGACCTCTCGGAGCCTCTCCTGGGCCTCAGCCTGGGCGGCTTGCTTCTCTGCCAACTGGGCCAGGGCGGCATTCATGCGATCACGCTTGGGCTGAACCACACGGTAGATGCGGCCGTACTTCTGTGAAGGGGGCAGAGAGGCAGACACTGGAGGGCAACCTGGAAAGGCCGAGACAAGCCTTTCTCCCGGCGGCCACACAGGGCAAGGGCAATCCTGATTCCACAGGCCCCCTGGATTCTCCCAGAAGGCTCGTCCCCCATGCCATAGCCCACACTGCCCAGCTCACCTCCATGGCTCGCACCCACATGCATAGGGATTTCGCAGCCAGGGAGACCCGCCCGATGATGTCCGGCTGGAAGTCCGGCTGGGAGCAGTAGGCGCTGATCTTCTTGAGCACCTTGTCAGAGATGTTGTCCTTGTCGTAGTAGACCAGCTGCTTGATGAAGTTGGGCTCACCTGCATGAGCAAGGCTGAGATCAGGGAGGCTAGAGCAGAGTCCTCACCGCCCAGCCCCTCGCACTCAGAGCCCGGCCACCCCGCTGGGTCTTTCAGTCTCCAGAGCTTGTTCTCCAAGGTGACTACGAGCACCTCCTTGACCTCAGGCTCTCCCCCGACCCCCACCACCCCACAAGCACACCCTGCCAGCCAGGGCCCCATGGTTGTCCCTTACCCAGCTGCTTCTTGGCTTCTGCCCAGGTGGGCTCACTGCCGCGCAGGATCATGACGGCCTGCATGACCGTCTCTACCAAGGTGGGTGGCCGCCCGTAAGACTTGATCTCAGTCAAGTCCTTCTTGTTGAGCGACTCCAAGGCCTGGCAGGATGAAGGGAATAGGGGCCATTCAGGAGGGGCTGCCCCAGAGGAAGAGTCACATGGGAGGGCCAGCACAGAAACAGGGAGGGACAGAGGTCTCCTTAAGCCTCTAGAGGTTTATCATCAAGCGTGACCGTCAAGCGCAGGCTTGGCCTGTTGGTTTGGCAGCTGGTGGGAGGGCTTGGTTGGGAGGGCAGCTGGCAGTGGCGGCTGTGACAGAGTGGAGAACCCAGGGGGGCTTGAGACTTCCACACTCAGTGGTAGAGCACCTGAGTGGCAGGGAGAAGATCACACCTCCTGGGAAAGACCCTGGGAGAGCCCTGGCCAGTTAGAGCAGACAATACCGAGTGAGCAGACCAAGAAAGAAAGAAAGCAGGATGTGTGCGAGGTTCTAGTAGGCAGCAGGTCTGGCTAGTTTGCCAAAGAGAGTCTAGACGCCCTTTCAAGGTGGGTTTAAGAAAATCCACTAGGAACGGCCCAGGACAGGGGTTCTCAACCTTGGGTCTCCAGAAGTGGTTGGTCCACTACAACTCCCAACCTCCTCAGCCACAATGGCTTTCAATGGCTTTCAGCTTTCAGCCATTGTGGCAGAAGATGATGGGAGCTGTAGTCCAGCCACTGCCCTAGGGATTGCTTGGAACCCACTGTTCAGTACAAAGAAAGGGACTCTGCCCTCCCTCCACAGGCTCACTGGAGAGGTGCTCCCAGGCCGCCCTCCCACACTGCTGCTGCCGCCGCTGCCGCCCCTCTGCTTGCCCAGACAACCACAGTCCACCAGAAGCGTCTCAGGGCCACCCGCTACCTGCATGGCCTCTTCCAGGGCAGGCAGCGCCTCCTCCAGGTCTTTCTGGGCATTGTCAGCCAAGGCTTTGCACTTGACCTCTTCGATGGCAATCTTCTCGCTATTCGCCGTCACGGTCTGCAGAGAGAGGAGGCACATTGGTGAAGAAGGACTGTAACAGCCATAATTCACAAAGCCACTGGAATTGCTGGGTGCTGGGCAGCAATCAGAGACCACAGCAGCAGGCCTGCCCACAGGTTGACAACCTAAAGGTAGGATGCAAGACCATAGAGAAGAGAGGGATCAATAGGGCAGAGGTCCTCAACCTTGGTCCCCAGGTCTTGGACTACAAAAACTAGCCAGCTGGGATGATGGGATATGTAGTCCAGCAACATCTGGGGACCAAGGATGAAGACCCCTGCATAGGGGAAAGCCAGAGTGAAGAGCTTTCAGGACAGGCCAGTGGAAGGGTCTTTTCTTGCAGGTGGCTAATGCGGCTGCTGGAAGTTGTTCACACCCGGTGTTTAGTTCACATCTCCTCTGGAGTGGAGTGGATATCACATATTGGCCAAATTTACCCCCAAAGTCCCTGAGAGTGATTGGGGAGCCCTTCACAGACAATCTGGGTTTTTCATCACACATTAGAGTGCAGCCCAATTTATGTCCGGGGTTTAAAAAACCCACTGGGTGTGTCAGTTTTTGGGGACAACTTTGAACTTGCGGTAAAGCCTCGCAGAAAACCTGCTGACGGTAAAGCCTGCTGTCTGGGCAAGCTCCAGGAGGCCAAGGGGTAGGATGGCTGGCCTCTGGCAGGGTCGGGGGGGGGGAGGAGGAGGAGGCGGGGGAGAGGGGCAGCTGTGAAGAGGGACCCAAGGCACAGAGGCGGCTCACCTTCTGCTGCTCGTCAGCCTCCCGCTTCTGCTGGACAATGATGACCAGGTACTCCTCGCACTGCTTCTGGAACTCGGCCACCTTCTTCTTGGCATCCTCCAGCTCCAGTGTCATCACCTCCACCTTCTGCCGCGTCTCGTCGATTTTGAAGAGGCCGTTGCGCAGCTTGCTGGCCTGCTCCATGAGCTCCTTCCGCTTCTCCGCCAGGAGCCTGCGAGGAGAGCGGAAGCAGGTGGCTGCCCCACAAGCAGCGGCCTGGGGGCCCAGGGCAGCCCAGCTGCTGGCTGGTCTGCCAAGTCTCCCCGGCAGCCCCACACTCCTGGGCTCTCAAGCTGGGGCAGCTCTTTGCCCTCCCAGCCGGCTCCCCAGCCCAGAGAGGGGGTCCAAAGAGTCTGCCCTTACTTCTTGTAGCCAGAGACCAGCTCCAGGTAGTTGGTGGGGGTGACGTAGTTGTGGCGCCTCAGTTCCAGCAGCATCCGCTGCGAGTATCTGGCCACGGACCAGTGCATGGTCACAAAGATCCGAGCCACACGCTTGTGGATCTGAGGAGGAGGAGGAGGAGGAGTCGGCTCACAGAAGGCTAGCGCTGGCAGGGGCCCTGTGGGCCACCTAGTCCCCTCCACTGCCCAGTCCGGTGGAGGAAAGCTCCCCACCGCCAGCCCTCTGCCACCTCTCCAACGGAGCCTTACCGTATCGAGGCTGCCTCTTTCCACGCTCCCCAGTTCCATGCCCTCCAGGTACTTCTCCGCCACCTCCAGCAGCGCCTCCTTGGGCCACTCGGAGAACCAGTCAATGGTGGTGCAGTTCACCAGGGCGGGGTACTGGCGGATCCAGTTCCTGAGAGAGGGAGAGCGCCCCTGATGCCTGCTACTCCTGCTGCTGCCCCTCTGTTTCCTCGCCCCATCCTGCCCCTGCTCCCTCTCCCATGATCCAGGCTGGGTTCTCACTCTGTTTCCGTCTTCCACAACTCCCAGCCGCCAACGGCGTCTCCGTCTCCTTAAGTGGCCGCCACCCTCCTCCACCAGGGGTCACTGTTGCTCCAAGCAGGAGCGGCCACCTTGCCTGCCTGCAGGGCAGGCGTCCTCCCAGCGCCTCTCACCTGAAGGGATCACCCACGGGGCTCAGGCACAGCACCACGTGCAGGTTGTTCCGCACCCTCTCAATCAGGTAGGCAAACATGCTGTCCTGGCTCTCCTGGATGCCCTCCTTCCGAGCCGCGTCTATGATGTGGGTTTGGATCTGGATCGAAAGAGGGGAGGCAGGGAGGCTTCGAGTGGCCCTTGCAAAGGCAGAGGGCCAGGGCCGCCCTCCCTCTAGAGCAGGGGATCTCCACCTTGGGTCCCCAGATGTTGTCCAGGCCGTTGGCCATGGGAGCTGTAGTCCAACCACATCTGGAGACCCAAGGTGGAGATCCCCTGCCTTAGATGTGCACTGGGGGTGCCTGTCATTACGGCACAGTGAGGCAAAAGAACTCTGCACATGCTCAAAGTCACATTCAATCTGACTGCACATTTTCCCGAGCTCAACTCTGAGAAAGGATTCCAGGGCTGGGCCTTGGCCAAGAAACCAGTTTTGAATCCCAGGGCTCTGCCTGAAAGGTGTGAAGTAATACTAAAGGGGAGCTCTGAGCATGTGTAGAATGTCTTTCCCCCTACGCTACTAGGTCAAAAAGCACAGCTCCCAAGCAGAGGCTAGCACCAGCCCTTCTCAGACTTTAGCACTTCCTGAGGCAGGTCAGAGTCTGGGGACTGTCCAGAACCTCTTAGACAGAGGTGCACCACCCCAAAACAGCATCTACCTCCCGTTCTAAGGAGGAGAGGTAACCCAATTATTCAAGTTGCCCACTTGGGTGGGACGGATAAGAGGATGGGCAGGGGATACATGATCTGTGGACTCCATGCACTAACCAATCCTGGCCCCTCCCCGCCCCCTGACCTTCCAGAGACATAAGGAGCACACACACCTCCTCAAACTCGTCCGCCTTGTAGAGGTTGGGCACCTCCCCAGAACTGAGGATGTTATTAATGTCCTCTAGGAAGCATTCGTCTGCAATCTGAGTGTCCACAAAGAGGAAGGTGGTGGGCTTCTGATCGACCCCCGTCTGGCGGTAGAGCCTCTTGATGTCTAAGGGAAGAGCCAGCGAGGAGGGCTGGTGAGAGGGCAGGCAAGGAGGGGGGCTAGAGGGGGCAGGAGCGCTCCTCACCTTCACGGAACTCCTGCTTGCGGTACTGCCTGGAGACCTCGATCTGGAAGGTGTAGTACTCGCAGATGGACGAGGCCAGGCGGGCGAGGCTCTGGCGCCCGCTGCCTCCGATGCCCACCAGGAGCATGTTCCCACGGGGCTGGCTGATCACCCGGATGATACGGGTTACTGCAGGAAAACCAGGCAGTCACAAGAGTGGCAGAGAGGTGGGAGGACATATCCGGGCTGCGACGTGCCCCGGCGCCATGTCCCCTCCCAAGGTGAGCCAGGTCAGGTGGGATGCATGCCTTCCTGCAATCGTGCCCCTGCCCCGCACTGGGGTGGTTCTGGGAAACGGCAGAGGGGGCCAGCCCTGAACTGAAGCTGCTGCCGGAGTCTGCACCCTCCAACTCACTGTGTTCAATCGCATCTCGGAAGAGCACCAGCCTCATGCGCACCACCCCTGGCATCCGGTTGTAGTCCCCCAGTGCCCGCTCCATCTCTGCCTTCAGGACGGCCATGTCCGTCATGTCCTCGTACACGTTCCGCATGAAGTCCCCTGAAAGAAAGTACTGCCTGACATCTGCCTGACAGCCGCTCCACGCCCCTTTGAGCTCAGCCCCACAGACCCCATTCAGGCCTGGCTCCCAATCATCTGGCAATACATGGCACCCCAGCCTCTGCAACCAGAAGCAGGAACCCTGAAGGCCCAAAAATGTTCTACAACTTTCCACCTCCTTTATCTGTAACCACAGGGGTTATCACTCCCTTTTCAATCAATTATGTTTTCTTCTCATGCAACCAAGATTAGAATGTGCACGCATGTGGCCTGCAACATTTAGACGATTGATCAGTTAGATTAATCAGTTTAAAACATTTTGATTGACTAAAAAGATAACTTAATTAATTGGGCAGCAGATTTTAATTATTTTAATACAAATAAATAATAATTATAAAGGGGGGTGCCTCTTCCAGCATGAAATGAGAGAATGCCTCTTCCAATTTGAGAAGGGGGAATACCTCTTTCAAAGCACTGCCTGATGGGTTGTGTATGCATCAACTAAAAACAGAAAATATGCTTCTTTCTTTAGGACCATTTTTCCCCTGATATGGGAAATACATGTAGATTTAATCCATGACTCAATCAAAACTTGAATGATTCATCAACAATTTTGCTTTTAAATCAAGTGATAGCCTTACTCTTCATATATAAAGCCACTGGAGGCCCAAAGATCCATGTGGGGGACCTTGCTTTTCAACAGACAGTTCTTGACAGTAATTGCTCTTGACCACACACCCCTTTGCCCTCCCAGGCTCAGGGCCCCAGCCTCAAGGAAGCATCTGGCACGTACCAAAAATAGGGGAGCGCCTGTTGGGGCAGAGATTGTGGAAGGTCACGTCAAAGCATGTGCCTAGCTTCTCACTCAAGAGGACAATGAAGGTCTCCATATCTGCAGCATCCACCAGCCGGTCAGAAAAGACCCTGGAAGGGGAACGAGAAGAGGAAAAGAAGAGAAGGGGGTGCTTCACTCATGCCAATTCTTTGCGTGCCCATCTGTGCAGACACCCCATCGACAGCCTTCACGTTTGGAACTGTCTAGAGCTGTCTCAAGAACGCTGGCACGAGCTTCGCCTCTATGGAGTGAGAGGGCATGTCCGGATGGGCATGGCTAGTGCCTCTCCCCTCTGTTTCCTGAGAGTGCTGCAGCAGAACGCAGTGAGGAGGGCTGCGGGACTACAGAGAGGACCCCTCAAAGAACATCACTTCCAGGTGCTGCTGCTACTACAGATAAGCATCCCGCTCCTCCCTCCAAAGGTGTTGACGCGAGACCCACAAGACCTTGCAGGGAGCGACGCAGCAGAGAAAGAGACGTGGGGGGCATCAGAACAAGGCAGCCCAGTGAAAGCAGGACAGGGCTCGGCGGAAACGGAGAGCCCCGTGTTCCTCATCACTGCAAGGCCTGGGAGCCAGTGGCAGCTGCCATTGATCCCAACTGCAGCACCCTGATGAATGGTTCATTGGGACGGTGCCAAGTTTTGCTCGCCATCAAATCCTCTGCACAAGCCATGCAGAAGCAACTGTTCCCAGCACACAGGGCTGCACGTTGCCCAGTGCTGGTGGGGGAGAGTGTGTCTCAGCAAGTCCCCGTGCCACCTGGGCATTTTTCACACGGGGCTTTTAGCTCACATTTCCACCAGAATGGAGGGGGTGCACTGACATATCGGCCAGATTTAACCCAAGTCCCTGTAAGCATTTCACACACAATTCCGATTTTTCATTTCTAAGAAAAAAAAGAAAACTCTAAAAAGTTAACCAGAAGTGAACCCTTGTCTTGACTGACAGGCTAGTGACCTCCAGAGATTGCCCAATCAGTTCACCAGCGGGGTGGGACCTAGAGAGCTGTTGCTGGGAATTCTGGGAACAAGAATGGAAGTTCTGTGCTGGAGGAGCAAGGGGACATGTGGCAATGGAGTTTGCTGCAATAGGATGACTGCAGCTCTTGGAAGATGGATCTGCAGGAGGCTTGACTCTCATCAGGAGCTTGGTGAGTTAAAGGAAATAGGGGAAGCCAAGGCTTTTCGCTTCGGGAACCCAGCATAGGGAACAGTTTGGTTAGACTGTGTGTCAGGGATTTGCTTTGCTTTCTGTGTGCTTTGCATTTTCCCAAACATCTGTTCTTTGCAACTGAGTAACTAAGCTTTTACTGCATGCCACCCCACTATCATTCGGGGTGCCGCTGAAGTATTCTTATAACCAACTAAGTATTTTTAAGTTTATCTAACCAACCAAAAGCCTCAAATGGAACCAGTCTATAGTAATTGAAAAGGACCTGTAACCATTTAAGCATTCTTAAATGCAACCTAAAACTGAAGCTTGAGACAACCTATTTTTGTAGCCTTTTGAACAAAGGTTTTTTCTTTGTTCTTTACCTTTTTCAAGCCTCCAAGAGCGGTTATTGACCAAGCAGGAGGAAGTGGGGGCTTTTCTCTGGTGCAAACATGTCTCAATGAGAGTTCGGCCAAATTAACAATTTAACTTCATGTATACAGGCAGTAGGCCTGGGTGAACAATTGGTTTTATTCTTGCCTATTAGCAAGGGGGAGCAGATTTTTGTATTTGCCCAATGCCTAGCTACAGAGGGAGCTTGGATTAAAGCACCCAATCCACTGTTCCAGTTCTCTGCAAGTTTAGGGTGCTTGGTGGCAGCATTTTAAATCTACCAGAAATATAAAAAGGTTTTAGGAGAAGTCCAACCAGGCAGCTCACCAGCGATGACTCGGCATTTCTTTTTCCTCATGTGAGTTAGCTCTGAGACAAAGACTGTAATCCACTACAAGAGTGTGGCCTGATTTATATCCAGGGTAAAAAAAATCCACTTTCTGCATCGGTTTTTTTAGGCAATTTTGAACTCACAGTAAAGACTGGCAATAAACTCGCAGTAAAGCCTGCTGTGTGAAAAATGCCCTTGCAAGGCACACACAAAGTGTTGGGAAGGTTAGTCCTTCCCATGGCTTTCCCCATAGAGTTTGTGTGAGGGGACACTTCCCTTCACTCCAAGCACACCTTCCAAGATGGCACGGGGGCCAAACAGGGCTCCATTTCTCATAAAGCTCCCCCATCAGTTAGTGCTGGGGAAAGCACAGTCAGAAATAAGAACATAAGAACAGCCCTGCTGGATCAGGCCCAAGGCCCATCCAGTCCAGCATCCTGTTTCCCACAGTGTTCCACCAGATGCCTCTAAGAAGCCCACAGGCAAGAGGTGAAGGCGTGCCCTCTCTCCTGCCGTTACTCCCCTGGAACTGGTATTTTGAGGCATTTTGTCTCTGGGGCTGGAGGTGGCCAATGCCCTCAGTCTAGTAGCCATTGATAGACCTGTCCTCCATGAATTTGTCCAAGCCCCTTTTAAAGCCACCCAGGCTGTGGGCTGTCACTACATCTTGTGGCAGAGCATTCCATGGCTCTAACATTGAAGGTTTCCCCTCAAAGTGGCCCCCACTCGAAAGATAGCAAAGGTCACTGGTATATCCAAAGAAGAGTTTTGCCATGGCAAATTATGAGGAAAGGTGGGTCGGCCAGAGGGCTCCAAGCTCAGCAACCTGCTGAGCCATGGTGATTGCAGGGAGGAGGGGCACTTCGGACGACAAAGCACACTGGCCACACAATAAGCTTTGTGAGGACCAGTGGCAAGACCCAAGCCGGTCCCAGTCTCAAAATTGGAGGGTGCAAGTGGGGCAATCCTTTCAAGAAGTGTTTAACATGGAACTCTGTGAAGAAGGATCTAGATGGGGACCTTGGATGGAAAGCATACATAACAGCTAAGTGAGCAATGAGAGAAGAGGTGCTGAGCTAAGGCCTTTAAGGAAAGGAGGTAGGAGAGGATGGAAGGAATAGAAACCAGCACAAGGACGACCCCAAAGAATGTAGCAAAGGTTGAGAAGAGAGATCACTTCCATGTATAGGAACAATGGGGTCAATGCCTTTCTGATTTCAAGAAGAACCCATTGCAGACCCAGAATGAGACATCCAGGTGGAGACTCCAACCTGCATCCTTGGACGGAAGTTGTGGGATTGGAGGGAAGCAGGTGCAAAATGGTGCCATGAGAAGTGGGAATGCGTGGCAAACCATGATTGCTACTGTCGCCACCGGACAATCAGGAAACATTCTGCACAATCCGCAAGGATTTTGTACAGTGCCCAAGATAAGGGAGCGGAAGAGGGGGAAAGGGTTAGCAGAACACTGTCCCCCTCCCAACGGAGCAGGTCATGAGGTGGGGGTAGGTGCCAACCAAGGTGTTTCAGGAGGAGGCTTAGAAGCAGGCACAGTTATCTTTTTGTGCTTCTTCTTAGGCTCAGGTAGGAAATGGACACACCCATCTTCTCTGAGTTCTCCTGCCAGCAAAGGTCAGGGTATACGGCATCGGGCCAGATCACAGAGCTGACAAGGGAACAACAGGTCACTCATCAGTGGCCATCTGTACTTCTAAATAAATGGGCTATGTGCTTGCACAGAGACCTTGTCGGAATCTAACAAGCTCAATTCTCCTGCTTTGGGCGGGAACCCCGCCCCTAGCCACTATATGTGGCTGCGCCACTCCTCATCCCCTCAGTCACAGAGTCCAGCTTCAGTGAACCCTGCGGGGAGGACGGGAGGGCATTTAGAAGTACAGATGACCACTAGAAGAACCAAAGTTACAGGTGAATAACCTGTAGTTCTTCGATGTGGTCTCTGTCTTTTACACAAATTGGTGCAAAACAAGGAGGAGGGAAGAACAGAAGCAAATATAATCTGCCAGAATTTTTTTATTTCAGAAACAAGTACATCAACTGAAAATGGATTGCAGGACACTCCTGCCAAATACAGCATCATTCCGTGCCCTGGTATCAATTGCATAATGATGGATAAAGGAATGGGACGAAGCCCAAGTAGCTGCCTGACATATAGTGTTCAACGGGACCACCTGATCAAAGGCCACAGAGGCCGCCACGGAACTAACAGAGTGTGCCTTAACAGTTGCAGGCAAATGCTTATAAGCCAACTGATAACAAAGTTCAATCATGGAAACTATCCACCTAGTCATGGATTGGGCTAAGACTTGGAGACCTTGGAGACTTGGTGGCCCATCGTACAGAAAGAACAAGGAAGGAGATTTTCTCCACTCAGCAGACCTCTGAACATAGAAAGAGAATGCCCTTTGAACATCTAAACGGTATAACCTCCTTTCTGCATCCGATGAAGGATTTGGAAAAAACATGGGCAAAGTGAGCGGGGACGAACAATGAAACATAGACACCACTTGGGGCAGGAACTTGACATCTGTCCTGAGTACAACCTTGTCATGGAACTGAAGGTACGGTTGGTCAGCCCTCAGGGCCCTTAATTCACTCACCCTCCTGGTGGAGGTAATGGCCACCAAAAAGGCAACCTTCCAGGTCAGCAGACGGGGATCTATTATTATTATTATTATTATTATTATTATTATTATTATTATTATTATTTTATTACATTTATATCCCGCTCTTCCTCCAAGGAGCCCAGAGCGGTGTACTACATACTTGAGTTTCTCTTTCACAATAACCCTGTGAAGTAGGTTAGGCTGAGAGGGAAGTGACTGGCCCAGCTAGTTTTATGGCTGAATGGGGATTTGAACTCGGGTCTCCCCGGTCCTAGTCCAGCACTCTAACCGCTACACCGTGCTGGCTCTTTGAAGCCAAAGGCTCAAATGGCAGCCGTAGTAGACCAGCCAAGACTACTGACAGGCCGCAAGCAGGTGACATAACAGGATCATCTGGGAACATGTGTGTTAAACCTTTCCAAAAACTTTTTACCACCAGATCTTTAGACCATGAAGCCTGGTCAGCAGAGGAAACGTGCCACAATGGCAGCCAAATACACCTTAAGGGATGAAAGCTTTAAACCAGATTCCTTAAGGGACAATAGATAGTTACATACATCTTGCACAGATGGATTAAATACATCAAACCCGTGTAGGAAAGCAAAGGAAGTGGAATGACTCCACTTGTGCTCATATGACTTCCATGTGGACTGCTTTCTAGCAGCAACCAAAACTTCCTTAAGTCTCAACAGGAAGTCGGCAGGACCTTCCACACCATCAGGTGAAGAGACCGAACATCCGGGTGGAACACCCGTCACTGTTCCTGAGACAGCAGGTCTGGCAGGGCAGGAAGGTGTTTCCAGTCCATCGCCAAGTGCCTCAAGGTCAGAAACCAAAACCTCCTGGGCCACCATGGGGCTATCAGGATTGCCCAGGCCCGATCTACCTTCAGTTTATGCAGGACCCTCAGAATGAGGGGGAACGGGGGGAACACATACAGAAGAGGGCCCGTCCAAGACCGGACAAAGGCATCGCCCAGAGAACCCACACCCTCTCCTCCCATGGAGCAGTAACGGGCACATTGTGTATTGTCCCGGGATGCAAATAAGTCCAGAGTTGGGACCCCTCCAAGTTACAAATATGTCCCTCAAAACACCTTGATGCAATGCCCACTTATGTAAGACCACTGTCATTTTGCTCAAAGTGTCCGCCTGAACATTGAGGGAACCCTATATATGAACTGCCTGAGGCGTTATCGCATGTGGCACACACCAATGCCAAAGGTCCAGAGACAGAAACAGAAGGCTCTGCAATGACATGCCGCCCTGTTGATTGATGTAGGCTTTCACCACTGTATTGTTGGTTTGTATGGTCACTGCGTAACCCCTGATCATGGGTAAGAAGCCTTTGAGAGCATTGAAAATGACCAACAGGTCAAAATAATTGATGTGTCGAGTCCTCTCTTTGTGGGACCAGTGTCCACTCAGACAAAGTCCATCCAGGTGTGTCCCTCAACCAAGCTCTGATCTGTCTGTCGTGACCACCCATCGGGCTTGAGGGGTTTGAAAGGGAGTACCAACACTCAAATGCCAAAACTCCATCCACCACTCCGCCGTTGCCTGCACCCATCGAGGGGGCATGCATTCTAGATGGCCCAGATCCTGAAGGGGATTGAACACGTCCAAAAAGAGCCAGCATGGTGTAGCAGTTAGAGTGCTGGACTAGGACCGGGGAGACCCAAGTAAAGACCCTCGGTGCGGTAGTGAGGCTGAACGGCAAGGCCTTGAATTAATAGGGGATCCCACTGATCTGAAAGCACAAGAAGCACTGATGCTGAGGGCGTATCAAAACGTGATAGTACGCATCTTTTAAGTCCAGAGAAACCATCTACATGTTATTTTCCAGGATGGTCATAATGGCCGGTACAGAACGTATTCAGAACCCTTTGTAGACCAAATGTTTGTTCAGGGTCCTTGAGGTCTAGTATAGGGCACTGGCCCTGGTCTGGTTTTGGCACAAGGAAGTACTGGGAATAGAACCCGGGGCTGTCGGGGTTGGCAACTTTCTCAATCGCATCCTTTTCCAGGAAAGCAACGACCTCCTGGTCCAACTCTGGAGTGCAAGGAGTCACCACGACCCCCGACACCGGCTGTGGACCGCAAAACTCAAGGGCATATCCCAAACGTGTAATTGTAAGGATCCACTGGTCCATAGTCACTTTGTTCCATCTGTCCGATTTGGGGGCCAGGTGTGTCCTGAAGCACCCCAAGTCATTGCTTATTTTGGAAGGTACTCGGGTGCTGTTTCTGAAAGGCTTGCTTACCAGGCTGGTTGCCCGACTTGTATCGTGCCTGGGGCTTGTTGGCCCGAAGGGAACGTTCTGAAGGTGACTGTTGTCTCGAAGGGGACTTCTGCAATTGATAAGGTGACCACTTAGCAGTCTTCTGCGGCTTGGCAGCTGGGGAGGCATAGGACATGGAATGCCCCGTGCTCCTCAACTTCTGGACTTTCTGGAGTGTGTCATCAGTCTGTTCAGAAAAGCATGCTAGAGCCCTCAAAGGGCAAGTCCTCAACCCTTGTGCGGGCCTCATAATGCAGCACTGATGAACACAGCCACACGTGTCGTCTGAGAGCCACAGATGTGGCCATCACCTTAGCCGCACATTCCACCAAATGCCGGGCTGAATAAAGTTCTTGTTTGGCCACCTGAATGGCCTCACGGGCAAACAATTTTGCCAGATCCCTCTTGTCCTGTGGGAGGAGGTCCAGAAAGGGACTCGCCTTCTCCAACAAAAAATGATATCAGGCATTATAGGCCTGATAATTGGCCACCCTCAAATGTAGGGCTGAGGCAGAGTAGAGTCACCTCCCGAAAGAGTCCAACTTTCTGCCCTTTTTGTCACTCAGCGCCGACTGGCTGTGACCCGTGGTCCATTGTAGAGACACCACCACGATGACTGAATTCAGGATGGGGCGGTTCTTCAAAAAGCATTTATCATCATCTAATTGCACCCTATAGAAATTCTCTAGATGCTTGTTAGGCTGGGAAAGCATTGTCAGTTTCTTCCAGTGACCCCGGATGACTTTTAACAAAGCTGGGTTCAGGGGCAACATGGCCGATATCTTGGCCTCAGAATCAATGAGGCTGAACAACGGGTCCAGCTCTCCCTTCTGTTGGTTACCCAGGTTCATGCCTAGGGCTGAAGCCATTCATGTCACATATGCTGTGTACAGTTTGAGGTCCACCGACGTCTCAAGAGAAAGGCTCAGTGGGAGACATGCAGGCGTAAGATCTCGTGAGAGAGGGAATAGAAATGCTGAGTCAGGACAGCCTGATTGGCTGCCGGTTATCTCGAGCCCTATATCAAGCAAACGCTGTTCCTGAGATGGTACTGTCAGCAACGTTGCCTATCGCAGACAGTGTTCCTCGTGCTTATAATTGTTCAACCTTTCTTGTTTCAGCCTGTCTTCCTTCTGTTCCTTCCTTGCTCCTTTATTTCAGTTATTGCTCAAATGTAGTAGAGGGGGGTACCTAATTTAGTTTCAAGGGGACTTTATTTTGTTCCTACTACTTTATCTTTGAGAGTCAGCCTTCGCTTTCGTCGTGCAGCTAAGCTGCTACTTTCTTATCTACAGAACTTCTATCTTGACTCACCAAAGTGGAGCTGGAGGGACCATAAATTCTGTCGGGTCAGCCGTGCCAACATATTTACAACAGATGCCTCGGAGCCATAGGGATGCCACTAAGGTTGCAAACACCTTCGTGAAGACCCATGGCACAGAGGAAAGGCCGAAAGGAATAGCGGCAAACTGATAATGCAGGCCGGCGTATTTGAAACGTAAGAGCTTTCAACTGTCCAGGTGTATTGGCACATGAAGGTAGGCCTCCTTCAGATCTTTCGATGTTAATACATCCCAGTGGTGAGGGGCCTCTGCCCCTGACCTTAGGGTCTCCATGCAAAAACACTCGCGTCTGATGTACTTGTTCAGACATTTGAGGTCTAAGACTGCTCTTCTGGAGCCGTCCTTTTTTGGGACGGTGAACAAGATAGAGTAGATGCCCCCTCTCTCTTTGGGAGGGGGAACAGATTCCACCACACCTATCTCTAGTAGATGACTAATTGCATGCAGCATTCCTGCATGTTTTGTAATGGAGCGGGATCTGGGAGTTAGAAGGAACCTGTGGGGAGAAAGGAGCATCGGTCACTTACCGTGAAGGCTTCTGCCAGCTGCTGTTGTGGAAGACATCTCTGAGTTATAATCCCGAGCTCACTCCAGAGAGGCAGGACTATGCTAATTAGCTTTAAGCCTATAAAAGCCTCAGGAGGATAGCCCCTCCCAGTTTGTTGATCAAGCTAAGCTACTAGAGAAGGAAGAAGCACAAAGTTGTTGTTAATACAGTAGCTTGTACAGGAAGACCCAGTAGCCCAGATTTCCCGGGTGGGTCAAGATGTCTTCCACAACAGCAGCTAGAAAAAGCCTTCATGGTAAGTGACCAATGCTCCTTTCTCTCTCTCTTTTTTTTTAAAAATTTTTTATTGGTTTTTACAATATCTTAACAGTCCAATTACATTTAATTAAGTAAATATTGACTTCCCGCTTACCAGTCTGCACGGTTCATATTAGCTATACAAATCTACCATTGCTATAATAATTCAAAACTCGAATTATCAAAACATTGCAAACTCGATTTTACCCTAACCAACCAGCTGTTGTTACTAAATTTCAAACCCTGCTGAAAGGTCCATATTGGAAAAATAGTTCTTTAAGTAAAGTAAGAATGGCTCCCAATCTTCTTTGAAACATTCCGGGTTTTCATTCCTTATGAGTGCTGTAAGTTTTGCCATCTCAGCGAATTCCAAATTTTTTATCAACCAATCTTCTTTTGAGGGCATTTTATTATCTTTCCATTTCTGTGCAAATACTATTCTAGCCGCCATGGTTGCATACATAAAAAATGTTAAATTTCTTCTGGAGAACTTTCCTTGCGTTATTCCCAGCAGGAAGGATTCTGGCCTCTTAGGAAATGTCATTTTAAAAATTTTCTTCAACTCATTATATATCATATCCCAAAAGACCTTTGCCTTCCCGCATGACCACCACATATGAAGAAAGGTTCTTTCACACTGTCCACATTTCCAACATTTGTTTGGAACATTTTTATACATTAATGCTAATTTTTTCGGTGTCAAATACCACCTGTACATCATCATCTTATAATAATTTTCTTTTAAAGTATAACATGCAGTGAACTTTAAATCAGTTTTCCATAATTTTTCCCAAGCTGCCATATCTATATTGTGACCCACATCTTGAGCCCATTTTATCATAGTCGTTTTAACCACTTCATCTCTTGTCTCCTCCAAAAGCAACAACTTATACATCTTAGAGACTAATTTTTCATCATTTTCACACAATTCCTTCTCGAATCTTGACAATTGATCCTCAAATCCAACTTTAAGATCCTTCTTGTAAATTTCGTTTAGCTGATGATACTGAAACCTGTTACTAACCAAATTTTGTACTCTGATTAGGTTTTTTTTAATTTACCAGTTTACCTCTCTTGAAAACATAACAAGTCCCTATAGGTACCCCATTCAGATTGCATATTGATCTCTTTACGTGCCACCAATGCTCCTTTCTCAGCTACTGTTGGAAGACATCTCATGTGGGACATACCACAGCTTAAGGACCCTGGGAGGGAGGCATCCTGGCTACTGGGGAGGAAGAACGTGCTGGAGAACACTCCTGTCAAATGCAGCCTGGGAAGAATGCAGCAGGTCAATTTTATAATGTTTTGTAAAAGTCGAGGTGAGGACCAAGTAGCTGCACAGCATATTTCTTCCAAAGGAGCATTGGTAGAAAACACCGCTGTTGTGGCTGCTGCTCTGGTGGAATGTGCTGTGATCTTCAAAGGCGTGGGTAAGTGTTGTACTTCATAAGCCAAAGCAATGCATGTTTTAATCCAGTGAGCTACAGTAGTGGAAGATACCCTCTGACCCATGGTGGAAGGCAAGAACGAAACAAATAAGGAGTCTGTGGCTCGGAAGGCTTTAGTCCTGGAAAGGTAAGTCTTCAAACAATGCTTGACATCCAATTTATGCCAGTCTTTCTTTTTTGGATCGGATGGATTAGGACAGAATGATGGTAGGATCAAGTTCTGTGACCTGTAGAAAATGAACGCCACCTTAGGTAGCACCGATGGATCTGGGATCAGTGAAACAGAATCCGGCAATATAATGCAGAACTTAGGGTGAGCTTACAGAGATGTAAGTTCTGAAATTCTCCTGGCAGAAGTAACTGCAATGAGGAAAGCCAGTTTCATGGATAAAATCCGCAGTGAAATTGTATGTATGGGCTCGAAGGGAGGAGCGTGGAGCATCCTCAGCACTTTGTGAAGGTCCCAGGTCGGGAACCTGTGCACCACTGGTGGAGAAGTCAGCGTAGCCCCTCTTAGAAATCTTTTCAGATGGGGGTGAGAAGACAAGTCTTTTCCCTTGAATGACGCCAGGAGAGGTTCCAGCACAGCTGCATGTCGCTTGACAGTGTTGGCGCTGAGACCCTTGTCTAAGCCCTCCTGTAAGAAGGATAGAAGCTCTGGTAAGGAGCATGCTTCTTAAGACAGCTTCTGGCTACCACACCAGTGTAGAAATACTCTCCAAGTAGATTGGTATATTTGGTTCGTCAACGAACGTCTAGAAGCCAGGAGCGTGTTCAGGACGCTTTGTTCATACCCCAGGCAACAGAGGATGTTGCGCTCAATCGCCAAGTGGCAAGCCTGTACCAGCTGGGATTGTGGTGCAGAATTGGACCCTGGCTGAGAAGAACATCTGCGTCCAGCAGGAAGATTGGCCCTTCCTCCGCAAGATGTAGAATCTCGGCGAACCATGGACATCTGGGCCAATACGGGGCGATCAAGATGACCTGTGCCCTCAAGAGATGAATGCACTGCAACAGCCGGCTCAGGAGTGACACCGGGGGAAAGGCATACATTAGATCCGGAGGCCACAGAGCTGACATGGCATCTGCTGCTTCTGCTTGGTGATATGGGAACCAAGCAAAGAAGCGTGGTAGTTGATTGTTGAGGCTGGAAGCAAAGAAATCTACTAGTGGGCATCCTAGCTTCCTGGTTATTTGCCCAAAGACTCTGGGATTGAGCTTCCACTCTGCTGAATGTAGCTCTTGGCGACTCAACCAATTGGTCTGTACATTGAGTGACCCGCTGATGTGGTGAGCTGCCCTCCCTGTCTGTTGACATGCACTTTGGCTATTATGTTGTCCGTATGGAGTAGAATGTCTTTTCCCTGTACAAGGGGCTTGAAGGCCAATAGGGCCAAGCGAATGGCTCTCAGTTCAAGCCAATTGTTACTGTGTTTTCTTTCACCCGAGATCCACAAGCCCTGAGCTAAGTTGGTCAGGCAGTGTGCCTCCCAGCTGTGGAGGCTGGTGTCTGTTGTTAGGATGACTCTGAGTGGGTCCAGAAATGGCCTCCCCCGGTTCAGGTTGAGGGGCTTCCGCCAGCACCCCAGAGAGTCTCTCACCTGCTGTGGGAGGAAAACCTTCCTGGGGCACTAGTCTGCGATGTCTTCCTGAAAGGGCAGCAGGAAGCATTGTAATGGGCGAAGAAGAAAACGCACCATCAGATCCAAGAGCTGGGCAAGGGTCATGACTGGAATCTTTGGGTGTGATAGCACCTCCTGTATTAGCCCAAGAAGCTTCTGACTGAGGGGTGGGCATAAACCTGTTCCCTGGGCCAGGATGTTAGTTAGATTTCACAGCCATGTAACACTGTCTCTAGTACCCACTGGTCTGACACGGAGGCCTTCCAAGCATGAAAGAATCGAGAGAGGCGACCTCCTACTCCCATCAAGTCACGGGTTTTGGCGCAACTTGGCCTGCTGTCCAAACTGCTGCTGCTCGGAGGCGAGTGGTCTGTTATTAAACTGCAGTCTATTCCAATTGTTGCGGTGGGTCCAATTGTCCCTGTCCCTGTCATTGTTGTGATAGTAGGGTCGAAAGGACCGAAAGGGCGGATTGGTTCTTTTATATGGCCATTTGTCATCCTTCCTTATGGCTGACAGAAGAGCTTTTTTCTTATCCTTCATTTCAATCAAGATGTCCTTGAGGACCTCATCCCCAAATAGCTTGGTTGCTGCAAAAGGAACTGCGGACAAATTGGACCGCAATGCTGTGTCCACTTGCCAATGCTTCAGCCAAAGCGTGCGTCTGGCCACCACGTTATTCACCATTGCCCGGGCTCCAAAACGCACGGAATCTAGCATTGCATCCACTATGAATGCTTGAGCTTTCTGTAGTTTCAGGATGGCTATTCGCTCCTCGGTCTCCATCACAGCTTTTAGAAAGAGTGTAAAATCTTGGCTTTCTGCCCAGGCTTTTATTTGATTGTCTCTGCTGCTGTTCTTTGTACTCTGTATTGCTTTTATGTTTTTGTTTTAAATTTTTAATCAGATTTGTTTTATATTTTTAGCTTAATATTTTAATTGTGTCTTTTTTACAATCTTGTTTTTAAATTTTGCTGTAAACCGCCAGGATTGTTTTAATGAAAGGCGGTATATAAATTTAACAATCAATCAATCAATCAATCAATCTGCCTCTGCCTGGCTGGTTCCGGTGGAGGAGACTGCAGCAGTTTGTCCGTCCACAGCAAGGATGCTCTAGAGACGATGGAAGCCGCAATGGAAGCTTGCACAGCGAGAGAAATACACGCATTCTTTTTTAGATGAAACTCAAGTTTCTTTTCTGTTGGGTTCTTAAGAACTGACTCCCCATCTCTGGGGAGGACCACCCCCGATGTGAGAGCTGCGACATGTGCATCTACCGGAGGGGTCTGAAAAATATGAGTTGCTGTGGCCACAAAGGCATAGTGCTTGTTTGTCAAAGACGAAGTCTTCTTCTGCACAGTGGGTGCTTGCCATTTCTGCTTCAGAACCTCAGTGAAAGTCTCAGGTAAGGGAAATAAGAGCTCTGGTGATGAAGTAGTCGGTAGCACTAGAGATTCCCTTGTAGGGTTTGCATTACTCAGTAATCCTTTAAACTTTAAACTGCGCTCCTTATCTTTATTCACCTTATTTTTATGTGTTCGTTTATGTTTATGAGTCTTCTTTCTCTTCTTAGGTGAGGAAGAGAAGGAGCCAGACCCCAAAGAGTCTGACGCAGAAGGAGGAGAGGCGCGGGGGTGCCCTCTGCGCCTGTGGCGTTTCCTGAGCAAACAATGGCTCTCTAGAGTGGTAGAAATCATGGATGAAAACCACTGGCGCCACTCATCGGAAAGTTCCCCCTCGGGAGGTGGGTGTGGCACAACTGGTTCCCTGGGTGGTTCTGCAGGTTCTGACCCTGCCCCACTGCCGGGGAGACCGGCCCACCTTGCTTCTGACTCACCGGGAGCAATGTTGGTGGACGACGAAAACAGCCCTGTTGAACAGGCGCCTGCAGTTGTGTCGGCGGTAATTGGAGTGGACCCGCGAGAGGGGCTCCCCCGCCTGGGTTGGTATCCTCCTCCACCTCGGATGACTCAGAGACCTGAGGGTGCGTTGTTGCTTTCCTCGCCCCTGAGGAACTTGGTGCTGCCAGGCCTGCACCTGCTGCTGAGCGTCGATATCAGGGGAGACTGGCCGTTTTGTGCCTTCGCACACTTTTTTCAGTTACAGCTCCCTGCTGGCAGTCCGCAGAGCCCTGTGGATCGTCTCCCTCAGCCGCGCCCAGCACAGACACAGTGGTCCGGGGCGGGCCGTTTTCCTCAGCCAGTACCTGCACGCAGTGGTGCAGGGACTTTGCCGCTTTCGTTTGTGCAGCAGGCTTTTTTGTTTGGGGCATAATGCCCTGTAAAACGCCGGCTCTCTAAGGCTCCATTAGGCAGGGAAGAGAGAGCTAACAAGAGTAGGAGGGAACAGAAGTGGAGGATGTTAGCAGCAAGGAAGCGGGAAGATTGGGCGGTCAAAAACAAAAGCGGGAAAGATCGAGGTGTTTTTGTTGTTGTTTTTAAGGCTTGAAAACAGTAGGAAGAATAAAGGTTTGAAGGGGAAAAAAGGAATGAAATTCCCAGTAAAGAAGAGGGAAGAAGCGGAAAGTCTTGTTCACTGTCCGCTCTGGAGCTCTAGCAGCATAAACTAAACTGGGGGGGGGGGGGGAGCGCTATCCTCCCGAGGTTTTTAGAGGCTTAAGGCTAATTAGCATAGTCCTGCCTCTCTGGAGTGAGCTCGGGATGATAACGCGCACGAGATGTCTTCCCACAGCAGCTGAGAAGGGGCGTCCAACTCTATCTTGTATCCGTGCTGTATTATTTTTAGCACCCAATTGTCTGTTGTAGAGGACTGCCAGGCGTGTATGAAGTCCGATAAACAGCCTCCTAGCCTGTTGGAAGACAAGTCATTGTTGTGGCTTTTGCCGCTTGGTTTGCATGGTCTGCTGCCCAGAGTTGCCAAAACCTCTGTATGCGAAACACTGCCTACCCCAGGAACCTCTCTGACCTCTGTGGAATCTATACCGGCCCCTGAAGGGGCGGGAGCCCCAAAAGGGCTGAAACTGCTGGAAACTTCTTTTCAAGAATGGGCCCTCGGGCTTATGATTATTAGAAGGCATGGTCTTTCTCTTGTCCTTTGATTCTATGAGGATGTCCTTCAAGGCCGCTTCGCCAAAAAGTTTAGTCGCATCATAGGAGACCGCCGTGAGATTATTCTTGTAAATGTAATCTACTTGCCAGTTTTTGAGCCACAAGTGTCTCCTGCCAATCACCGAGGCCGCTGATATGCGGGAGAAAAACCTAATCGTATCCAATGTTGCGTCTGCAATGAAAGCCTGAGCTTTCTGTAGTTTAAGCAATTGTTGGCATAGTTTGACAGGATCAGACCCATGCTCTTGAAGAACGTCATCTAGCCATAAAAGCGAGGCCCATTAAGACTACTGACGCCGAGGCTGCTGATCAAATGACAAAGGAGGAATTATCATGAACTGTCTTGAAGGATAGCTCCGCCTTTTTATCTGCTGGGTCCTTGAGGGCCACCTCACCATCTCTAGCGACCAGTGACCCCGACAATTGCGTGATCAGCGCATCTGCATTAGATGTTCGCAGTAAATCAGAAGCTTCCTGCTCAAAGGAATAAAATCAGTTAGCTACATTCATGGGTTTCCTGTTTGTGGCTGGTAGCAATCACTCCTGCTTGACTACCTCAGCAAATAAATCAGGTAGAGGCAGAAGCATGTCTCTCGGTTTTGACCTTGGAATTACTAGATCCCCTTTTTCAGCTGGCCCAGGTTCAGCAGGGACTTTTGTCTGAAGACCTACAGTTTTAACAAACCTGGACATGAGGGGGTTAAAATCTTCTGCCACAAACAAATGTTGTGAGACATTAGAGACATCAGGTTCCTCCCCCCCCCCACCAACCACTCTCCTTCCTCCTTATCAGGAATGGGGTCCTGTTCCTGATCCACGGAGACAGGGCCCTTAGGCTCCTCTTTGAACTCAGAGTCCAGATCATGCGACTGAACAGTGGCAGCGCGTTTCCTGGAGGGGGCTAACGGCCTAGGATTAGACGGCTTAAGGATCCCCTGAGTCACAATCTGAAATGAGACAATTTATTCTTTTTTCTCTTTTGAGTTTTTTGCGTTTGGAGATGTTTTTGCTTGGCCATCCACTTCTTGTGGGAGGGAGGACTAGCAGAGTCACTAGATGAAGACTCAGATGAAGTCATTCTCTTTTTGGACTTCTTTTTGGTGATCTAATCTGGTGAATCCTGTCCACAATTGCATTGCGAAACAAGGCTTGCCACTCAGGTGGCACCGCTCTTGGAAGGGAAAGGGAAGTGGTTTCAACACCTGCACTCTGATCCCCTACACTCCCTAGGCAGCTCTCTTTTGCATATTCATCCCCCTGAAGGCCCCCCATTACTTTCCCTGATTTGGAAGCTTCAGCTAGCTGTTGCTCATTTTTTGTCCTTGAGACAAAATGGCAGCTGTTTCTGAAGTTTGCGCCACTATCTGTGAGGGCCACCATTTTGCTAGCACCACCCTCCAGAGTTAAAACTATCACCCTGATCTCCTCCAAAGAAGGGGGAGAATTAGCTAAAGGGACCCTCAAAAATTTTACTTGCCGGTCTGAATCGAGAGCAAGAGGCTTCTGCTGGGCGTTTTGCTCTGAAGAGAGAGCAGAGGGGTCCTGCTGGGCGTGCCGGGCTGCCGAAGAGCACGTCTCACAGCCTGAAGGCAGGAAACACGCGGCAGACCCGTGCGGGCGGCTCTGAGGCGGCCGTCGCTGACGCTATGGCAGTTAGTGGCATGGGTGGCTGGGAAGCAGCCGTGACTGCTGCCAAAGCTCTGGGGGGCGTCTGAGTAGCAGCGGAGACTGCCGAGAATGGCGGCTCTGCTAAGAGGGGGGGGTCTCCAAACCCCCAAGAATTGCCCGGTCCAAAGAACTTCTGGTGGGCTCCGCGCGGCAGCAGGATAAGCCTGTACGATGCCCCAAACTCCATACAACAAGGGAGGAAAGTGGGGGAAGGGAGGAGAGGGAAAGCAAAAAGAGCGGTAACGCCAGAAGGGATTTGTTGGTTGGTTGGTTGGTACAGACAGGAGACAGACGAGGACAAAACGTGGATTAAGGTGGACAAGGAACTAGGATAACCAGAAAACTGAGGTGAATAGCATTAGAAACTGAGACACACACAAAGAGGCGGGTCTCACGATCAGTGAGACCCGCCTCCAGAGGGTTTGCGGGGAAAGTGAGCTAAGCCCGCTCTCCCCGCAGACGAGCAGGGAAACAGCCCTGGGCAGCCGCAGTGGCCGCCCACATGGCTGCCGGCTCTGTTACAGGGCCAGCAAGGACTGTGGGAAGCTCCAGCATGCCCTGCACGAGCGCGCAGGGCATACTGGAGAGACCCCTGAGCTGGGAGGCTGCTTTTTAGCCCCCCGGTCGGGGGTCTACCCGTGAGGTGCCACAGCACGGAGCTGCGCTGCAGCAACACACGAGCACAAAGACAGGGTTAGTGGAGCACTTGCTCCGCTAACCTCGGCTAAGGGCAGGGGCAATTAAGCGGTTTACACGACCAGCAAAAATCGGGCTAGGGTCTCCTAGCCTGATTTTTGCTGGTTGTGAGAATAGCCCCAAAGTTTGCTGCCTAGAGCTATCGAGGACAGAAAGAACTGGGGCGAGGTTATCCCCATCAGCCCCAAGTGGGTGTATCTTTCTAGTTTTAACCTAGCCAATCTGTCCTGCCTTGGACCTAGTGGAGGAGGATAATCCACGAGATGTCTCTGTCAGTTAGCAACCGAGAAAACGCTACTGCGCGGAGTTGCAAAGCAAGTTCATTGCTTGAAGCCCTTGGGAGAGGCAGGACTTCTCATTCTGGGGCCCCCTTTCCCACAAGCAGCACACAGCCCACCAAGCTGCCTCGACTGATCCTCTGATCCTCGGCCCCTTCCTCACGTCTACCTCACAGCTACCTCTGGCACATAGGAAGCAGCCTTCTAGCGAGTCAGACGCTTGGTCCATCTGGTTCAGTTTTGTCTACGCTGACTGGCAGCATTTCTTCAAAGTTTCAGGCAGGAGACTCTCCCAGGTCCTTTCCAGATTACACACTACAGCAGGGGTAAAATGCTTTGGCTTGGCAGGATTGTACTGAAAACAACCCCCAGAATCTCAAACTCCTACAACGGGATAAAACAGCTACTTTTTTGCGACACACATGCAATGTTGTAGCACTATAATGCAAAGATAAAACCCAAAAGAAGGCATGGGAAATGTGAACAGCACCTTGCTGTCAGCGCAGGGCCTGTGGTGTCACAACACAGGAAGTACGGAAGCACACTTTGCAGATCCTTAGTGACCCTGCTGTAGGGCTTAATCTGGAAAGCGCCCCAGCCCTCCCTGGAGATGCTGCCAGGGAGTGAACCTGGCACCTTCTGCATGCCAGGCAGAGGCTCTTCCACGGAGCTAAGGCAGGCCTTGCTTATCAAAGAGGACCAATCATGCCGGCTACCTCATGACCAGCTCTCCGCCTCGGGACTTCTCCGTAATTTTTTCCACCCCAACTGGCAACCCATTCCTGACTACTGTGAACTGCCACGTGTGCCTGCACACACAGCCTCACAGAGCAAACCGTCACCGTGAGCAACAGGTGTGTGGAGCAGGAGATGGGTGGGCCTGATGGTCTTCTCTGCCCCTGACAGGAGAGGGCTCGGTCTCCAAGGAGGAGGGGCTGGCTATGAATTCCTGGCCCAGAAGCAGAAGAGACACCCCTCCCCATACCCCCGTGGGCTGCTCATGGGGGCCCTGGGGCGGCTCTACCTGAAGCACTCATGGATCCAGAGGCGTGTCAGGCTGGGCTTGGTGTCGTGGAAATCCTTATGAGCCCGTAGCATGCCCTGGAACACCTGAGCAAGGGGGAGGAGAGAATCAGAGTGGACCCCAGGCCAACTGCCGGGCTGCAGGCACCACCCCTCCCATCTGCCTCCCCATTCAGGCAGCTCACAAGCGCAGAGGGCACCCATCAAGCGGCACCTGCCCTAGTGCCTGTCCAAAGGGAGGGTCACAACAGCCCAGCTCACCAGCCCGTTTGCGGAGGGAGAAGCAGCCTTCTGCTCACAAAGCCATTTTTGCAAACCATTGTCTCGTGCAGGGAGGAATCGAGAACAGTGAGGCGGGGGGAGGAGCTTAATGGCAGAACAGAACTCTGGGCCTTCATCTGAGGAGCCCCGTTTGGGAGCTCCTGCTCCAGACCAGAGGCCAGCAGCAGCCCCAAGGCACATAAGGGCCCTTCTGAGCCAGTCAGCCCCGCGTGGTGCCCCCCAGAGGTGAAAAGCCTCAAAAACCATTTCCCCCACCCTGCCCCCCTGCCCAGGTGAAAAGGCACAGAGTGCAGTCCGTGGGCGTTTTGTCAGAATGGCTGCTGAGCTGACACCCACTCAGGAAGAAGAAAGACCCCCCCCCAGGTCCGCCCCCATGGCGGCTAGTTGATTGCTGCGGAGCAGAAACCAGGGTGGGGGGCAGCTGGCAGAGCCCAGCTGGTGTGTGTGTGCAACTTGGCGGCTGCCCTTTGATGTGTGCGAGGAGAGCTCCGGGGCTTGGGCCGGGGACAAACATTCAGCGGCATTTGATGTCTACAAACTCTCTCCAAAGTTCCCGCGCCTATTTGATGTGCGCTCTGCAGAGCTGGCGGGAAGGAGAGGCAGCTGCTCGCCTGGAATCCTAATGCTCTCACCCCCCCCGCCCCATCCCACCCCCCACCCCCGAGGCTCACTCCCCAGCCCTGGCCTGGCTGGCAGGAGCACAGAATGCATCCACCCTGCTGGGGGACCAGGAGGGGCAGCAAAGCCAGTTCCGCAACCACAGGGGGCTCAGAATTCTGCGATCCAAATACAATGGGCAAGGGCATGCATGCAGTCTGCATAAAATGCCCCCGATTTGCATGCGCTTTACCATTAGAGAGGCCACGGAATTCTGAGATATTCAGCCCCCATCATTGCTCTGAGAAGGCACAGCCCCACAAAGTGTCCGTAAGGTGCCAAAAGAGAAGAGAGGAGAAAAAAGCAAAACTTTGATTCTGTGAAAGCCACGGTATTAGGCAAGAAAAGCAATGAAGATGTTAGGAAGACAGCAGGGAGGGGAGTGAGAAGCAAGAAAAGCTCCTCTAACTCTAAGCAGGGAAGAACTAACAAGGACTCGCTTCCTTGCCTGAGGCGGAATGAGCTGGGAACTTGTGGGTGATGCCCCCCCCGCCCGCTTGTATACAGAGCCGCATCAATCAGACGGCACCTGCCTCCTCCCTGCCCCCCCCCACTGATCCCCGCTTCAGAGGGAAGGGAGGGAGCCACGTGGCCAGGGACACGGCCACCCACCACGTCCCCCGCCACATGCTCTGCCCCAGGCCAGTCCTAGCTGGAGGGTAGAGCTGCCCCCCCCCTTGCAAAGCCCCTGCATTGCTGGCTCCATTGCAGAGCCGGCTCCTACCTTGGAAATGTCACGCAGGTTGAAGAGGTAGTGGATCTTGGCTGGAGTGGGCAAGAACCTCTGGACGACGCTGTTGTAGAGCTCTATGGTGGCCTCCGTGATGACGTTCCCGATGGGCTTCACCCCTTCGTCAAAGTTCTGGAGCTTCTGGTTGATCATGGTGCCAAAGATGCGACGGATCTGGGACTCCTGTGAGTGGTGAGGAGGGTAGCATTCCCAGGCCAGCAAACACAAGTCAGGGGGACTCCACCAAGGCGGAGGCGGAGTAATGGTGGCCACGTGGGCCCTTTGGGACGTGGCCTCCAGCTAGGGCCCCCCAGCACTCCCCACGGGCCGGGGGGACCATATAGTAGGCCCTCACACAAAGCGCCACAACTCAGCACCACGCGAGCTGCAAATCCCCGCTGCAGGCAGAGGAACCCACAGGAGGGGCCCCAGGGCTGGTTAGGAGCCCTGGGAACACACGCGGCGGGGCCATGAGGAGAGCCCCCACTCTCCCCGCTCCACAGGGGACTGGGAAGCAGCTGGTGTCCAGCAGGGAAGCCCTCAGGTGCTCCTGGAGCAGAACCAGGGGCTGCAGCTACTCTCCACACTCAGCCTGTTCTAAACGGGAGTTTTAAACAGAAACCTTCTTCTTTTGCCTAGTTCTGACATGATTTTAATTGTGAACAGACTAGGCCGTTTTTAGCAGGAGGGCTCGCCTGCTCTTTTCCATGGCTATCTTTTGCAATACTGCTGTCTTTTATAAAGTCCTGTTCCCATTGTACTGGTTTACTTCTCTGGACATGGCCTTCTGAATGTGAGAAGTTAAAAGGCTGTAGATGCCTCCTTCCAGTCCGGAGAGGCCTCCCCCCACGGCCCCCCTCCAAACCAGTTCCTGCTCTTCTCCCACCCCTTGCTCGTCTCAGGCTCGTGTCTGGGCAGTCCAGGGCTAAAGGCCCTCTTCTGCCACAGAATCCACTGGGCAGACTCAGCTCAGTTGCAGTGGCCCAGCTGTAAAAGGGGCCCAACCGTAACATGAGCAGCACATCGGGCAAGTGTTGTTGGAGGCTGGGAGAAATCAAGTTTTAAAAAGAGTGGTGTGTTTAAAGGAATCCCTGAAGGCATCCAGAGATACCGCTGTCAGTCAGCCCTAACCTTAGACTCATTCTCCCGTGGCCTGGCCCTCAGATCAGGCCGAGCCGCTGCCTCAGGCACTGGATTTGGGGTAAAGTGTGAGAAGCAGAGCCTCAGCTCATTGGAAGCACAAGCCAGTGGGAAGTTCTCCTGCGCAAGCCCCACTGAAAAGAAAGGGAGCTTGCACAGGAGAACGTCCCACTGGACTGTGCCCCACATTAATTAGCCAGGAGAACACCAGTTTGGATGTGTTGCCTCAGGCACTGAAACACCGGGCCTCATCGCCAGCATCCACCGCAACGGCCAGCCCGGCCCAGCCCTGGCCTCAGCAGCTCCGCTTCCGAGGAGACTCTGGTTCAGTGCTGCACAGGGCAGGAAAGGCTGCTTGGGACTCAGGTGCGTGGAGGTGACAGCCGCGGTGGTGTGTCATACCCCCTCCCTGAACTCAGAGAGGCTCTAGAAGTCCAAAGGCCGGCTGGACAAGCCCCGCAGCAGGCTGCTTGTGGGGCGGGGGTTGTCCGCCCAGAGAGAAGGCCCCGAGGGGCCGGGTGGCGTCTCTGGCTCTGATTGCCTGATTAACCCCTGGCCCTGGAGCCGTCCCAGCCGCCCCGCGCTCGGAATGTCTAAGCAGCCCTTACTGTTGGGAAGGTCATGTTGATGAGGTTGAAGCGGCTCTGAAGTCGGCTGGATATCACCGTGCGGCCTCCTCCGGGGGGTCCCATGGCTGCCATCAGGAACATGTCCTGCGGGGGAGACAAACAGGCATGGATCAAAAGCCAAAGACAAACGGAGGCCTTTCTTCCCTCTCCTCCTTTCCATTAAAGCGTTTCAGTAGCGCGACGACTAAATGGTCCGGAGGGACCCCGCAGAGGGGGAGGGGAGCGAGGCAGTCAGCATACCAAGCAAGGGCCTGCGTAGAAGGGGAGGCTGTAATAGCTGCAGCAGCATGCGCCACGCTCCAGCCGAGAGACGGCAATGCTTCTCACGCTGCCCCCCCCCGTCCCCCCACCCAAAATCCAGACACACACACAGGCTCTTGGAAAGAGGTGGGCAACTGTTCCAGGCACAGACGGCGTCTCTGCTTGTAGGCCACCGAGTTTCCAAACGAGTGAGCAACTAGCCCACAAGTACCCAGGGCAAGATGGCAGCGGCGCCCCAGAGCCTTGCCCCACTGTCCCTAAGGAGGGGCTGGGAGGACGGCAGGCCTCACCTTGATGTACTTGATAGTCTGCTTGGCCCGGTCATACCAGAAGCCATAGTCCAGCCAGAGGCGGAGCAACTCCAGGGGGGGCTGGGAGCCAAAGAGGTCCTTGGCAGGCATGTTGAGGTCGTCCATGAAGGTGATCATGCTCTTGCCGCCCAGAGGCACGTACACCCCCTTGGTGCGCTTCTCCACACGGCTCTCTATGATGCCCTGGACGTTGTTCGAGGTGGTCTGGCGGAGGGAGAAGAGGGCAGCAAAGTGGAGGGCGAGGAGGATGGAGGCTGGCCCGCAGGGAGCAATGCTCCCTGAGCCCCAGCGGCAGCCTCCCCATGCCCATTACCTGTGCCGACATGTTGATGGTCAGGACAGCCCATTTGAGGCTGTCGAGGGACTGGAGCACACCCTGTGCGATGGAGGTCTTGCCTGTCCCCACCAGGCCCACGAGCAGCACGGGGTTCTGGTTGGAGACGAGGGCGGTGACCAGGTAGTCGTAACGCATGGTGTCCACGGTGGGGACGAGGATCTTGTAGAAGGGGGCGCTGGGAAGAGAGCGGGGAGGCTAGGCTCAACTCGAGAGCAAAGGAGGAGGGCAGCGGCTTTGGTCGCGCTTCAGACCCCAGGCCCACCAGGCACCGGAGCTTGCCCCTCCCCAAAGGGCAACGCCTGCTGTGAGCCCCCAGTGTTGCTACGGCTGATGAAACAATCACGTCCTTTCAGAAGCAGCTGCCAGAGCCCCACGAAGGACACTGGTCGAAATGCATGAAGACATCTGACACGAGACGCAATGCGTGCGGCTGTCATCCCCACTGGAGCCTGACAGCTTGGAAGGAAGCCACCATGAATGAAAGCTTGTCCCTCCGCCCAGCTCTGATGCAGAGGGCCAGCAGCCCATGGCAGCTCTGGGACCACGTTCCGGTAATTTCAGGCCACTGATCCGATTAGAGAGTTAGGGGGCAGGAAATGGACCCAAGCCACCGACTTGAATGACAAGAGCAGCTGTGTGCCTCAGTGGCCCTGCATGGTGCCCAGAAGCCAAGCGGCAGGATGGGCAGTGGGGTTCGCTCTGGGAAGCAGACCCCCAGGGAGTCCTACCACCCTCCCTCTGTCATGGCTGCAAGAGGAGAGAGGGTGCCCTGGACCCTGAAAGGACTGACAGGTCTGCTGAGAGGAGTGCCATCGGCCCAAGGAAAACAGGTCTCCCTCAGGCCCATGCTCCAGGGCACCTTCCAAGGAAGGACATGTCTTCTTTTTTGCATAGGAAGGTCCACTGAGTCCGGCCTCCTGCTTCTCACAGGGGCCAAACTGCCCACAAGCAGGGCAGGAAGGCAGCAACCCATTCCTGCTGTGGCACTCCAGCAGCTGACAAGCCCTGACAGACTCCGCCTCAACCGTGAAATGGTCACATCTGCAGCCAGCAGCCGCCACCATATCTTGGGGCAACAAGTTCCACCCAATAGCGGCCCAGCCTAACAAGCCAAGGGGGCTCCAAGAGGCATAGCTTCCTCTGGCTCCTGGCAGCTCCATTGGCGGCTCTCTCTCGCTCATCCCACACAGCTCTACCTGACCAATGGCCAGCCTGCAGGCATGGAGGCTCTCATCATCACTGGGGCAGGATGAGAGGAAGAGAGGTGCCAACAGAGCTGCCAGGAGCCAGAGGTAGCCATGCCTTGTTTGGTGCCCTCCCGGTTCGTTAGGACCCGCCACTACTGGTTCCACCCATTCATTACATTTAGTATGAAGGGCTTCAATCGGCTGCCTTTGAACCTCCCTTGGGACAGAAAACTCAGGGCAGCAGGTGTAATTTTGAGGGATTGCATCACGCCCACATTAAGTCCCAAGAGCTGGTCTTGTGTGGGAGCAAGCATGACTTGTCCCCTTAGCTAAGCAGGGTCCACCCTGGTTGCACATGAATGGGAGACTTGGTGTGTGAGCACTGCAAGATATTCCCCTCAGAGGATGGAGTTGCTCTGGGAAGAGCAGAAGGTTTCAAGTTCCTTCCCTGGCAGCATCTCCAAGATAGGGCTGAGAGAGATTCCTGCCTGCAACCTTGGAGAAGCCGCTGCCAGTCTGTGTAGACAATACTGAGCTAGATGGACCAATAGCCTGACTCGGTATAAGGCAGCTTCCTATATTCCTATGTTCCTCCATGACCAGGACTGGTGAACACAAGAGGATTAGGCAACAGCCTCCTCCACCTTACTCACTTGGGTGGATATCTCCACATCTTGGGAAGCTTATCCTCAAAGGAAGCCCACTGCTTCCGCTTAGGGTCAACGTAATACTCGTACACCGTGTCCTAAGAGGGAAAGAAGGCAGACTGTTGGGTGGAAAGACACTGCCATGGTCCAAACAAAGGAGTTGGTCCCAATCTGGCAAGGGGTGGTGGATTATGCTGGGTGGCAGAAGGATTTCAAATTTGGGTGGAGTCTTCAATGGGGGCTGTTGGAAAAGTCTTGATTAATGGGGGTGGGAGGGAGAAGAGAACTGAAAGTGCTCCAGATGTCCTGAGGAAGCAGTTTTCCGCCAGGAGGAGACAGGAGGCCAGAGAGAAGGGACAAGTAGAATCCATCCTGGGGTGACAATGGCCTCTGCTGTCTCTCAAGCATGCTTCTTCACATTTCCTTCCACAGAGAAAAACTCTTCTTTCTCATGTTGCCCTCACACAGCCTCTAAATTTCCAATTATGTTCCCTGTCATTGTGGTTTGATTTCTCTTTCCTCCCCACCCTTTGGTGTATCTTCCATCATTCTACCCAAACACCGCCTCGCTACAACCTGTGGGAGTCAAGGCTCACAGCACGAATGCAACCCACAAAGCAGCCCTTAGTGCAAAGGGCCTCTCATCCAAGTGACCTTGTTAGGGAAGGAGCCCTCCATCTCTCGAAGGTAGTTGTCGATTTTCTTCCGGCCCTCCTCGTCCACTGCTGCACATAGGGACCAGATCATGCTGAAGATAAAGTACATCTCCACCACCGTCAGGTAGTTCTCGCTGTCTGCTGGGTTCAGCTGGGGGAAGGACAGAGAACTCAATATGGTGCAACTCTTCTAAAATTCTGGCCCCCTGAATCTCTCCTAGGCACAGAGCCTCAGGGGGCACAAGGGCAGCGTTTGAGATTGACAGTGCACTGGCTAGCAAAACGGGAACAGTCTCTAGCCATTAGCTGGCATGGCAACAGTGCTCCAGAGAGGGCACTTTGGGAAAACTTCCCAATCATTTCAGCACTGATCCAATTATTGGATATTCATTCAGTAATTTATACCCTGCCTTTCCTGACTAATGGTTGGCACATGGTGCCTAACAAAAAAAACCCCAAAATATACAGTAAAAAACAAAACAACATGATCTTACCACAAGGGTTCCCAACTTTTGAGACTCCAGATCTTGCTGGACTACGACGAAGGCCATGGTAGCTGGATGCTGGGAATCGTTGTCCAGCAACATCTGGAGACTCAAGGCGGGGAACCCTAGCTGAGGAGGATGGGAGCTGCAGACCAGCAATCTCTGGGAATCCTAGATTTAAGACAATACTAAGGGCAGCAGTAAAAATACACAACTAAAGCTTCACTGATAGAAGGAAGTCTTTAAAAGGCCTCCAGGGTGTTTTCCAGATTACACACTGCAACGTACTCGCAACGTATCAGCTAAGTATAATCCCTCCGTATACCCATGTTTCCACATCCGTGTCGCTGCACTGTCAGCAGGGTGCCATTCATATTTCCCACACCTTGATTCAAATTTTAATGATGCACGTTTGCCCTACAATCTTGAAAATGCCCTGCAGGAAAGTAGCTGTATTTTTCCATTCTAGGAAGCCTTGCCTCGCATGTTATGCGTTGTAGCATGTTTCAGGATAGACAGTTCTTTGCCCCGCCTCATCCATGCTTGCTAACCCTAACCCTAACCCTAACCCTAACCCTCGCCGGGCGAAGAGAAACAGCCAGGGAGGAATCTCGACTTTCCCCTCCTTTCCTCCCCACAGATCCCAACCCCCAAACTCCTTCCTCTTCTGCTTGCTTCCAATATAACTTGAGCTTGTCAACACAGGGGGGAGGGGAGAGCAGCTGAGCAGATTGATGAATCCAACCCTTTCTCGTGCACTTTTTACTGAAAGAGGAAGCCCATTGAACTAAATCATTTACTTTTGTGCAATCCCACTTGCTTACTACAAGGCAAAGGGCAGGGAGAGAGAACAGTCACTTACTTAAAAGGAAATCCATTGAACTGAATCATAGTTCATTTACTTCTGTGCAATCTCACTGGAGGAGCGCTCCCCTCCCCTCTGCCTCTTCCCTCCTCTTTCTTCCTTCCTTCCTTCCTTCCTTCCTTCCTTCCTTTCTTTCTTTCTCTGGAGATGCACCAGTTCCTGTCTTTCCCCCTTCCTGGCTCACCACAGGATTCCCTTTCGCTCACCCAATAAGCAGTTCCCTTGTTTTGTCATTCCAGAGTATCTCCTCATGCACCCCACTCCCCCTCTTTTCTTTTTTTAATTTCCTCCTGATTTTTCTTGCGCAAAACTAGAATGATGCAGGACAAAGTTAGATTTTTGTTTTGGAACGTTGCTCCCCTCCTGCTGGTGGATATGTGCAAGGCAGCCGAGAAGTTACAAAAAACAATTTCGCATCACCCCCCGCACGGCAACTCTATTGGCCCAAATGGAGCAGAAGGAGGGGCAGATAAACGCGTTTCAAGGAGAATATGGACAGTCCTGCTTTGAAAACACATTGCAATCGATGGAAAATATGAATGGCCACCAGCCTACAACAAAGCACTGAATAACACTTTACTCTCGGTTTTAAACTGTTGCACTATTCCATCACACTTTGCTCTACCCATTGCAAATCTCATAGTCCAGAAAAGCCCAGAACAAGAAAGGTTTCACATGCCATTTAAAAGCAGCAAAAGTGGAAATGGGAGCTGGGTCAGGTGGAATACTGAGCAGCATGCTGGAAACACAGAATGGAAGACCTGCAGTATTGGAGCATGGTTATCTGAGGCCTCATCAGGATGCGGTCCAGTTTTGTATCTCAAGAAGGTTAGAAAGCATGACTGGAAAGTCCTACCCTAAAAACTTGAGGCGAGACAATAGCAGCCTTCGGAATTCAGGGCAGCCTAATTTTAGTGTTCTGGATTGCTCTGCCCAGAAGAAAAGTGTTCTAGGCTGCTCTAGCCACACTCTTGTGCAAGGTGGCAGGGTTGCCCATGATTACCACACTCAGTTTGTTGGGTGTCTTGGTGAGAACCAGGCCCCCAGAATAGCCTGAGATCCCAGAAGCACCATGGGGCAGCTGCCTGAGCCTCGTCTGCCACTCACCCCATTCTCTGAAGCGGCCAAGGATGAGAAGAGCTTGCAGAGAGCCACAATTCCGCTATATTCAGAAATCGGGACCAGCTCCTGACAGTTGTCCTTCTTGAAGGTGAGGATCTTGTTGGTGAATTTGTCAAACATGCGCTGGAGGGTTTCTGCTTCAGCCTGAGAAGAGACAGATGTGGACGAAAGCTCACTCATGGCCTCTAAGCAGACCCAGATAATTTAATATTCTCTGGATAATGTCCTATCTGGCTATTCACATCTCCACCTGCCCAACTGCTTCCTCGATCTGATGCACTCTTCTGCTGGCTTTTCTCGTAATAAGCTGACATTTACTGTGCTCCTGGGCAAGGTACCTCCAGAGTTTCCCCATCACTGCAGCCAACCCAGAACCGTCAGGATTCTTTCTGCCATCACTACTGCTGGTTTTTCCATCCAAAGGAGACAGGTGTCCAGGAGGGCTGGAGCACGGAAGGTGGCAGCACTTGGGGATGGCAGGGGCATGGCAGAAGGAAGGCGTGTGGGGCAGAAAGAGACTCAACTGGCCCTGCTGTCGTGGAGACTATCTAGAGGCAACTACAGCTGGGTCTTAAAATGGACCCAATCTACTATCCCAGAATTGTGTGATCCAGGGATCTCAATCTCGTTGGACTACAACCCATCAGTCCCAGTCACTTTGGCCATAGTGGCTGGAGATGATGAGAGTTGTAGTCCACCTACTTCTGCAGACTCAAGCTTGAGAACCTCTGGCGTAATCCACAGAGCTCTACTCCTTCTCCAATCCTGTACCTTTGGGCGCTTTTCAATCCAGGAAAGGACATAGGGCTTCCAGCCCAGGTCGCTGTAGTCAGTGTAAACCATCCCACACCGAGAGACAGTGGCTGGTGAAGCTACTGCAAGGTTCTCTACTTCAAAGAGCAGGGAAACCTGATGGGAAGAGAACACCATGAAGCGCTCTTCAGTTGTGGCTGGGGACCAGCTGGGAAGCCAGAGCCCCCCTTGCTGTGGGGAGCCTCTCCTGCTCACCTGTTCAGGCATGGCAATCCTCTCACCATTGATCAAGGTCAGCACTTTGTTGTCATCCATGACTGAGTTCATGCTCTCAATCCACAACGTGTCCACTGGGCCATCAAAGAGGATCCACTTCTCGTCCGGTTTCTCATCTGGCAGCGGTGGAAGAGATGCCGTGTGAGAGCTTGGGGAAGGCCAGGAAACTCAAAAGACAAAATCTGGATCCCTTGCCCAAGACGGGATCACCTCCCCGGCCACCCACCTTGACTGGAAGCCATGTTCGTTCAGAAGGCCAATTAGCAGGCTGAGAAAGGTCTCCCTGGGACTTCCAAGAACCTGGACTAGACAGACCAAAGGTCTGACTCAACTCTTTATGAACCCACTGGAATGCATGGATGCTTTGTCTGTACATTCCAAGGGCTCATAAGTAAGAAGTCAAACCAACAGTCCATCTGGTCCAGGACAGTGTAGGCGGTGGCTCTGGGAAGCCCTGGGGAGAGGAAGAACTTTCTCTGCTGGAGGAGTCTGCAACAGGCCCTTCAGTCACCTTTTTAATTTCTCCACATCAATGAGAGCTAAACAACTATTTTCCTTTAAATGACAGCTGGGATTCGCAGGGATCTGAGAGGCAGATGGCACCGTACAAGGCCAATTCAGTGGCAAAGGGCGGGGCATGTAGCAGTAAGGCCTGGCCCAGCAACGGACCAGTCCCACACACTGCGGAGAAAGGTGCTGAAGTGGCTGCACAAGGTACGTGCTCAGCCTCCAACCCAATCACCACGGCTGCCTCTACAACACCACTCAGAGCCTCCGGGATTGCGACAGACACAGAATTTCCAGAAGAAAAGCAGTGAATTTCCTTCCAAGGACTTGCTGAAGAGGTTGATTGGCTCAGACAGACAGAGGTGCCAGCTTTCGGAGAAAGGAGGTGTGATTGGCAACCGGCACCTGGCACAGCCGAGATGGGCCCTCCAGAGGGTAAATACCTGTGCAGGCTTCGCGCATGATGGAAGCCAGGATGCCATCGCACCACTCGCTAGTGGCAAGATCATATCTCCCAAACAACTCCCCCAGGCTCACGGCTTTGGGGTTGAGGGAAAACTCCTGCAGAGGGGTCAGACCGGGACAGGGCGGGTTAGTGGTGCCAGGACACTGTCCAGTGACAGGCAGTCTGCACTCTGAGCAGCCCACAGGTTGCAGTCCAAGCAGAAGACCAAGCAGGGCAGGGGGCCAGGGCAGCCTGGCTGGACCAGACACTCCAGAAGGCCAGTTTCCACGCTCTGCTCCCTGGCGCCAAGTGGCTCTTCCTCCCCTCATGGCTGCATGGAGAATAGGGCCAGGTTTGTTCCCAGCCTGCCTGCAGAGGGTTGGGAGCAGCAGAGACAGAAATGGCACAGGCCACAGCCACAGAGCCAGACTCCGTAAGCACGCCGAGGGGTGGGGTGGGGGAGAGGTCCCAGCCGCATGCGAAGCAGCACATGGCAGACCACAGGCCAGCCACTGCACAGGAAGGGCATGCAAATGAGGAGGAAGCCTGAAGAGAGCTGAAGCGGCCCACCTTCCAAGTCCCTCATTCCACCAGTGGGAGCCCAGAAGTGCTCCCCAAGCAGCACAGGCTCGCCAGGCTCCCGCCCCTAATGACCATAGAGATTGGGGTCAGACAAAGGGCCCCCCCGACTCCTCCCTCCACTGCTTTCTACCTGCAGGAGGCTGCCAGCCCGTGTGCCCAGATCATCGCTGGTGCCCCCTTGGGGCGAGACTATCAGGCAAACTGCATGAGCCAGGCCTGAGGCGGGGCAGGCAGCACTGCCCCCCACCCGGGATGTGGTGGCAGTGTTGATCTCACATCCTCACAGCTCAGCACCGCCCCGGCCCCTGAAGGCCAGGCCCCACAAAGCAGCAGAGTCCCTCGAGAGCTTCGGTGCCAGTGAGCTGTGCCCAAGAGCCCTGTGCCATGACCGAGGGAGAGGCGAAACCGAGGCGAGGAGAGGCTAGCCGGGAGGGCGATGCCAGCGAGCGTCGCCCAAGAGAAGGCCAAGGCCAGGGCAGGGCTGAGCTGGGCCTCCGCCCAGGGCCTTGCTCCTCCTGGGTGCCTGACCTGCCCCTGGCACGCTGCTGGTCCTGAGCAGCAGTGCTCCTGCAACAGCAGCCCAGGGGCCAGATCCATCCCATGGCCAAGGAGCAGGCAGCCCTCTGCTCTTCTCGCCGCTACAAGGCCCCTTTCGCACCAGCCAGCTCCTCACAGCTGCCCACAGGAGGCAAGAGCCCCTGCTCTGCTGGCAGAAGGTCCCCGGCTCAAGCTCTTAAGGAGAGCCTCCCCTCTCTGCAGACCCCAGGGGTGGCGGGGGGGGAGCCCCTGTCGGCATAAGCAGCACGGCCTGCCTCTGTATAGAGCAACTTCACGTATTCAAGGGGAAGCTCCCAGAACCACATGGGCTGACCAATGACCAATGCAGAACAGGGAGGGGAGGGGGGGCTCGGCCCCTTTCTCTGAGCTCTGCTCTCACCTAGTGATCCTGGGAACACTGGGAAGATAAGCATCCCCTACAGAACTCACTGCCACAGGATGCGGTCACAGCCACTAATTCAGATGGCTTTAAAAGGGGATGAGACAAATTCATGGAGGGGGAGGAGGGGCCTAAACATGGCTCTGAGTCATGATGGCTCGATGGAACCTCCTAAGACCAGGCGCTGGGGGCAGGCAACAAGGGAGAGCTGTTGCCTCCAGGCCCTCCCGCTGCGGGCTTCCTGGAATCATCTGGCTGGCCACTGCGGGAAACAGGATGCTGGGCTAGGTGTGCCCTGAGTGCGACCCAGTGGAGCTCTCCTGATCATCTCCCTGCCCGGTCTCTCTTTGGCCTAGCAAAGCCATGCCTGGCACTCAGGGGCTCGGGGCACCCGGGATGCAGCCTGGCCTGCAGAGCCGGACTCTCTTGGCTCTCAGGCCCAGGTGCTTAGAAGGCCAGCCCACAGGCCAGAAGGAAGAGAGGGTCCTAGGGCATGCGCAGTGCGCGCCACCTACAGAGAGGCTTGAGCCCCGGCACCTCTCCCTCTCTGCCTTGCCCCTCCATGGCAAGAGCTTCGGGCTCCGATACCTGCACACGCTGTCCGCATGACGCAGGACAGAATGCCGTCTGTCCACTCATTGGTGTTGAGGTCATACTCGCCATACAGTTCGCCCAGGGAAATGGCCTTCGGGTTCAGGGGGAACTCCTGGATGCCAGCGTGCCCAGCAAGGACAGAGAGAGGTGCAGGGAAAGGGGGGAGAGAGGGGGGGAGACAGCAAGCCACAGTCAGAAAGAAGCAAAGGGGCCCAAAGCTGGCTAACTAAGACCCAGCCAGTCCTCTGTGCTTTCAAACCAAAGACCACAGGGCAGAAGAAACCACAAGCCTGGGGGTGGTGGGTCATTTGCCCACCCCCTCTAATAAACCCCAAGGGGAACCCGTCCAGTGTGTCTGGCCTTCCATCCCAAGGAAGGGACACAGGACTGCACCCAAACAGCCAAGGCAATTCACCCCAGCAGGGAGAGAGAAAAGGAGGGGGCAGAAGACACCACAAAGCGAAGAGGGCTGGCCCAGGAAGTACCAGCAGCCAGGAAGGAAGTCTGGAGTGGGCCCAGAGGAGGAGACTGCCCACACAGGCTAAGGCCAGCCAGGCAGGGGGCTGGCTCTCTGCTCTGCCCAGGGCTGGTGCCCGGACACTGGGAAGATGCTGAAACAACCCACTGACCCGGACCATGTTGAAGGAGGTGTCTCCGCTCTTGTGCAGGCTGCAGAGGGTGGCCTGCAGGGCCCGCCAGGTCACGGTCTTGCCACTGCCCGTGTTGCCCACGATCATGGAGGAGTGGCGGGAGTTCTTGGTCTCGTATAGCTGGATCACCTTGGTGATGGTGAAGGGTATCACCTGCAGCCCCATCTCCCTCAGCTCCAACTCCAGCATCTCCTTGAGCTGTGTGGAAAGGAGGGCAGGAAACCTTGAGGCCGGAGAGCTGCGCAAACAGCACCTGGGTGAAGGTGCCCTGCCCCACGGCACGGCTGCCGCCTGCTTCTCACACTGCCACCGCCAGCGAGTGCAAGGGGGTGCCTTTCCCTAGAGCACAGGGCCTTAGCACTGGGGCCGGCCTGCCTGTGCCCCACATCCCAGGAAGAAGGTGCAAAGGCCAGGGCACGCTGGGCCAGAGACGGGGGCGGACTGGCCGGCTGACCTTTCCGTAGTCAATGACGGGGCACTCAATGCCGGGAAAGAGGTCCTGAGTGATGGCATTGAAGAGGGGCACGTCGCCGGACGTCAGCTTGGCAATGTTCATGTCCTTCATGGCCATCAGGAGGACCTACAGGGAGAGAGAGAGAGCAGGAGAGGCGGCTGACGGGGGCCATCCACACACGGCCACCCACCCTCACCACCACGCCCCAGCTGTGGCCTGCTCCCCCGTCGTCCCAGCATGGGGCGGGGGGAGCTCTCCAGCCTCCTTGCGGCACGGCTGCACGCAGGGCACCTCACCTCCTCATCCGCAAGATCAGGCCGCACCCGGCGCTTCTTCCCCGCATAGCGGAGCAGAGACGTGAGGGCCCGAAGGCCAAAGTCATAGTGGTCCTGCTTGGACAGCTGCTGCACTGCCAGGGAGTACAGGGTGTAGACCTTCTTCGCGAGGACCTGGGCAGGGGAGAAAGCAGGCTGGCAAACCCCCTCCGGACAGCCCTTTCCCCGCTCCCGCCACCCCACCCCGCACACGGCCCAGCCCAGCAGTACCTTACAGTTGTTGAACCCTTCTCCAAAGAGGATGATCTCAGCAATGAGTGTGGAGTCCGGCACCACCATGGAGATGGGGCGGAACATGGACTTGAGGTTGTCCGGCAGCTCCGTGCGCCCAGCATAACCTGCCAAGGGGCACGCAGGAGCCCTTCAGTAGTGGCAAGTGCAGAGGGACGGAGGCACCCCTCTCTCCGACAGGTCAGCCAAGCCTCTGCCTTGAATGAGGGCCCCCTCCCTCCCTCACACCCCTGCCCCAGGCCAGAGGGGCTACCTACCGCCCTCTGTCCCCACCTGGGTTCATGGTGATGAAGATGCCACAAGACCACACCAGGTTGATCTCGTGGCCTTCAAAGGTGAAGCGGGTCATGTTGGCAGCCAAAGCGGAGAGGATGGAGAGGATCTGCTGGGCGACCACTGAAAGCACCTCAATGTTGATGCGGTTGAACTCGTCAAAGCAGCCCCAGGCGCCAGTCTGGGCAGGGGGGGAAGCCAGTGTGAGCCCAAGCAGGCAGGCAGGGCTGCTGCGGAAAGTCTGAGCAGAGGGGCCAGGGAGCCAGGCTGGCTGGGCTCAGTAGCTGCCCCCCACTTACCTGGGCCAGGCCAGAGTACATTCGCCCCATGGATTTGTAGTCCAGGCCTTCTGAGCAGTTCACAACAATCACGTACATGCCCAAGGCCTTGCCCAGGTCCTTCACCGTCTCAGTCTTGCCTGTGCCTGCGGGGCCTTTGGGGGAGCCTCCCCGGTGGAGGTGGAGGGCGGTGGTCAGAGTCATGTAGCACCTGGAAGGCAAAGGAGGTGGGAGCCCAGGGGTCACACATTCTCCCACTGGCTTGACTGGCAGAGCAGAAGATGCTGGGGTCCCATGCTGGCCTATCACCCCAACAACAAAGCCCCAGGCCTGCCCATCTCCAGAGAGGGACTCCAGCCACTTCCTTCCTCCCAGTTCCAGCAGACCCAGCCACTCCGCTTGCCTCCACAGCTAGGAGGCGCCATATGCATCTAGGAGGACTGCACACTGTCATGGAGTACCTGTCAGTGAGAGGGGTAATGACCAGCCGGCCAGAGTTCCCCAGGTATTCATAGCCGTAGGCAAACTGGGTGTTGGTCTGCCTGATGACGCAGTCGTCCAGGTCCTGAAAAGAGAGGATCTGTGAAGGGCAGAATCTGCTCAAAGCCATGGGGGTGCCAACAGGCTCTTCTCTCTGCTGCAGCAGGAGGACCCTGTTTCGGCAGCACCTGCAGCAGCCCAAAGGGTGGCAATTCCAAGCAATCCTGGGACAGACTTGGCAGCTAAGCCCAGGCTGGTGAGAAGGCAGGAGGAAGCCAGCTGGAGCTGGAAGAGGAGATGCCCCCTTTGAGGGCTAGCAGCATGCCCACTATCCATCTGGTGAGCAACTTGATCCTGCCTAACTCTGGGATTCTCCACACATTCATTTTCCCCACCGTCATAGGAACACAGGAAGCTGCTTTATACCAAGTCAGACCCTTGGTCCATCTAGCCCAGTATTGTCTACATAGACTGGCAGTGGCTTCTCCAAGGTTGGAGGCAGGCAGGAGTCTCTCTCAGCTCTCTCTTGGAGATGCCGCCAGGAAGGGAACTTGGAACCTTCTGCATGCAAGCCTGCAGATGCTCTTCCCAGGGCGGCCATCTTACAGTGCCCACACATAGAGTCTCCCCTTCAAATGCAGGACTCTGCCTAGCAAAGGGGACAATTCATAGGTGCTACCACAAGACCAGCAGAGGGTGCTGGAGCACAACTCCCGCCATCCCCAGCCACAACAGGAGCTGTCCTCGAGCAGCCTGCCCTAGATCAAGTGGCCAGGTGGTGCCAGTCCAACTCTGTCACTCTGCCAAGGGCCCAAGGGAAGGGGAAAAGGCAAGAGAGCCACCTGCATCCACCCAGCCCCAAAGCCTGGGGCTCTTTCTTGCCACCAACTGCAGAGGGATGTGAAGCCCAAGGATGCAGAGCCCAGACGGTCCACTCTGCCCAGCAGAGGGCAGCAGCAGCAGCAGCAGAGGCAGCTCCCAACAGCTGCACAACCTCGCCGAGTCTCTCCCGCTGCCTCTCTCGCCCACGCACAAACCCACCGGGCCTCCTGCAGACTCTGCCTTGTGGGGCTCTCACCTTCTCCCAGTAGAGGCGCAGCTGGCTCAGCCACTCGAAGGACGTCACGTCAATCAAGCCACTCTTGTAGAGCCTCTCGATGACGTCCCGGGCATGGACCTCCACGGTCACCAGGGCCACAATCTTCAAGCGCATGATTTTGGTTAGATTGCCCCGAATGGCCTCCGAGTATTTGTTGAGCATGGACACCTGTGCCGAACAAGGAGGGGAGATCTACCCATGGCCACTAAATGGAGCCTCCACGCTCCAAGGCAGGATGCCGCTGTGTGCTAACCCTTGTGGGGCAATTATATAGGGGAGCAACGGCCTTTGCCCCTCACTCCTGGACTATGCCTGCAGGCTCCTGGGTGGCCACTGTCAGAACTAGGGCCGGGAGGACTAGAAGGAACTCCAGCCTGATCCAGCCAGGCGCCTTCTGCTCCTCCGAGGAGGGACGCTGGGAGTCAAGAGGAAGCCCAGGCCCAGAGCTCTTTGCAGCGTGAGCACCAGAAGTGGGCCAAGACCTGCACAGCCTCTGCTTGGAGACTCCCTGAGTTCTCAGGATGTAGTAGCGATAAGCCAGGGCAGGGGCTCCCAAGCCTTTCCCAACAAGGGCACTCCTTCTGTCACAAACCTTGAGTTCTGGTACCACCTAAAGATTTTTAAAGAAAAGTGAAGGGACGGCGAGAGAGAGGCAGGCTACTCCAGTCATTGGCTCACATCCTGTCTAAGTTACTCATGAGTACTTCCATTGAAATTAATGGGACAAGCTTCCTTGTCCCATTAATTTCAATGGGAGTACTCCATGCTAATTTTCTGAAGCCTGTCAGTCAGACTAAAGGGAGGGGCACGTTGAGCTTCAGCACACTGCCAGCCAATCAGGAGCAAAGAAGGAAGGTCTTAACTCCCCTTCCCCTTCCACAGTGGGCACATCACCAAGGACACATTGGCATCAAGGCGGCAATCCTCAGATTCGGGGTGGGGAGAGATAGTGCAGCATGGGGAGGGCTCTGAGTACCCCCTGGGAGCCCTTCAAGTAACCCTAGGGGTACAAGTACCACCTGTTGGGAACCCCAGAGCTAGAGTACTCACACATAAGCCCAAAGCCCAGGAAGGAGGCCTGGATATGTGGAAGGCATCTGAAGGACTGGCGAGCCTGAGTCCAAAGGATGCCGTCTCCAGACCCCAAAACCAATCCCAGAAAGAAGCGCATCTTGGAGGGCTCCACACTCCACAAGAACCAGGCCCCCTTTGCAAGCCACTGGCCATGGAGGCAGAAGTAGAAGCGTGTCAGAGCGCATGATACTACCGTAGTACATGCTGGTGCCAGCAGGCCACATACCCCGACGTGTTTACATCTACCTGCTTGTCTGATGGCTTGCAAATGGTGCCCAGCAATGAGAGAGATGCACCAGCCTCTGGAGAAGCTGACACGTGCACACACGGCTTGCCCACACCTGCTTCTTCTTCATGACCTTGAGATATTTCTTGTCTCCTCGGTCCTTGCAGGTGGCCAAGCACTTGCTCACATCTGCTGTCCACTGGATCTGGCTGGCGGTGATCACCATCTGCAAGAGGAGGCTGGGTAAACGCAGGGAGGAGCAGGGAGGGAAGGCCGACCTGTGGTTCCCAGGGGGCCCCTCCAAGCAAAGCAAACTCTTGCCCTGAATTGCTCAGCAAAATCCACTGGAACCTTTGGGGGACTGGAGGGAGAGAGAAGTGACTTTTGCCTCTGCCCTGGGAAGAGAATAATCACTTCACCCCTACACATGCACCACAGGGCAGGAAAGCCACCCACCCTGTTGATGTGAGCCCAGCTTAAAAGACACTTCAAGGGGTTTTCAAGGGTACAGAATCTGCTTTAAGTGGCCTTGAGGATGCACTCAAGGTGCATCCTGAAGGGAGGAAAGGGACCCAGAAGTCCAACCTCCCCCCACCCCCGTATTCATTAGACATGCCTAAGAGTCTAATGGATAGGGGAAGGGCCACAGGTGTATGGGAGAGCTCTGCTGTGCATGCAGAAGGTCCCAGGCTCAGTCCCTACCAGCATCTCCAGGGCGTTTTCCGGACTACGAGATTTGCACCGGTTAAAGTGTTGCAAAGCGTGACATTATGAGGTAGCAGCTTGAATCCGCGAGAACAGGGCTCCTCAATGCATTTTTCAATGCATTGTGACAGGGTTTTGACCGTTCATATTGCCCACCACTGCAGTGGGTTTTCCAGGCAGGGGGGTATCCATATTCCACCTGAATCACATTCACTGCCCCCCACTTCCATTATGGAGAGGGCGGGGAACCACTGACGTGACAATCTCTTTTTAAACATATATATATATTGGTGGCTTTGCGCAAAGCCGCCAGAAGGGAAGCAAGTCCAACTGATCCACTTTGCACTAGCAAGAGCACCAGGAACATGTGGGGCGTGACAACAGATGGACCAATGGTCTGACTCTGTATAAAGGCGCTTCCTATCGGAGCAAACATGTTTTCCCGAGGAAATGTGTACAAAAAATAAGTCTGATGAAAAACAAAAAGCGCTGCTCCAGAAGGAGAATGTAGTTGCAGCGCTGCACCCTTGCACAAGCAGGTGAGAATCAGGTTACATCTTTACACAAAAAACCCAGGTTGGGGCGGGGGGGGCTTTCATGAACGGGACAGAAAAATTATTTGATGAACTGGATGGAAAGGGGCTGTAAAAATCAACAAATCATTGCACAGCAATTTAAACTGTCCATACCACAAATGCATAAACGGCGGGGCAAGCCTCCTACAACGTAAAAATACCACTACTTTCCTGCAACGCATATACAACGTTGAAAGGCTACAACGCATCAATAAAATCTGAAACAAGGCATCGGAAATATGGACAGCACCCTGCTGACAGTGCAGCAACACGGGCAATACGGAGGTGCATTGAGCCGACACATTGCAAATCTGCTGCATGTGTAATCCAGAAAACGCCCAGGTAAGCCCGGGAAAGACCAATCTGAAACCCTGGAAAGCTACTGAGACACAACTGAGCTAAACGCACCAACAGTCTGACTTGGTAGAAGGCAACGTCCTCACCCTCCTATGTAAGCTAAGACCACCACCTCCATGTCCCTCCTCACCCTCTCATGTCTCAAAGCAGGAAACAGAGCCCTGAGGACAGTTGCTTGTCTACAGTCTCATGGCATCCTCCTGAAGCCCAGACACAGGCCTGGAGTACAGCAGCCCACACACTGCCCACCCACTCTCACTGCCGGCCTTGTAGGTCACCTGTCCAGGCCACTCCTTCACCCATTTGTCCCTCTTGGTCAGCATCTTCTTCAAGGCGAGTCGGCAGTTCCTCAGCACCTCCCGCAAGGTCCAGCGCATGGCCCGCTCCACATCGCACAGCCACTCCTGCAACATTCAGCACCGCAGCAGCATTTGCATCCTGACTGAGGTCATTGGCAGGGCAGGGGAGCTAGATGCATACTGGTAGGAGTCAGTGATGCAGAGATGTGACTCTACATGCTGGGGGGGGATGGGGGGTGTCCCGCAGGGCTCTTCAAGGGCACAGGCACTAGTCTCTGCACAAACCCATCCTTCTCCCTGAAAAACACCTCCAAGCTCTAGGAAGGGAGCCCTCCAGCAGCCTCCTTCAGACCCATGGCGAGAAGAGCCTGCCTATGTCATACTGGCGCCATGTGCTTGCCATGCATGGCGGCAGGGACTGCATGCGCGGACAGCTACGCATGGACACCCTGTGAGTTGAAGCTGACTGCAGAATGAGGTCAGGGTGACGGTGATGGAAGTGGAAGAGGTGGACATTCGCAGGCCTGGCTTGAACCCCAGCATTAAGTATTATTGTCAAGAATATTTCTATAATGATTTTCAGAATTCTCAAAGCAGTTTACAAATAAGGAAATGGCTCCTTGTCCCAAGAGAGCTTGCAATAAAAAAAGAAGCCCAAGAGAGACCCCCAGCCACAGTCACTGGAGAGGTGCTGTGGGATAGGGCCAGGAGAGACGTGGGTGGTGGGTGTCCTGCTGAGGCACCGGAGGGGAATGCAAAAGGTGCCATCCTGCGTGGGAGGCTGTTCTCCAAGCAGAGAGGCGGCCGCTGAGAGGGAGCCCAGGCACAGCGAGGTCTCCTTGGACTCCCGACGTGCTGGTGGTAGCTGCTGCAGCCCCTTCCCGGGTCAGAGAGAGCTGGGGTGGTGGGTGTGGGAAGGCAGGGAAGCCACTCACCTCTACAGGGCCCTCCAGCTGCACTGAGTGGGTGAAGTCGATGTATTCGCCATCCAGAGAGAACATGCCCAAGGCTTCGGAGCGATTGGTGTTGCCAATCTGAGGCCCACAAGAGAGAACAAGGCTGGTGTCCATCCCAGGGCTGCTGCTGCTGCCCCAAGGTAGAGGGGCTTTGGCTCACTCCCCTGCCAAAGCACAGGCCCCAGCGTCCCCAGGGGAACGCCAGCCGCAAGTCAGCCCCGTACTGAGCAGAGAGAAGCAAAGACGCTATTGAGGCACCGAGGAGGAAAGCCGGGCGGGGCTGGGGGTGACAGGAGCCCTCCAAGCGATACCTTCTGGATTTTGAGGCACTTGATGTTGTCAAAGCACTTCTTGAGGTGGGGCTGGACAGCCTCAGGGTTGCGTGACTGGCCCAGGATCTCCAGCAGGTCATCATTGGAGAGGAAGTAGAAGCGGGGAAAGATGTGGCGCTTGGTCTCCAGGTACATGTCCAGAGACTTCTGGATCTCTTCCAGGGCAGCGTTCATTTCCCCCAGCTTGTCCAGGAGGCCTGCCAGGGGGGTGGGGGTGGGGCACAGAGCTGTCACTCCTGATGAAGGCAGCAGCCACCTCCCCCCAGGCCCTGGACGGTGCCCCCCAGCCACATGCAGCCTCCGGCCTTCCTCAGGACCCCCAGCCCCACTTGCCTGTCTTCCCCAAGCAGCCCTTCCTCTGGCACTCAGTTGACCCCAGAGATGCTGAGAGCAGCACCCCTCAGACTGGCCGCCTCTGAGGCAGTGGGGAGTTCTCCAGCTGGCCAGTTTTTTTAACATGAACATAGGAAGCTGCCTTATCCTGAGTCAGACTGTAGCTCCATCCAGCCCAGTACCGTCCACTCCGACTGGTGGTGGCTTCCCAAGGGCTCAGGCAGAGAGAGTGCTTTCCCAGCCCCGCAGCCTGGGCTCCTTTCGACAAGAGACGGCAGACCCTAGACTGGGGACCTTCTCCGTGCAACGCAGGGGCTCTGCCACTGGGCTACGGCCTCCCCTTGCCTCCCCCCACCGGCCATGGGACAGAAAGCGGCAGCAGCCACCTGGGTAATGGGTGGCCCGCAGGGCATTGTTCTCCTTGACAAAGCGGTCCATGATGGCCTTCCAGCTGCTGTTGATGTGGTCAAAGGACGAAGACTCGCTGGGCAGCTGTTTGCGGATGTCTTCCCCCAAGAAGATGTTCTGGGGATGGGAGGAGGGCGAGACAGACATCACAGGGGTGCCAAGGTGGGGCAACTGCTCTTGGGGAACTAAGAGGACACACAGAGCCAATTCCCCCCACATACGAGTCTCCCGAGTCTAGGGGGACATTCCTCAAAGGAGCACCATGTCCCCTATGCAGCAATGTTCTATCCGCCACACCTTCAGCGTTCCCTGGGGAATGCAGGTAATTTCCCTCTCCCTGGGATGCCAGAGGACAATAAAATATGGCGCCAGCTTTCTGTCCAAAAAAGAAATTATCCACAGCAAAAAGAGGGAGGTTTTAATCCTTCCTGGGGAGTCCCTTTTTGCTACACTATAAAGCTGAATAATACTCACCAGCACGTCAGGCTTGCTCACGTGGCAGCATTCGAACAGGCAGCCACGAGGCCCCTCTGCCCACTTCCAGCAGTGGTGTCACAAGGGGCATCTTCTTGCCCCCCATCCCAAAGCAGAGACTGCCCAGCAAAGGAGAAAGGTCACCAGAGGCCTCCCCTTACCTCCAGATACATCCACTGCCTCTGCACGGTCAGCAGCATCTCGATCACCTCCAGGATGAGGGAGAGACAGCGCTCCCAACGGTCCACTTCCTTCTCAAAGGGCTTCACAAAGCGCGAGGCCTTCATCGTGGACAAGGCCACCTGGTTATCATCCAGTGCCTGGAAAACGTCCTCTGTCCCTCTGTAGAATCCAGGAGGATCTTGTGAATATGAGGGGCCAAAAGATCTTTCCTGGCAGGAGCACTCGGTACAGAGTCTACAACCCCCTGCCAGAGTGCAGGCTAAAGTATGTGCCAACATCGGTATGGTGACAGGTACCCTCAAGGGCCATGGATGTTCTCATCCCACACTCCTATATCCAGCCCCTTCTGCAATCCTGGAAATGTGACCTCAAATGATCACTGCTTGGAAACTCCTTTGGGTCCTCCTGACCCGAGTTCCAGTTCTAAGGCAGGACCTTATCAGGCAGTGAGGAAGGTCAGCTGACAAGCTTCCAGCCCTGTCTTCTGGCTGCAAGCGAGGGACACCCCAATCCAGAGGCTCTCCTTCTTCTCACCAGAACTCACTCCCACACTCCAGGAGACTCCACAGATCCCACTGGAACTGGGGTCTCCCAGCTTTGGGTCCCCAGAGCTGCAGATTCCCTCGCCTTGGAACCTTCATGCCATATTCCCTCCTGCAAGTTATTCCAGGGATAATCCTGCCATCGGGTGGACCTAGAAACCTCTCCACTCCCTGCATGGCACAGCTCCTGCCCAAGACTTCCTTTCCCTCCCCTGCAGGCATAATCCTGTTTGAATGGCAACTTTTTCCTTTTCGCTCACGAATGGGACAAGCCAGCCCTGTGACTTCTTGGTGTTAAAGACATCTCAGCAGAGGCCCAGGGAAAAGCAAGTTGGGCTCGCCTGACTCTACTGACCAGACTGCCCAGCCAGGAGGGGGATGAAGGGAACCTTTTGTTCTCCGGCTGTAATCTGCATGTTGTCCCCAGGAGTGTAGGCTCCCGAATTCCCCGGGATCTCTAGCCATTCTGCTCTTGCATTCACACCAGGCTACTTCCAGCAGGCCTACCTGACTCGGTGGTGCCCCTTGTCCTTGTAGGGCACAATGTCCAAGGCTGTTACATCCCAGGTCTTGGCAATGTTCTCAAGAGCCTGCAAGGAGGAAGAGGAGGACATGCCAGGCCTGGTGGGCAGAGGGTGAATCATGAAAAGACTGAGCGATTCCAGAGATATTCTGGATGCTGCACAGGGGTACACCCAAGGGCAACAAGCAGGCCCTGCTAGAGGCAGGAATTGACTGGGTTCATTTGGATCTCTGCAAGAGACATTCAAGCCCTCTCCAAGGTAAACAGAAAAAGTGACCCAAGAGGTCCAAACAGCAGACGCTACCTGCTCGATCGCCAGCTCCTTGGTGGCCGAGGCGGAGATCTCCGCAATCTTCTCCACGTGCTGATCCAGACCCAGCTCAATGATATTCTCCAGCCTGAAATCCTCCGCCGTCTCATCAAAGCTTCTGAGGACCAAATCTTTCACCTGATCCCAGTGCCTGCCGGGAATCAGAACATGCCCGTCAAAGAGGCTGCTTCTTTCCTGCTCCTCCAAAGAGAGCAACTCAGTCCCCTTTTGCCCTTACGCTGCCTGTTCCCAGGACCCAGGGTGCAGGTCTAGATACATTAGGACCATGAAGATGCCTTGTCTAGGCCTTGGATTACAGGGGTTTCCAACCCTGGGCCCCCAGATGTGGTTGGACATCATTCCCAGCCACAACAGTCTTCAGCCTCTGGGGTTGGGAGTGGCAGTCCAACCCCTGCTCCTCAACAGGCAGCCTAGAGTCCAGGCCAACTCCAAGAACTCTCTCTTCTCTCTTAAATCTGTGCCCAGCTCTCCAAGGAAGGCGCTCAGGAAGGGCAGGCAGATGTGTACATCCTCCGTTGGCCCTACCACAGAGAGGTCTGTGGGGGTCACCATTCGCTTCCAGCCCCATAAGATCAACCCTCTTCAACCCATCACAAAGGGAAGACCGAGTCCCCTTGCCTGGCCCAGAGTCAGTTGCCTACCTGTCCCGCAAGGCCGGGTTCCTGAGGTCAGTGATCAAGGGCATTGTCCTCTTGAACTGCTCAATCTTGGACTTGGAGGTCTCGATGATCTCCCAGTTCCGATCCTCGGGACAGAAAACCAGACCGTGAAAGATTATTAATTCCAAACTGAGGAGAGCGGGAAACCATCTGCTACTTTGCCTATGGCAGTAGGAAGCTGGGGATTGTGAGGAACTCTCACTTTACCTTTTGGAACCAACCCCGTTCTATCGGCCACTCTCCTAAGGAGGGACATAACCCAGTTCTGCAGACTGTCCAGTGCAGCAGAAAGGAAGTATGTTGAGGAAGGTGGCCTTCCCAAAATGGTCCCACAAAACTCTTCCTGTTCCTAACAAGTTTCCATCAAATGGTCCCTCTGCCCCAGAAAGGTCATCAGAAACGGCCTCAGCAACATCTACTCCATGACTCGACAGGAAGACACTCCCACTTACCTTAAGTTCCTTGCTCAGCTTATTCAACTTCCGGAAGAGCTGAAAGGCTGTGTTCTCCATCACTTCTGTCTTCAGGGTCTTAAAGCTCCCGGTCTTCCACTCATTCCAGTGGTCCTCCCACTCCTTGGTGATCTCCCACACTTGCTGGATGTAGTCCAGCTCCTGCAGGGCAAGGCAGAGAGGTCAGTCACAGGCAAGGTCACCTCCATCCTGGCCTCAGACATTTTATTTCTTTCCTTCAGGTCTGGGAAGTGGCAGAGACTGACCACAGACCTCAAGGCAAGCTCCCCCACTACTGAGTGGGAACGCGAGGAGATGCCACCCTACCCTCTCCAGCTTCTGAAGGTCTTTAGAGGCAGGCTGGTCAATCTTAAAGATGCCCAGGTTGGAGCGCAGTGTGTTCTCCTCGTCCTTCAAGTTGGCCAGCAGTTGCCTCATGGCGTAGATTTGCTCCAGGGCCGCGTCCGCAGAGAAGGCACTCGTGAAGGGACCTGGAGGAGGTTGCAGGGGAGAGAAGAGAGCCCCATGAGCCCCTGCTCCATTTCTCTGCCTCTCCCTGGCTGTCTGGCCAACTGAATAAGGCTTCTGCAGGATGGCAGGGGTGTGTTCAGGAGGCCTGTACTGCTGGGTCCTGGCATCAGCTTCTGGGACCCAACTCTCGGGCTTCAAATGATGAAATCTGACCATGGCACACTCTGGTCCATGTGTAATTGCTGAGAGTGGGGAGCCCAAACTGCTTGGCTCACAGGGAGGCTTACACTGTTAGCCTGGGAGGAGGGAGCCGCAGGCAGGCAGGCAGCATGCGCAAGAGAAGCAGAGACTTGCTCATAGCTCAGTCTTGCACATGTGCACTTGAAAGCAGTTCAGTGGATGGGGTTCAACCCATTTGTGCTCCTCGGTATGTCGGGATGATGAGGGCCAGGGTGGTGGTGGGAGTTTTCAATGCTGCTTGTCCCATGACTCATCGCACACGCATGGCACCCTCCCGCCTGGGCTTCTCTCCGAGCTGCAGCTGCACCTTCCAGCCTCCCAACCCTTCTCTCTTGCTCTCAGCCAGTGTGGCTCTCTTTGTCGTCTGCTCCCAAAGTGGCTGCTGCCAGAGTCAATGATGAACTGCTTCTCTGCAAAGAGAGCTGCATCAGCTGAGCACCACATACAGGGAGCGGGGGCAGTGGGGGCTTTTTCTCCCTTTTCCCTCTCAGAGAAACTGTGAGGACGAGGAGGACGAGGATGAAAGGTGTGAACCTATGCACAGTTCCAAGGAAGCCAGGGGGCAAGCCAATGGGGCTGACTTATTTATTATTTATTTATTTGATTTATATACCACCCTTCCAAAAGTGGCTGCACACGTGCACAAAAGAGCTAGCACTCAGACACACAAACCAGCCCAAACAGGCCCCTGGTAGTTTCAGCTGATTTGAAAATGTTCAGCAATGAAAGGTGGGATAGGATTTCTTTTAAATCAGCACCTAAACAAAACAGTAACTCAGGGGTTCTCAAACTTGGGTGCTCTTGGACTGCCACTCCCATCATCCCCAGCCACAATGGCCAAAGGATGATGGGAGGGGTAGTCCAACAACATCTGTGGATCCAAGTCTGGGGAGCCCTGAAGCCAATCGTTTCAAAGGGCTGTCAGTCCAGGGGACCTGACTGTGTCCAGGCCTGGGTCGATCTGCAGATTCCTCCAAGGTCTTATCCAAAGTAAGGTCAAGGCTGAGGAATCGAGGAGTGACCGAAGAGCAGGAAGGGCCTGTGCTCTTTGCCTTGTCCACTGGGCCCGGTGGGGGGCTAGTTCTCGGCTGCCTCCCTACATGTCCAGGGAGAGGCTGCACCTGACGGGTGACAATTGTGCTCTATGTGGGCCTGCCGCTCACCATTGAAGGCAAAGTCTTGGAGAAGAGTCTGGGCCTTTTTCTTGAAGTCATCTGCACAAAGGATGAGGCCCGTCTTGAATTTCTCCTTGTGCTTCTTCAGCATGACTTCACTGTCCAGGATGCATTGCTGGAAGGAGAGCCACTCTGAGTTGAGTTCTCCGAGCAGCTGCAGCACCTGGAACACAGGGCAGGAAAAGAGGGGCAAAGATGAGGGCCGTGGATCCCAGACAGGCAAGACAGGGCCTGAGAGGAGACCCTCTAGGGAGGACCTTGGCTCTGGAGGGCTGGCCGGCACTTCTTCCCTTGCCTGAGGCCAGGGTGTGACTGGCAATGGTGAATATCTGCCCACCTTGGATATCAGGGAGCACAGCTCCCAAGCCTGTCTACCTCAGCAGGAGTGAAGCTCAGGACCACTGGAATGGAGAGAGCCAAGGAGAGGATGCAACTCAGCTCAGCATCAAGGGCTCCTCCCCACAGCATACCTCCTCCTCCACGGCCACCTCGTACTTCTCCAGGATGGCAAACTGCTCGTGGATGGGCGGGATCTGTGCCTCGATCTTGGGCAGCTCCTGCTGGAGGGTCTCGTGGAGCTGCAGGCTGCGGCTGAGCTCCTCCAGGGTCTGTGGAGGGCGGCTGACGCTAAGAGACAATGAATCCTCTCTCAGCAGGAGGTGCAGGAGGTGCTTCAGGGAGGGGGGAGGGACGGAGTAGGGGCCCGGGGACTCACTTGGCGGCATTCTCCTGCAGGTAGGCGTGGAGCTCCCTCAAGCGGCTGCTGGCCATCTCATTCAGCAGGCTGGTGAGCTTGTTCTGCCACTCGTTGCAGTGCTGCACCACCGCTGCCTTCAGGTGGGAGCAATCCAGCAGCACAAACTGGATGCTCAGCACCGTCTCCTCCTTCTGGACGTTGTTGGCCACCTCCATGTACCTGGGATGTGCAGACACACACGGGCCAGTTAGTTAGGAAAAGGACTCGCCTTCCGCTGTGGCCAGCAGTTCTCCCAGCCTGCTCAAGAAGCCTGTGGGCTCAGGGCGGAAGAGCCACTAACTGCTCCAGTCATCTGCAGGGCTGGAAGGTGGTGGTGCATGTCAGTGGATGCCAAGAGCCCTGGAAGAACCCAAGAGCCTGAGGACTGGATCACAACACAGAGGCCCCATCTACTCCAGCATCCTGCGGTGGCCAGCCAGCTGCCTCCAGGAAGGCCACAGGCAGGGCAGGCAGGCAGGGCTGCCCCGTGTCTGATCTTCGGGGCCACCTTGCCTCTGAGCTCACTGCACTGCAGGAAAGGAGTTGGGTGCGTGCTTGACAATCTGATGGAGTTTGCACAGCTCCTGAGCAGCAGATGTTCTGGGGTCACAGTCACAAATCTAATGTACCTGAGTGTAACATACACAGATTATTGGCCAGCTTCTTAATGAGTCACATTGCTCTCATCCTTCATCTCAATTTGCCTAAACCCTCGAGAAGTGATCATTTGATATAGACATAAAAATCCCAGGACTGATTCTTTGTTTCAGGTTCTAGACTAGGTAGACGGGGAAGATGCTATAGATTTCTGTATCAAGGGCAAAAGATCTGAATACGTTTTGGGGGATGCTTGAGGCAAAAATGAAACGCTGCTCCGATGCATACACAGGGAAAGAAAGACCTCTCGCTGTCTGCACCTGTGACGTCATTATTGTGCATCCAGTTGGGACCCTCCAACTATCCAAGGGAACAGGTACATCCCATGGCCACAAAACAGGGATGGCCACAGTGGGGAAGGAGGAAACGGATCCCTCAGAGCAATTTGGTAACTGAAACAGAGCTTTATTTTCTGTCTTCCTGACTCATCGAAGCAAGGAGGGCCAGCAGGTGGAGGACTGCACTGGCCCCAAGGGATCTTATTAAATCTTCCCGCTTCATTAATTAATCCCCTGTCAACGGGTCACTGGGAACACAAAGCCAAACTTTATGAAAAGGGAAACAAAACTGAAAAAAGGGCCCCAGAAGACAAATGGGGGGCCATGGCAACATTTGGGTCCTGGCAGAGACAGATCGGGCTGCCGCATCCTTTGCGCCCGTCCCTCGTTACAGGCCCAAATTTTCTCTGTCCCATGCCGTGCCTGTAAATTAAGTATGTCAGAAACGCTGAGTCAGCAAAGCGAAGAGGCCAGGAAGATGCTGGCAGCAGCACAAAGGAGATTTATCCAGCACCACGACGCCCCAGCTCCTCTCAGCCATGCTCCTCAGCAGCCTATCCCAGCTGGCCATTTTGTGCGAGAGTTCTTGGGTTAAACATGGCGGAACAGGCCCTGGCTTCTAATACTGATGGGCTGTTCAAGTGAAATGTTTAGGGGTGGTTGTCCCCCACCCCAGCACGCTGCCTTTAATCTTGGAATGTATCCGTGTGCTACCAGAGAACGCTGGAGAATGCAAAGTATCAGAAGATCGTAAAACATGCTGTAAACGAAAAAGTTCAAAAGGCAAACAGCAGCTGCTGAAGAGGCCTTCGCCAGAGCAGCCAGCCCCAGGGACACCCTTGACCCGTCTGTGACATGGGACTGTGAGGACGTGGCTTTTCCCCTTCATCCGCCTGGGTTTTTTTAACCACAACAAACCTCGAGCTGCCAAGCAGAGGCTGCCTCGAGTCCTCCAGCAGCCTCCCGTCTCCCTCTTGACTGCAAGAGTTGCCAGCCCCTGGGGTGGCAGGGCGCGGAGTCTCTCTAAAGCACTTGACGGGCTTGTTCAATAAATTATTAAAAGATTAAAGGATCAGGGACGGAATCCTTCCATTTATCCCTCTCGCATGTAGACACGAAGCGCTCTTGGCCAATACGCCTTCGTCTCAGTGGCCAACGCAAAGCAGCGGATAGGAGAGGAAGAAGGCCTTGCCTGGGCTCATTTGAAGAGCAGGACAGCGGGGGGGGGGGGGGTGTCTTGCAGGCCTTCCTGCCCAGACGGACCAAAGGTGGCGGGTGGGGGGAGATAATATGTCAGGAGAAGCCTTGGAGTCACCAGTGGGAAAGAGAAACAGACCAAACCAGGAGTGGGGGTGGGGTGGGGGAAAGAATCAAATCCTCCACGTTGCAGGAAGCCGAAGGGCACCTGCACACTGACCAAGTGGAGGCAGGTTTGGCTGTTGTGAGAAGTCCTGCCTTGTCCTTAGAAAAAGGGCACCAGCCCAGCCATGCCTATCTTCAGTCCCAGCCCAAGGGACATCTGAAGCCGCCCTCTATGGAGCCTGACCAATGGCCCACGGAGCCAGCACCTTCTGCTTTGACTGGCAGCAGCTCTCCAGGGCCTTCCAGACTGATCTCTCCCTACCTGGGGATGCCCAGGACTGAACATGGGACTTTCTGCAGGCAAAGCAGGGGCTCCACCACCAAACCACAGCCCCACTCCTAGGAAAGGAACCCGCCAGCACAGAGACTGTCCATCACAGCAGGGCAGAGACTCCTCAAGAGGCCCCACCAAGAGTGCCTGAATGAAGCCCTCCAGGAGGGACCCTGGGGCTGGGGGCTGGGCCGGCAAGCCTCTTTGCTTAGTCTGCTGCAGCAGCTGGATCTTGTTTATGAAGCCCTTAATGTGCCGTCTCCAGGGGGAGAGCTGTACAAACATCCGACTTCCACTCACGACTTTCTGTATTCCTCTCCCCGGTTTTGGTTTTTTCCAATCGCTTTTGACATTTGCATGGAAACAGGTTTTTTCCGTCCCTGCTGCTTATTCCCCCAAACCTATCACTCACGATGTGCTGGATTCCAGCCTCCTCCAGGGAATGGGCAGGGCAGCTGTTTAGCGGCGCACAGCGGTGGCCCACAACAGTCTGCAGCATGAAGGGAAAGCAGCAGGGAAGCCGGGACAAAGACAGAAGGCCCCCCACCCCACCCACTTTCCCCACAACACTTTGCTCCAGAGATGCCACAGAGTCAAAATGCTCCCCCCACCAGGGGGTGGCTGGGTGTCAAAACTGTAAGTTCTTGACCACAACTCAGAAGTGGAATCACACAACCTCAAGGTTACATCTACCCCACTGCCCCTTGGACCTGCCCCTAGATGGCAATGGCCCCCACCCCCACCAAAGTGATTTGTGGCATGCATGCTGGCATCATGACAAACTCACAGTCCTGTCGGAGTGGGAGGATGTCATCATGTGACTTCATCACGCATGCTCAGGTGGGGGTCTGCTCTGAGATCAGATGCAAGAGCCTACACATCTGGCAGTCCTGACCTCCAGAGCATGGCCCAGCTTCCAGCTAGCTACCCAAACACTCTGGCACTAGCCGATCCCTTGCTCCAAACTCTGCTAGTTACAACTCCTCACAAGCAGCTCTCTCCTCACACCATGCCTCCTCATGCAGGGGCAGAGCCCCTGCAGTGCACACAGAACCTCCCAGGTTCACTCCCTGGCAGCCGCTCCAGGTAGGGCTGGGAAAGGCTCCTGCCCAGGATCCTGGAGAGCTGTAGCCCATGACAGCAGACTAGACTGGCCAATGGTCTGACTTGGTGCACGCTGACTTCATGTTTTGGTACTCCACTTTCATCATGGCACGCTTTCCCCCTTGCTCATCCTTCTGATCCCTTCTTGGCTTTCTTCCACCTTCCTGTTAGACCCATTCTCTGGACCAGCCCAGTCAGGTGTGCCCAGTCTAGCTGCCTTGGCAATCCTGCCCATGTCTCACCACCTGAGCCCTGTCCTCCACTCCACACTGGCACTAAGAGGGACCTCTCTTTCCCACCCTCCATGATGCCCTCTCCCCCTCAGGATAGGGGGCGCAGACTCAGTATTGCGCACAAGGACATGGCCTTCTCTCTGGTTGCCCCCAGACTGTGGCACTTCCTCGCAGAAGAGAGCCGCGTTCTGGGTGGTGCAACACCCAGCATTAGGGATCTACCAGGGCTGCTGCCCTTGGTCCTGGGACGGCCCCACGGCAGTGTCTGAAGTCTTAAAAAAATTGCCTCTCTTCACTGGTAAGAAGCACCTTTCGGAAGTGGCGGCAGAGGGGGAGCAACTGTCCTCGTGCAGCCCAGCAGAGTCTCTCTCCAGTGGTTGTTGCTGGTGTTGTGTGTGTGTGTTCGTTCAGATTGTTGGCCTTTTGGGGACAGAGAACCATTTTCTCATACCTTCTGCTATGAGAGCTGTTTTGAATACTTTCTTGTTGAAAAGCAGTATATAACTATTTTTAATCATCCCCATGCGCTACTTTAGATCGTTGCACAACTTCCCATCTCCGCAGCACCACAGGGGTTGCCTCTCATCTCGTACAGCAGCCCTAGAGGTCCCCTTCTGCCAGCATTGCACTGCAGGGAATACCAGACAGTAGGTTTTGCTTGGATATTATGGCGCTTCTATCATCTTCATTAAAAAATATTTATATACTGCTTTTAACAGAAGCAGCATTCAAAACAAGTTTTCATAGCAAAAGATATGAGAAAATGGTTCCCTCTCTGCAAAAGGCTCACAATCTAAACAAAAAAAACCCACAACACACCACACACACACACACACACACACACACACACACACACGACACCAGAAACAGCCACTGGAGAGATTTCTGCTGGGCTGAAATGGGACAGTTGTTCTCCCCCTGCTAAACAGAAGGAAGCCACCACTTTAAAAAGGTGTTTCTTGCCCATTAGTAGGAGGAATTTTTAAAAGATTTTTATGTATTTAACATTTTATATACAGCCAAAACTTGTGCCTCTGGGTGGTTTGCAATAAAACAGTACAAATTAAAACAAAATTAAAACATTAAAAGAATTTAAAATTTAACACAATGTTAAAAACTGTAAGTCTAATTAAAAGCCTGGGTGAACAAATGTGCTTTAACTGCCTTTTAAATAGATATCAGAGATGGGGAGGCTCTTATTTCATCAGGGAGCACATTCCATAGCCTCAGAGCAGCAACAGAGAAGGTTGATCCTTGAGTAGCCACCAGACGAGCTGGTGGCAACTGCAGACGAAATTCTCCAGATGATATTTGAGCCAGTGTGGTATAGTGGTTAGACTGCTTGACTAGGACCGGGGAGACCCGAGTTCAAATCCCCGTTCAGCCATGAAACTAGCTGGGTGACTCTGGGCCAGTCACTTCTCTCTCAGCCTAACCTACTTCACAGGGTTGTTGTGAAAGAGAAACTCAAGTATGTAGTACACCGCTCTGGGCTCCTTGGAGGAAGAGCGGGATATAAATGTCATCATCATCATCATCTCAATAGGCAGTGGGACTTATGGCAAAAAAACCCATTCTCTTAAATACCCAGGGCCTAAGGTGTTTAGGGCTTTATAGGCTATAAACAACACCTTGTATTTTGCCCAGAAACTTATTGGTGACCTTTTCAATACAGGAGTAATATGGTCTCTCAAGATGACCCAGAGACCAACCTGACTGCTGCATTCTGTACCAACTGCAGTTACTGGACTATGTACAAAGGCAGCCCCACATTGAGCTCATTGCAGTAGTCAAGTCTGGAGGTTCCCAGCAGATGTACCACTGTTCTGAGGTTGTTTATCTCAAGAAATGGACACCGCTGGTATATCAGCCGAAACTGATAAAAAGCACTTTTGGCCATCACCTCAACCTGGAATACCAGGGAAAGATTTGGATCCAGAAGCACCCTCAGAATGTGTACCTGTTCCTTCTGGAGAAGTGTGACCTCCATCCAGAATTGGCAGATCAAAATTGTCTCCCGAGTTCCCACCCCGCACAGTAAGTACCTCCGTCTTATCTGCATTCAGTTTGAGTTTGTTATCCTTCATCCAGCCCATCATCACCTCCAGGCAGGTATTTAGGGAAGTTATGCCTTCTCCTGATGATGCTGACATGGAGAATAGATTGGGTGTCATCAGCATACTGATAACACCCTGCACCAAATCTCCTGATAATCTTTCCCAGTGGTTTCATATAGATGCTAAAAAGCATTGGAGACAATATGGAGCCCTGAGGGACACCATAAAAAAGTTTAAGCCCTAAGGGATACCATAAAAAAGTTCACCATAAAATTTTGAAGAGCAACAGTCTCCAAAGGACACCATCTGGAATCTCCCCAAAAGGTAGGAGAGCAACCACTGCAAAGCAGTGCCTCCCATTCCCAATGCCCTCAGATGCTCCACAAGGATACTATGGTTGATAGTATCGAAAGTGCTCCCATTCAAACATGACCGTGCTTGTGCACTCAGAAAGGTCCAAAGCTTCTGCCACCCCACCCCTCAACCACAGAGATGCTGCTGCTCCCCAGTAATGGAGAGTCACAGAGCACTTCACTGCCCACTCCCGTGAACGCCACCTTACCGAGCGGTGTCAGCATCAAAGGACGACACGAGTGGGTTGAGGTGCCGGTAGCGGTTGATGAAGGCATCCTTATTGACTTCCCAGATCTCGCGGTACACATCCCAGGTCTTCAGGTATGTCTGGAGATGTGTCGCATTGCTCTGCATGCCGCTGCTGACCTGTGCCTGGATCTTCTTGATGTCCTCGTCCTTCTCTGAGGGTGGATAAAGAGACCAGCTGCCGTGACTCTACCATGACCCTGCACAAGTAAACCGCACCCTGCAGCAATTCCTGGAAATCTAGTGGCCAGCCACTCTGTGTCAAACCTGTGGTCTCCAATAAGGACCCAGGTGCTCAGGGGAAATGGGGAATACCACAGGGCTCTGGGTTGAGAACTCTCCTCAAAAGGCCTGTGGGTGGTGAAGAAGGCTGCAAATCAATCACCAATTAAGCTCAAATACAATACAAAGGTTTTAGGAAGACACGAAGGGAAAGTGGAAGTGAGCCGTGATTGAAGTCTATATGATTATGCATGGCCTGGAGAGGGGGAGAAAGAGAAAGGTTTCTCCCTCTCTCATCAGAAGAGAACTTAGGCTCATCCAATGAAACTGAGTGGCAGTAGGGCACTTTCTAGATTACACACTTCAACGGAGGTAAAATGCTTTGGCTTGGCAGGATCGTATTGAAAATGATCCCCAGAATCTCAAACTCCTACAACGGAGGAAAACAGCTACTTTTTTGCTATGCACATGCAATATTGTAGCACTATAACACAAAGATAAAACCCAAAAAGTGGCATCGGAAATGTGAACAGCACCTTGCTGTCAGCACAGCGACTGCGGTGTCACAACACAGGAAGCACACTTAGCAGATCCATAGTGACACTGTTGTAAGGTTTAATCTGGAAAGCACCTTGATGAGGGGTCTGGAACCATCCTCTGAGGAACAGCTGAAGGACCCAGATGTGTTTAGCCTGGAGAACAGAAGACTAAGGGGGGATATGAGAGCCACCTTCCAATATCTGATGGGCTGGCACACAGGAGGAGGAGGAGGAGGAGACTCATTCTCTGTTGCTCCTGAGGACAGAACTAGAACCAATGGGTTGAAACTACCAAGAAACAGATTCGGGCTAGAAACTATGAAGGATTTCCAAACCATAAGATGTTAAAGAGTGGAGCAGTCTGCCTTATAAAACAGTTTAAGGCAAGTGGAACATAGGAAGCTGCCTTCTACTGAGTCAGACCCCAGCTCAGTAATGGCTCAGTAATGCGTCCACCAACTGGCCGAGACTCTCCAGGGTTTCAGGCAGAAGTCTTTCCCAGCCCTACCATGAGGCAGCATTACCAGAGACTGAACCCGGGACATCCTGCATTCAAAGCAGAGGCTCTTCCCCGGACCTACAGCCCCATCCAGACTGTGGCAGGGCTGTTGTGCAAAACCCCACACTCTGGCACTTCGTTTGTGTTCTGGCTTAGTGCTAAACTAGGAAGTCTGGGTACCTGGCTGGGAAGGGGGGGGCTGGCTCAACTCCAGCGTGGTTGTCTGTGGACAACCATCAAGAGAGTTTGGGGGCTGCCCTTCTTAGTATATCCTCCCACCTGGGTGGCCAAAAGAACCCTCCATGTTTTCCACATGGTCTTCCTCGTGATCTGTGCCCCTTCAGCGATGCCCTGTGCTGGTGTATAACGTGGAGCCTCACAACTGTGCAGTGGAAATGGAGCCCACCGAGCTTCTTTTTGGAGAAGGGAAGCAACGCCACAGTGCAAGCCAACACAATTGTGTGTGCAGGATCTGGGAGTAGGCAGGCCCCCACTAGCCTGGAACCGACTGGCCCAGGCTCTGTTAGTCAAGTCTCCTCTGTCAAGACTCCCCATGGAGCTTCCAGGAAATGCAGAGCCAGCGCCATGAATCACATGGCAACATGAACAGACCCCAACATGCTAGCATCTGTGAAGTAGGGAGGGGGCAGAGGGAGAGGAGGCAGCAGCCGAGTAATGCAGAAGCCTTCCTGGGCCTCAGCCCAGGAAGAGGCTGAAAGCACAAGACCAAAGCCAGGAAAAAACTTGGCAGCTTACGAGGGCCCCGTTTATACATGGCTGGAGTTCAGAACAATCTCGCTCCTTGACGTTAAGGGGTCCCTCAGCATCTCTGTGCAATTGCCCCCTTGCCTCTGGCTTTGCTAGAGTTCCAGCTGTTGCATGCACTGACTGCTAAAGAGCACTCTAAGGGCCCTGAGCGAACCAGGGAGGAAGGCGGGTGGTCTTTGCTCAGCAGCTCTTCCCACTCAAAACCTCACAGGCCCTCCGTCTGCTGAAGGCTGTCCCACTCCCTGCCATCCCGCCTGCCGTAAAGCTCCATACATTCCCAGTTTGTTTTAGTCATTTCTGAAGACCTGCTGCTCCTCATTGTGCCCCTCTGTTTTATGGAGTGTACTTCATCCTTCATCAGGGTGAGAGAAGCTATCAGGTAAACCAACACTGAACTCAGCTGCTACCAAGACAAACGAAAGTTTCATACAGGTGTAACTCTGTGGAAGAAGCAGGACTGGGAGAGGGGAGGGGCAAGCGGGGGTTTGGTGTCTCCTGATGAAGGGGAGCAGCCAAAGCCAAAGTCACTGGCAGCCCTGCAGAGGCCTCCAAACCAATGCCAGGAGGAGCCCACTCCAGAGACTTTTTTCTTCATACAAGAGCTAGACTCCTTTTCTAGCTAAATAGTCATTAAAACAAACTTTGCCACTGAAGGAGAAGACCATGTTTAAAAGCTCCCCAATCCCATTGAAGGCACAAGAGAATAGGACAAACTTTGCTTGCCACCCAAAGGATAGTAAAGAAGATACCAGGCAACCATGTTGAGGAAGGAAGCTGCACCCTCTGGGGGCCACCAAGAAGTCCTTCTCTCCTTGGAGAGCTGGTCTTGTGGTAGCAAGCATGACTTGTCCCCTTAGCAAAGCAGGGTCTGCCCTGGTTGCATATGCATGGGAGACTAGAAGTGTGAGCACTGTCAGATATTCCCCTCAGGGGGTGGAGCCGTTCTGGGAAGAGCATCTAGGTTCCAAGTTCCCTCCCTGGCGACATCTCCAAGATAGGGCTGAGAGAGATTCCTGCCTGCAACCTTGGAGAAGCCGCTGCCAGTCTGTGAAGACAGTACTTAGCTAGATGGACCAATCGTCTGACTCAGTATATGGCAGCTTCCTATGTTCCTATGTCCCTCTCCCCACCCACCTGGCCTCAAAAGGCAACCAGGGAACAGTCTCTGAGGCAGAGCTGAGCTGGTGAGCAGGTTCACGTGGCAGTAGGGGTCCTTTTGAAACCTGGGTGCCAGCTCCTCTAGGGTGCTAGAGGCCAAAACCAGCCTCTCAGGTGAGCCCAGGAACAAGCGGGAGGCCAGCCATGGTCCTGGCTTACAATAAGAATGGATGCAAGATGCACGCATCACTGGTCACTCCCAGTTCCAGCCAAACTGGATGCTGAGGGCAACCACTGGATTGTGACACAGGCACTTGCCCCCTTTGTCTAGATCACGGGGGTGGAGAAGTCTAAGGTTTATTCCAAAAGGAGAAGACAGGACACCGCAGCAGCCCTTTCGGTAGTCTTCCCGCAGCCTGGCTCCAAGCTGGCACATGAGCCAGACGAGAAACTACTTAAGCTGCTGAGGATGGCCAGGTGATGAAAAGTAAGGATGGGCCTCACTCCCCTCCACCACCCACTCCTTTGGTACAAAAAGCCAACATCTCACCCCACCCCCACTTCACAGGCAAACAGGGCACCGGCCACTGGCTGCCCCCAATCCCCACCGCTGCACTTGGGCCTCTGGTCAGCACATTCTGCTGCACCAGCTGATGTCTCTACACACTTGGCAAAGCGAGCCTCAAGACTGAGACTTGTGTCCCCGATTCTTCCTCCGCCAGAGGGCTTCTAGGCAGGGCCCATAAGACAAGAGGCTTTGCAAAGAGGGGCCAAGCATGACAGGCTGGTGTCCTTCCGGGGAAAGTGCTGGGCAGGGCAGCAGTGCACTGGCGAGGTTCCCGCAGCCTCATTCCTGACTGCTTCAGGAGTGCAGGATGGTGAACCAGCTTGCAAGGCAGCTCACAGCCAACAGCCACATGGAAAAGGGGCTCCCTGCTCAGCAGCCTCTGGGTTCACATCGCTGCCATGAAAAAGCACAAAGAAAGGAACATTGGTTGTCCTACCCATTAAGGTCCTTTCTTCCCAATGTCTGGAGGGTATCCCTTTAAGTGGGCTGTTAGGTCTACTTGCTCCCAGACAGGATCTCATGACTCTTTAGTCTCTCATGGTGCCTCTGGGCTAGGACCACCCAAGTTTAGTAAATGTCTTGCAATGATGCTAACAGAAAAAAGAGACCACAGCAGAATTGTACTGCAAATATGGCAGAACAACGTGGGGTAAGATAGGAAAACATTAAAAACAGAACGTGAACCATGTACAATAGTAACATAATAGGACCAGCAGCAATCAGAGATAACATGCATATGACAACTAAGAAGAAAAAATCTTAGCATTGTCACAAGATTCACGAAACTGGGTGGTCCTAGCCCAGAGGCATATCAAAGGATAGCATATCACAGAATATGACATATAGGGTAGGCTGCAGTGTGCCAATAAAACCAAATATAAAGGAAAGAAATGAAGGCTAGTCACCCACAATGCGGGGTGGATTGGATACCCTCTGGGAACTGGGAAGAAATGACCTTCACAGTCAGACTACCAATGTTCCTTTCTCTCCCAGTGTAGGAGGGTATCCCTTTAGGTGGGACATACCAAAGTGGTAGTCTCCAGGAGAAACGCGTTGTTAGGTAAAAGAGAAAGAGAAGGATTTTGGAAGAAACCAATTGCTGGAGCACCGTTCGCCCGAACACATTGGTAGGGCGAACTGGGATGACTGGTAGACTGACAGCTTGTAATGGCATACGAATGGTGTTGGCTAAGAATGCCACTGACGTGGCCGCACTCCTCGTGGAGTGGGTGGTGATCTTACGTGGTGGAGGAAGATATAGTGCTTTGTACGTCAACGTTATGCAGGTCTTGATCCATCTGGCCAGAGTGGCCTTAGTTGGTTTGGATCGATGTGATGCCGGTTGGAAAGATACAAACAAAGCGTCCAGCCTGCGTATGTCCTTCGTTCTTCTGAGGAAAATCTTCAGAGCTCTCTGCACATCCAACTTGTGCCACAGGACCTCTTTCGGGTGGACTGGTGAAGGGCAGAAGGACGGTAGTATGATATCTTGGTTCCTGTGGAATGTGGAGTTGACTTTGGGTCAGAACGAGGGATCAGGTTTGAGGATCACGGAGTCTGGCTGAAAAATACATAGATGTTTTCTGATGGACAGTGCTCCAATTCAGACACCCGCCTGGCTGGGGTAATAGCAACTAAGAATATTACTTTGTATATGAGTAGTCTGATAGCCATGGTGGACAATGGCTCAAAGAGCCCCTGAGTCAAGGCATTCAGGACCTTATGGAGGCTCCAAGTAGGAAATCTGTGTGCCACCAGTGGGGTGAGGGGCAAGGTTGGATGCCCCTCAGAGGAAGCGCTTGATATCTGGGTGCATGGACAGTGATATCTTGGCCTGTGGTCGAAGAACAGATGAGAGGGCTGACGCCTGTCTCCGTAAGGTTGCTGGTCGTAGGCCCTTGTCTAAGCCAGCTTGGAGGAATTATAGAAGATGAGGGGCTGAAACCTTCACTGGTTCAACCTGCAAGAAAAGATGTCCATATGGTTTGGTAAATGCGGCTTACCATGTGGTTTGGTAGACTGACATCCGGCCGCAAGAATGGTGTCTTGCATGCTAACAATGCTCTTTAGTATCCAGACATGAAGGCGAAGCCAGGACAGGTCTGGATGAAACAGTGGACCTTGAGTGAGGAGGTCTGGCCTGTCTGGAAGAGGCCACAGGAGACTGGAGGACAGGCTGTCAAGGTCTGAGAACCAGGGTCGTTTGGGCCAGAATGGTGCCACCAATAGCATCAGGGAGTGTTGTTCACAGAACCTCTGTAGTATGTGTGGTATCAGTGCAATTGTATTGTCCAGGCCGCGTAGGTGTTCCACTTGGAGAGAGAGAAGATGAGTTCCACCCATTAGAACAGACGGTCAGTTTCTTCCATGAGGGAGCAAAATCTCGTGCCCCCTTGGCGATTAAGATGTTCCTTTGTTGCTACGTTGTCTGTCCATATGAGGACATGATGGTTGCAAGTTTGGTGTGAGAAGTGCAGAAGTGCTAACCTAGCTGCCCAAAGTTCTAACCAGTTGATGCTGTACTGGATTTTGTCCAGGGACCGTGTGCCCTGTGTGAATTGTGTCCTGCAATGGGACACAATGATATCCAATGTGTCCTGCATCTGGTGTCGCTGGCATCTGTGGTGATCACTAGCTGTCTGGAGGCCTGAAGGGGAGTAGCCCTGTCCAGGACTGGAGAAGACCATCAATGTAGAGAGTGGTGCAGTGAGGCCATCATGGGCACCTCGTAGTGCATAGTTGCTAATATGTTGTCCTGGTGAGGCAGTAGGGCCCATTGGAGTGACCTGGAGTGCCACCATGCCCATGGAATGATATCTAAGCATGAGGTCTGCAGGTGATTTGTGTATTAGTTGTGTTAAGATGGATAGTAGTTTGGATTTCCGTGCTTGGGTTAGTGAAATTGTGCCTAGTTGAGTCTGAATGTTGACTCCCAGGTGCTCTAATTGCTGAGATGGTGTGAGAGAGAGAGAGCTCTTGGGTACATTGATCAGAAATCCATGCTGCTTTAGAAGATGAAACACCTGTTGGATGTCTGCCTGTGCCTGACAAAGGGATGAAGATCTGACGTCAGATCTGACGAAGTGATCTGACGAGGAGATCGTCCAAATAAAAATACAGGTGAAGGCCCTGAAGACGCATGTGGGCTACTAGCGCAACCATCACCTTGGTGAATGAGAGGGCCCGGTACTGATAATAATTCCCATTGTAAGCAAAGTGAAAGAACTTGTGGTGAGCCGGTAATATGCAGATGTGGAGATATGCATCTTGTAGGTCCACTGTTGTGAGAAAGCTTCTGTGGAGGAACAAGGCCTAGACCTATTGGGTTTCTGTAAATAAGCCCCTGTATTGTATTTGATTGATTGATTGATTGATTGAGAATAAACTTTATTACAATCATAGACCAGACAATACAGTTTTTAAAAGTTATGTAAGACTCAAGCGTGTAATACAAACAATGTAGCAAAACCTAGGCACATTGAAAGTGATCTCTTTGCAAAAGTTAGATAACAAAAACTCTAAATAAAATTCATCAGAGTGACCCGGAAACTTCCCCAAAAGAGAAGTTAATATTGAACGAGCATCACTATAAAATTTACAGTATAAAATAACATGAGGGGTAGTTTCTATGGCACCCATTCCACAGGGGCAAAACCTTAAGTTAAACGGAATCCCTTTATATCTACCATCCCTGACAGCCGTCGGAAGGGAGTTTAGGTGGGCAAGAATAAATGGATGTCTAAATTTAGGGATAAGAATAATATCTAAATATGCTGCCGGTTTGGAATTAAAAAGTTGTTTCCCAAAATATATACCACTCCTTAGACAGGCTGTATCCACTTGTAATTCTGTATCAGCAATACGCTGCTTAATAACCTGCCAGGCCTGATCATGTCCTAATCTAAGAATTTCCTCATGGGAGAACCCAAATTGAAGAAGTTTATTTTTAACCATGATCTTCCACTTATGATTAAAATTATCAATCATTACCAAGGAAGCCAGGCTTACACTGGCAAAAACCAGTTTTAACCAAAACTTTATAATACAGGTCCAATAACCCACCGATTGATTAAGTGCCGTTAGTCGGTGTCGAGTCGAATAGATAGATTCTCTCCAGGATGATCTGTCTTCAACTTGGCCTTTAAGGTCTCTCAGTGGTGCATTCATTGCTGTCGCTCTCAAAATGAGGGATGCCACGGGTGCATCAACCAATGGCCAACTGGGTGCTGATGTCAAGTTGTAGAATCTTTTAGGTAGTGTACCAATACCCTTAGATGATGTGGGGGTTCCCACTCTTCCTGAACATCTCCGAAGTGGGGGGGAGGGGAAGAACAACAGATTGAGCACGTGATGAGGCAGCCAGGAAGACCTCTGAAGCCAAGAGTTTGGTGGCGTTAGATCCCGTCTCTGGGTTAGTTTGTAATGTTTTACATGCTTTTGCCAACAAAATCTCAAAGTCCTCATGCTTAAACAGTTTGGGAGAAGGGCTAGCTGACCCATGATTAGCATTTGATGACCATTCCCCTTCTTCCTTGTTAGGTGTGAGATTGTGCGATTCTGAGGTGGAGGACTCAGAGTGCATCCTGGTTCAGGGCACCTGAGTAGGAGAAATCATGCTGACAGTCTGCCTAGGTGAATTGTCTGGAAGAGCCGCCGGTGCTGCCTGCTGTACTGTGATGAGCAGGACATTAGCCTGTATATCTCTCAAATGTGTACACCGCCCCAAACTTTCGTTATCAAAGGTTGTATCAAGGTTAGCGGGCCCCCTGCATTACCCACCCCCCGCCAGTGGCAAGACAGATAAAGAATGTACTCATATGGGTCTGAGTGGACAGATAGGGGGCAGCCATGCTGGAGAGTCCTCAAGTTGAGGCTATAAAGCTACCTGGTTGTTCCTGGCAGGCAGCCTATATGCAGGGGGGCAGCAAATCTGCCTTCTGCATCATGATGGGGGCCTACTCCTGTTGCACCCCCTCCAACCCTTAGCATGACCACGGGGCTCAGGCGAGTGCCTGCATTCACTCTCAGAGGACCTGGATGGTCTGTGCCTCCTCCGTCTGGCTGGCACATGTGGATGAAACATTCACAAGATGAGACTGGGCAGCGGGCTGGGCTAGAAAGCACTGAGAATGGTGAGCTCTCTCCATTCTCCCTTCAAGCTCTGGGCCATGGCTGAGGCAGGGGAGCTTCTGGGCCTGGGTTGGCAGGCTGTGCTGGCTGGGGAGGATTTGTATCAGGTGCCACCGGTGCAGCCAGGAGGCTGGGGGGGGCTGCGGGTCTGGTAACTGAGGTGCAACTGGTGGAAGTAATGGTACCGCCCCAGCCCTGTGGACCTCAGCCATGACTTATTCTCTAATCCAGTTAGAGAGGTCCTGGGGTAAATGGTCTCCGTACAGGGATGGCAATGTTCAAGATGGGGCCAGGCACGCCTTGCTCTAAGTCCTGCAGCGGGAGGGTCGGGGGCAGAGGGGAGCACAGGACCACCAGCATACTCACTATTATGTCCTGTGTAGAGGTGGCGGAGTGGCAGGAGCGCTGGCATCTGTTCCCCGTGGGATTGGGGCTGCAGCCTGCCCTCATTTGGCACCAGCAAGGGCTCTACCTCAATCGGTAGCCAGGGCTCATGGGTAGTGGGAGAAGCCCGGTCCACAATGAGCGGCTCTGCGTGCTCCAGCTCCCAGTGCATCAGCACCTGAACAGTGATCGGGGAGGTTCTTCAAGGTGGTGAGGAGTCCTTCTCTGGTGAAGTTTGTGCCTCTGTTATAGCCAGGCTCTCCTGGATGAGGAGTCTGTGCAGGAGGGATAGAAATGCCTCTGCGTGCATCGGGGCTACTCCTGGGAGGCGGTATGGCGTGTCCTTGTGCGGGCTGTTTGGTTACGGTCCCTTCTGCACATTCGTCCCCTCATGGCCATGGGTTCAGAGTCCTCCAAGAGAGAGGGCATAGGTGTTGCCCATTGCATGGTCTCAGAGGAAGTACAGTGGGGGGAAGCGGTAGTAGGAAAAACACAGAACAGTCAGACCTCGCCAGCCACGGTTTTGAATATCTGCAACTGGTAAATTGTGACCAGTCTCGCCAACCGCAACCCAAATATCCACGGTTTGATGAGATTTTTAGTTATTGGGGGGTCCCCCTTAATTTTGGGGGGATTCAGAGGGGTTCAAAGGTCCAATCCGCTCATTCCTCTTGCTGACCCTCCCAACTCCTTGTGGAATGTGCCAGTATGTGCTCAGGTGAGCACAAACGTAGAGATTCATACATTAACAAGAATACAGGCATATATCCATTTCACAATTGTTGATGCTGACACCTGGCTTCCCATAGATGCTGGTAGAAAACTGACAAATAGAGCCTCTGTACACCTAAAACCCTCTGTGCATTTTAAATACATTTTAAGACATCTTCTAACATCCAACTTGTGCCATGCCTTTTCTTTTGTGTGCACCGGATTAGGGCAAAATGATGGCAAGAGAACGTCCTGTGAATGGTGAAACGAGGAAGACACCTTAGGTCTGAAGAAGGGGTGTGGTATCAGTCGCACAGCGTCAGCTGAGAATATGCAGAGATTCCTGTGGGTGGACAAGGCATGCAGCTCTGAGATTTTGAGCCCAGAAGTCACTGCTATTAAAAAGGCCATTTTGAATGAAAGGATTTGCAAGGGAATGGCATGAATGGGTTCAAACTAAATTCTTGCAGTGCTCTGAGGACTGTATGCAAGTCCCAAGACAGAAACCTATGTATTACCATAGGAGATAGAAGCGTTGCTCCTCTTAGGGTGAGGATGGTTGTGTATTTCCTCCTTAGTGATCCCCAAGATTAAGCCTACTAGGGATGCTGCTTGGCGTTTCAATGTATTAGCCTTGAGTCCTTTGTCCAAGCTCTCCTGGAGGAAGGCTAGAAGGTGTTTCATGTTCACTGTGCCATGAGGAACCGAGTGTCTAGCCAACTAATGAAGGAAGGCCCTCCATGTGCACTGGTAAATTAGATGAAAATTTAGGGAGGTGTACAAATTTGATCAATTAAACAAACAAACAAACAAACAAATAAAATAAATCAAATGCGCTTAGTAGAGTCCCTTGTAGAAACTAACATGGTAGCCAAGACCCTACCTGTATATCCGTGCTGTCTTAACATTCTCCACTCAGTTTCCAGGAAGCTATCTGTAACCAGCCTGGATCGTGATGCTCTACTGGTCTCTGATGACTGGAGATACTGGTAGAAACCATGGTTCTTGTGTGGCCATGTAAAAGAGTTTCGCAAACTACAGGTTACTCACCTGTAACGTTGGTTCTTCTAGTGGTCATCTGTACTTCTACAAAATTAGCTATGAGCCAGCACAGAGACCACGTCGGAATCTAACAAGCTCGATTTCTCCTGCTTTTGGCGGTAACCCCTCCTCCAGCTGCTATATGCGGCTGCGCCACTCCTCATCCCCTCAGTCACAGAGTCAAGCTTCAGTGAACCCTGCGGGGAGGACGGGAGGGTGTGTAGAAGTACAGATGACCACTAGAAGAACCAAAGTTACAGGTGAGTAACCTGTAGTTCTTTAACGTGGTCTCTGTCTTCTACACAAATGGGCGCATAACAAGCAAGGACCCAAGGAGGCAGGAAAACATAGTCAATAGGTAAACAACCAGGAAAATCTTTATTTCAAGACAGGCATATCAACCGAAAATGGACTGCAGGACACTCCTGCCAAATACAGCACCATTACGTGCTCTAACATCAATAGCATAATGTTGAATAAATGAATGAGGCGAAGCCCAAGTAGCTGTGCAGCATATAGTGTCCAACGGGACTGCCCAATCAAAGGCCATAGAAGCCGCCATAGACCTCACAGAGTGAGCCTTTATAGTAGAAGGCAACTGCTTATGTGCCAATTGATAACACAACTCAATAGTGGAGACTATCCACCTGGTCATGGACTGGGCCAATACCTGAAGTCCCTTTCTAGGCCCATCATACAGGACAAACAAGGGGAGACACTTCCTCCATTCAGCAGATCTCTACACATAAAAGGAAACAGCCCTAAGCACATCCAAACAGTGTAACTGCCTCTCCGCATCCAATGAAGGATTTGGAAAGAACACAGGCAAAGTGAGTGGGGACGAACGATGAAACATGGACAGCACCTTAGTCAGGAACTTGACATCCATCCTGAGCACAACCTTGTCCTTATGGAACTGCAGGTACGGTTGGTCAGCCCGCAGGGCCCACAACTCACTAACCTTCCTGGCGGAGGTAACTGTCACCAAAAAGGTGACCTTCCAAGTCAATAGACGAGGGTCAATAGAAGCCAAAGGCTCGAAGGGCGGCCTGAGAAGAACGGCCAGAACAACAGACAGATCTCAGGCCGGGGCCATAACAGGGTCATTGGGGTATAAGTGTGTCAAACCCTTAAGGAAACATTTAACCACCGGCTCTCTGAACCAAGAGGCCCGGTCCGAGAGAGAACATGCCACAACGGCAGCCAAATATACTTTAACAGAAGCAAGCTTCAACCCAGACTCTTTAAGGGAGAGAAGATAATTACAAATGTCCTGAATGGACAGATTGTTCACATCAAACCCCTGCAGGTCTGCAAATGACCTAAACCGTGTCCACTTGTGGTCATAGGACTTCCTTGTAGATGGCTTCCTAGCTACCACCAACACTTTTTGCAGTCTCAAGGGGAAGGCAGGAGGACCCTCCATGCAGTTAGGTGGAGGGATGGAATATCCGGGTGTAACACCCTCCCCCGTTCTGTGACAACAGGTCCATCTGAACAGGGAGATGCCTCCAGTCGAGCGCCAGGTGCACCAGAGCCAGAAACCGGGGTCTCCTGGGACACCACGGGGCAATCAGGATAGCCCAGGCCCGATCCACTCTCAACTTGTTCAGGACCTTGGGAATGAGAGGGAATGGACAAACATATACAGGAGTGGGCCTGTCCAGGACTGAACGAAAGTATCCCCCATAAACCCCTCGCCCAAGCCCCCCCTGGAGCAATACAGAGGACACTGAGTATTGTTCTGCAAGGCAAATATGTCCAGAGCCAGAACACCCCAGTCTGCAAAGATGTCCCTCAAAACCCCCTGATGCAGCATCCACTTGTGGGAGACCACACTCTCTCTGCTCAGAGCGTCGGCCTGCACATTCAGGGCACCCTGAATATGCACTGCCTGTGGTGACACCCCGTTGTCCAGGCACGAATACCACAGCTCTAGGGACAGTCCCAAAAGACTCCTTGAAGAGGTACCGCCCTGGCGATTCAGGTAGGCTTTCGCCAATGTGTTGTCGGTCTGGACCAGAACCGACCTCAAGGATAAAATTGTAAAGCACATAGAAGAACAGGCTCTGCTGGGAGTGAACCAGCATGGCTTCCGCAAAGGTAAATCTTGTCTCACCAACCTTTTGGACTTCTTTGAGAGTGTCAACAAGTATGTGGATAAAGGTTATCCAGTTGACATAGTCTACCTGGACTTCCAAAAAGCTTTTGACAAAGTTCCTTTTCAAAGACTCCTGAGGAAACTTAGCGGTCATGGGATAAGGGGACAAGTACATGTGTGGATTGCTAACTGGTTGAAAGACAGGAAACAGAGGGTAGGTATAAATGGAGAGTTTTCACAATGGAGGGAAGTAAGAAGTAGGGTCCACCAGGGATCTGTACTGGGACCGGTGCTTTATAGTTTATTCATAAATGATCTAGAAGCAGGAGTAAGCAGCGAGGTGGCCAAATCAGTACCAGTTGCAGGGGAGTAACAGAAGGAGAGAGGGCATGCCCTCAACTCCTGCCTGTGGCTTCCAGTGGCATCTGGTGGGCCACTGTGTGAAACAGTATGCTGGACTATTTGGGCCTTGGGCCTGATCCAGCAGAGCTGTTTTTATGTTCTTATGACCTCCACTGCAACAGGGGCAGAAACCCTTTGAGCACATTGAAAATCGCCAACAGCTCCAAGTAATTGATGTGATGGTTCTACTCCTCTGGATGATTATGATTATACCGGGCATTGTAGGCCTGGTAGTTGGCCACCCTGGAATGTAAGGCAGCAGCAGAATAAAATCTTCTCCCCAAGGAGTCCAACTTTTTGCCTTCTTTATCACTCGGGGCAGATTGGCCATGTCCCAGATACCATTGCAGAGAAACCTCCACCACAATAGAGTTAGGGACCAGGTGACTCTTCAAAAAGGCTGTGTCTCTTGAAACAGAACCCTATAACAATTTTCAAGGTGCGGATTAGGCTGGGAAAGCGTGTTAGGTCTTTTCCAATGTGCTGTCACCATCTACAACAGTGCTGGGTTAAACGGCAAAGCCGGTGGGACCTTGGCATCAGAGTCAATCAGGCTAAACAGCGGGTGCAATTCACTCTCTTGAGGGTTACCCAAGTTCACCCCCAAAGCGGAAGGCATACGAGTCACATAGGCTGTATAGAGTTTCAGGTCTTCCGAGGGGGACACCAGCTTTGAATCCGAGTGAATAGTGAGGGGCGACGATCCCAAGGAAGCATCCTCTGAGTCCGAGGAACTATCCTCACTGCCCAATTCAGGCTGTAAGGGAAGGGACAGCTCCTAGGTCGCAGGAGCTGAGCCCGGGGGAGAACTAGGCTCCAAAACCAGCACCAACTCGTGGTACTCTGTTGACGCGGGTAAAGCCAGCGCTGCACAATCCGATCGATCCCAAGGGAAACAATGTGGAAAGCGGGAACGTGGGTGAGCCACCGAGTGCAAGGGAGGGGCCTTCTCCGGTCTAGGAAGCGAGGGTTGACCTTAAGCTCAGTCCTCCAAACAGCGTGCTTAAGGTTTGAGTTGGGTGTTCTGAAGATAGAGGTCTGGGCCTGGTTGTCTATTTTGGCCTCTTGGCTCAAAGTCAGATCCTGCCCCGCCGCCCAAGGATGGATTTCTCTTATCTTGGCTGATGTATTCCAGCCCACTTGGGCCCAGGCTATTCAGGACAAAATTGTGTCCTTGGGTCTGTCTATGGACTACCTGGTCCTGTTAAGTCACGACCAGGCTAGGCAGATCCTGAAACAAAGACTCTTGGACTTTGAAATCCAACAAGAATTCTCCCGAATCCCTGATTGTACTAAAAGGAGGCTGGGTTTGAGCAGTTCTAGTTGGGGCCCTGCTGCTTATTTGAATGCCTTGAGCATGACGTGCTACCAGAGGTCCTTTTTCAGAGCAAGACATGATATGTTACCTTCAGCGGTGCTCTCGGGGAGGTTTCTGGGGATTCCTAGGGAGAAGAGATTATGCCCATGTAGTATGGGGGAAGTCGAATCCACCCAACATGTTTTGTTGCACTGTCCATTATATAGAGATTTAAGATATTCCTTATTAACTCCTCTTCTGACACCCTTCCCAGGTTGCTAAGGAGATTTTTTTGTTTCCTATCTTCTTGCGGATAGAACTTTTGATGTCACCTTTAAGGTGGCCAAATTCTGTTTTATTGCAGTATTGTTACGGCAGCGAGCTTGTCTCTGATTAATTTTAAAATTTTACTGATTATTTATTTGTGGATATTTATCTACATATTTACATATTTCCTTTTCCCAACTGTATCCTTCTGTGTTATGAGATGTTTTGTTTATGTTATATTATGCTGACCTTGGGTCGCAAATAAAGAACTTTGTACTTTGAACAGCATGGTCCATATTGCGGCCTGGCGTAGCCTGCATGATAAAATATGCTATCTGAATGATACCGGTCATATGAACCATAGTCCGGAGGCCACGAGTTATACGCATACTCCGTGGTCATCAAAGGGGAACGATTGTCCAGAGTTTGGTACCGATCCCAGTACCCACAGGAAGCATCCTGATGGTCAGGCAAGGGGCGATCCTCTTGGTATCGATGCAGAGGGGATCGGTGACGCGGAAGCCACGAAGAGCGTTCATAAAATCTAGGGGGGGAATACACACCCTCTTCCAAAGAATCATCATCCCGATCCCCTGCTGCTGCCACATCGAAGATTTCTGGCGGTTCAGGGGAAACCAGCCTCTCTTGCTGGATGGCTTTAGCCTTCTTACAGGCCAAACCTGAGGAAGTCGGAGCGCTCGACACTTTCTTCTTTGGAGGAGGAGGCTGCTCCAGGCCTTCCAACGAGATCTTGGTCGCCTTAGACCGCTTCTTCTTAGCCTTTGGTTGTAGTTCCAATGAGGGTGAAGGACAAGAAGTCACTTGTGGCTGATAGGAGGGGAGCTCTTCCGAGCGCACCCTGTCCTCCAACACCGAAGCCACTTGTAACACTGCCGGTCCTGGTATCGGGATTGAAGATTCGATTTCTCCAGTGTGGACAGCCAGTCGGTCCGCCGATACCAAGGCGGCCATTCCGAGAGACCTTTTTAGCTGTAAGGCTCCCGAAGGCTGCCAAATCCCAAAGGGCCACGCACAAGCGAGAGGCCCTATTACGTCGAGCCTGCTTAGTAAACTTCTGGCAATGCGAGCAGGTTTCGACTACGTGGGACTCCCCTAAGCATAGGAAGCACTCTCAGTGCGTATCGGGGGAGGGGAACTTAGCTCCACAAGTAACACACTTCTTAAAGTTTTCCGTGCCCGGCATGCACGCCGAAGGCCAGCCAGCCACCACACTCTGTCCCAGCTGGGAATGGAACTCAAGGGAAGAACCGAAGAAATAAAACACAATGCACAGAAAAAAACGCCACTGCACGAAAGAAAATAAACTTAAAGAATGAAGAAACAGCAGAAAAAACAACCAGGATAGGCTTAATCCAACAGATTGTGGAGCTGAAAGACTCACAGTGTTCGCTGAAGCGCAAAGAAAGACTGAGGGGATGAGGAGTGGCGCAGCCGTATATAGCAGCTGTGGGCAGGGTTACCGTCAAAAGCAGGAGAAATCGAGCTTGTTAGATTCCGACGTGGTCTCTGCGCAGGCGCATAGCCCATTTGTGTAGAAGACAGAGACCACGTCGAAGAACCATGGTCTCCTGGGCCAGTATGGGGCTACCAGGATTACCTGGGCTCTGAGTATTCAAACTCTGCAGAGAAAGCATGTGAGAAGTGGAGCTGGCAGGAAAGCATACAGAAGGCCCGGTGGCCAATCCATCAATAAAGCGTCCACTGCCTCTGCTTGTGGACATGGAAAATGAGTGAAGAACATGGGAAGTTGAGTATTGAGAGCTGATTCAAACAGGTCAACCTGTGGACTCCCAAAGCACTCTGTGATCCTTCTGAATACCCAGGAGTTGAGAGTCCACTCCCATGGTAACAGCTGCTCTTCACTCAGCCAGTCCACAATTGAACTGAGATCTCTCTGGACATAGTGAGCCATGATTGAAGCCAGGTTGCTTTCTGCCCAACTCATAATCAATACTGCCTCCAACTGTAGTGATCACAACCTGGTTCTGCCTTGTCTGTTTATGTTGGCTTTCGCAGTCGTGTTGTCGCTCCTGATCAACACGTGTTTGTGGCAAATTAAACTCTGGAATGACAACAATGCCAAGTGAATGGCCCTCAGTTCTAAACATTTTATGCTGTAAAGTGACATCATCCTGGACCATCATTCCTGCGCCAATCTGCGTTGACAATGTGCCCCCCACCCCATCTTGCTGGCATCTGTTGTTATTAAGACCTGGAGTGGGTCAAGGAACTGATTCCCCTTCTGCAGGTGGTAATCTATCATCCAACACTGTAGTGATTGTAAGACCTGTGGGGGTACATATACTGTGAAGTTGGCGTTCCATGCAATAGGCCTCTGAAATGGAAGCAGGAACCACTGGAGGTCTCAGGTGATACCTGGCCATGGTACGGAATCCAGAGATGCCACCATTAGTCCTAGAAGACGGGCTAAGTCTAGTAGCCTGGCCTGCCCAGTTGACATGACTGTTGTCACCGCCTGCTGTAGGGTTTGCATCCACTTCCATGGAAGAAACAACCTGTCTCTCTGAGTATCTATTTGGACACCCAGGTGTGATAATCGATAAGACAGTTCTAAGTGACTTTCCCCCACATTTATAAGGAACCCGTGTTGTTCCACTGTCTGCAGGGTTATATGTAGGTCCTTTGAGGCTGCCAGTATTGACGGAGACTTCAAAAGGAGATCATCTAAATACGCGGAGATGCATATGCCCTGCAGTCTCAGGTGTGCGATTACTGGCACCAGCACCTTTGTGAATACATGTGGGGTCAATGAGAGCCCAAACGGAAGGGTCCTGTATTGATAATGAATTCCTCTGTACTTGAATCGTAGCAAGTGTCGACTTTTGGGATGTATTGGCACATGCAAATATGCTTCCTTAAAACTGTTGATGTTAGCAGGTCTGGGTGTTGCAGAGCCTCTGTTATGGGCAAAGATTCCATGTGAAAAGGTACATTGGTACTCACCGTGAAGGTGTCTTCTGGCTGGTGTAGAAGAGGTCACCCAAGCTTGTCCTTGGTGTCTAGAGCATCAGTCTTGTGGGTTGGCGAGTTACCCAATGACCCTCCCACTAATCAGTCTAAGATGTGGCATAAGCTACTTCGTCTGCAGAGGGCGGCTGCCTTTTCAGCGGATGCTACTCTGGACAGTGTTCAGTTCTCGGCACGTGCGGTCAGTGCAGGTGTCCTGGCAAGACGCAACATATGGCTAAAATTTTGGAAGTTGATAATACGTCTAGGGCTAAATTAGCTGCTGTTCCCTATGCTGGGGGGAAAGCTAATTGGGAATGAGGCCCTGAAAGAGGTCCTCATTGAAACTAAGGATAACCGCAGGGCTCTGCCATCAGCTCCTAGGAAGAAGGACAAGAGTTTTAATCATAGACCGATGCAAACCTTCAGGGCATTTAGACCTCAGTTTGTCAGAGGGAGCCTTTTAGGCCTTTTTGATCGCAGTGGAACAGATCCAGAGGCCAAGGCAGGCAAGGGTGCACTCAGCAGAACCATCAGTCTCTCGGAAACCAGCAGCGGGGCCCCCAAGCAGCAGTTCTGACTCCCACTCAGGCAAAGTGGGGGTCTGCCATTTGGACTGTTTTGGAAAGAATCCATCGACAGGTGGGTTCTTTCCATTAGCCTACACGGGTACGAAGTGGAGCTGGCCAGCCCCCCAGGAAACAGATTCCTCCTTACCCCTAGATCTGGGAAACCGGAAAAGCACAAGGGGTTGTCCATGGCCATTCAGTATCTGGTGGCTATAGGGGCCATAGAGGAGGTCCCACCTCTTCAGAGAGGCAAAGGCATCTATTCTGTGATTTTACGGTGCCAAAAAAGGACGGATCGGCCAGGGCAGTTCTCAACCTACGCCCAGTCAACCGTTTTGTGATAAAAAGGAGGTTCAGGATGGAAACCCTTTGTACCATCTCAGAGGCATTGTAGATGGGGGACTACATGACTTCAATAGATCTCCAGGAGGCGTATTTACACATCCCCATTCATCCACGCAGTCGACATATACTCCACTTCTGCTACATGGGGAGGCATTATCAGTACAGAGCCCTTCCTTTTGGTCTCTCATCAGCCACCCAAGTTTTTATGAAGGTTCTAGTCTGCTAGTGGCCACTTTATGCACTGAGGGGGTCCACCTGTATTGTTACCTCGACAACTTGCTCAAGAAGGGGCAGTTCAGTCGGCTCTGTCCAGAACAATGTCTGTGTTACGTGCGCATGGGTTTCTGATAAATGTGGGCAAGAGTCACCTGATGCCCACACAGAGCCTTCGTCATTTGGGCATGGTAATGGACACCTCAGTAGGCAAACTGTTTCTGCCACAGGATCGGATGGAGGTCTTAACGTCACTGGCTCGTGTGATTGCTTCGAGACTGTGGGCCAGCCTTCTCAATCTAGCAAGTTTGTTGGGTCTCATGGTGACGGCTATGGACTCGGTGCCTTGGGCGAGGTTTTCATCTACGCCAGTTACAGTGGGGTTTCCTCCTTTACCAGCACAGGATTGCCCTCAAACGTGACAAGAACATTCCTCTCTAGGTGTCTCTTCGCGAGTCGATTCGTTGGACGGCCCGGGGAACCTAGACAAGGGCAAGCTGTTCATAGAACCCGAGAGAGTGATGGTCACGACGGACACCAGTCTATCGGGCTGGGGGGCTCACTGTTGGAACAGTTCTGCCCAGGGGCTTTGGTCGGTGGTAGAGTTGCTCCATAGCATAAACTGGCTCGAGCTGTGGGCTGTCTTTCTGGCCCTAAGAGCCTTCACGCCCTTGGTGAAGGGAAGGAATATCTTAATGTGTACAGAACAACTTAATATCCATTCTGGACCATCATGTAAACAGAATTTCCAATGTTCGGGCAGATTGGCTAAGACGGCAGGAGATCCAGCCGGCAGAATGGGGCCTGCACCCTCAAGTATTTAGGTGGCTGACAGAGCAGCTGGGGTGTCCCCAGATAGACTTGTTTGCATATCCTCAGAATGCCAAGATTCAGAGGTTTTACTCACGTTGCCCGATGTTGGGGGCAGAGGAGACGGATACGCTATCGGTGCCATGGCGTCCGTGTCTGCTGAATGCATTTCCTCCAGTGCCGCTGCTCTCCCGTTGCCTCAGGAAGCTGCGGGGTTTCCGGGCATCCCTGATATTGATTGCGTCTTTTTGGCCCAGAGGGCCTTGGTTTTCTGAGATCGTCGACTTGACCGTAGGTCATCCACTCAGTTTGCCAGACCATCCAGTTCTGCTGTGTCAAGGTCCGATTTACCATCCTTGCATCTAGAAAGTGTTCAGCCAACAAGATTTACCAATCGACTTGGCGTAGTTTTCTGCGCTGGACAGCAAAGCTCTCCCTGCAGCTGGACAAGTTCAGGTCGAGGGGATTACTAGGTTTTTCTTCAGGATGGCCTTGCGCTTGGTCTGAAACCCAACACGCTTAAACACCAGGCGGCGTGCTTGATCCAGATGTTGTTTCCTCATCAGCGTTTGTTCAGGCGTGGCACCCTCTTCTACGCAAGTTCTTGAGGGGGGCAGCTTTGTTGTCTCCTCTGGTCTGCCATTGTTTTCCGTCATGGGATTTGCATATTGTGTTGTGGGGTCTGCAGTTTCCGCCATTTGAACCACTTTGATCTGTATCATTGCAGATGCTGTCCTGGAAGGTGGCCTTTTTAGTAGCTGTAACATCAGCCAGGAGGGTTTCTGAATCGCAGGCTCTGTCAGTTCAGAGTAATTTGTGTAATTTCTCTAAGGACTCTGTGAGACTTATCCCGGATCCTTCGTTTATCCCTAAGGTAAAGTCTCAGTTTAATCGTGAGGCGGTCATTTAATTACCTTCTTTTTGTCCGGATGCTCGTCACCCTGCAGAGAAGGAGTGCAACCGGACGCAGGCTTTTCGTAAGTCAGATGCTCTTTTTGTGGCCTTTAAGGCTTCTAAGATGGGATGCAAGGTCTCTTCAGCCATTATTGCTCGATGGGTTCATTCATGCATTACGATGTTGTATGAAGCCCAGAAACTTTCGGTGCCTGGTCAGATTACGGCACACTCAACTACATCGGCAGCCACTTCCACTGTGTTATCTTCACCGGTGTCCCATGAAGAGATTTGCAAGGCGGCTACTTGGTCGTTGCCTTTTACATTTTCAAGGCATTACAAGTTGGATGAACATGAAGCTGCCAGAGCAGCATTTGGTCGGAGGGTCCTGCAACAGGTCCTTCCGGGTCAGTAGCTCCAGCTTGGGTATTTTCCCTCCCGTGGTTGGTGCTGTGGTATGTCCCAAGCTTGGGTGACCTCCTACACCAGCCGAGAAAGGTACATTGGTACTCACCGTGAAGGTGTCTTCTGGCTGGTGTAGAAGAGGTCACCCAAGGCCCGCCCGGGTTGTGTTAGGCTGGAGCTGATGATCTGGTTGTAGGGGGACAGTTTTTCTGTCTTTCTCCGCATTATTGTTTGTATATTGTTGTATATTCTCTGTTGTGTTCTGTGGTTTTCATTCCGTAGCTTGAGCTGTTTTAAGCACTGAGGAGATCCGCCCACATGCACTGGGTTAAGGATCTTCAAGTATGACTACTTCCTGCCTTTTGGAGCATGTGGGGGGGATGTAATTCCATGTGAAATCTGCGTTTTACAACCCAATGGTTCAGAAACTTCGAGTCCAGCTCCGCCCTGAGGGACTTGTCTTTTCGTGGGACTGTAAATAGTATTGAGCAAATTCCCTCGCCCTGCTGGGATGAGGGAACCAACTCTATCGCCCCTATGCTCAACAAATGTTGGGTTGCTTCTAGTAGCCCTAGATGTTTCAGAGGCCACCATGAGCGAGGCACAGGTAGGAATCTGTTGGGGGGGGAACTGCTATTAGTTCTATTTTGTAACCTGTCATAACTGTATTCAATACCCATTGGTCTGTGGTTGTAGATTCCCAGGATTGTGCGTAAGCTGAAAGACAACCCCCTTCCCCCCAGTCCTACCAGAGGCAAGTCATTGTTGTTTTTGAGCTTTGGGTTGGTTGGAAAAGTTTTGGCGGTTCTGACTGGATGTTCTTGCCCCTTGTCTGTTCCATTGAGGGCGTTGAGATCTGAAATCTCTGTCCCTCCCTCGAAAGGAGGGCTGGAATGACCAAAAGGGTTGAAATTGATATTGGAAGTGACGCAAGTTTTAGGTGGTATAGAAATATTTTAAATAAGTAAGTAAGTAAGTGTCGGTGGTGTGGAGCTGGTGGAAAAGCCATAGTCTTAAGTTTTTCCTTTGACTCTACTAAGATCTCCTTGAGGGCCTCCTCCCCAAACAGTTTCACCTCATCAAATGGAACAGCAGCCAGATTAGCCCTTGAAGCTGCATCAACAGGCCAGTATTTCAGCCAAAGATTATGCCTTCCTACTACCATAGCCGTAGAGGCGTGCAAGGAAAATCGTATGGCATCTAATGTGGTGTCTGACACGAATGCCTGAGCCTTTTGTGTCTTTATCAGTTGATGTCTAAGACTGTATATGTCAAGTGGAGGATCCTGAATTAAATCATCCAGTCACACTACAGAGGTGCGAGACAGCATGGATGCCACTGCTGAGGCCCGAACAGATAGGGAAAATGCCTCATTTGTCCATCTAAATGAAGCCTCTATACGTTTGTCATTTTGGGCCGATTCTCCACCCTTGGGGAACAATGAGCCACTTAGTAAGGCCATGACAGGAGCATCCATGGGAGGGACTGTAAACATATCTGCAGCCTCTTGCTGGAAAGAGGCTAATATTTATTAGCTACTGCTATGGATCTCCTATTAGAAGCTGCTAAAAGCCATTCCTCCTTAACCGTGTCTGCATATAGTTCAGGCAGAGGTAATTCGAGCGCCTTTCCCTTTTGCTTGGGGAAAACTAGAGTCCCCTTTGAGGTGGGATCAGTTCCTGTAGGGGCTATTTTTATTTTATTTTATTTATAAAAACATTTTTATACCGCCCAAAACCCACATCTCTGGGCAGTCTACAACAGAACAAAAACAAAGTAAAATATTCATTAAGACAAAAATGTGGGGGGGACACACATTACAACAATTTAAACATTTGTAAATAATATTTTAAAACGGCATTAAAACCATTCAGCTATTGGCTGAAATCCCAATGTGTTAACAGCCCTGCGCACAAGAGGTGCAAAAGCTTCCTGTGCAAATAAATGTTGAGACAGTGTAGAGGCAGGATTTTCTTGGTCATCTGACCATTCCTCCTCCTCCTTGTCCAGAGGATCCCTCCCTGGGTCCCCAGCAGGGTCCTCTATAAGTAGAGCAGGCACGTTCTGATCTAAAACATCTATATCATTTTGTACTGGTGGAAAGCCACTGCCCCCCCCCCCCAGCCTAGCTGCAACAGCTACTTGAGTGCCTCTATTGGAAGTAGCAGGAACTGGCACGCTAGGTGTAGGGCTGGAGAATCTCCTCCAGAGTCCTCTGAGGAATGAACCGCCCTCTGAGTATTGCCATTCTCCCTGGGTATAAACGTCCTGGTAAGCCTTGACCCCTTAATGTGCTTGTCTTTTTCTTTGCCTTTTGAGGGGAACAGGCCCCTGAGTCAGTAGACAAAGAAGTGGAAGAAACCGCTCCGCCCCTTTTCTTTCCCCGTTTGGATTTATGTCCCACTCCCTTCAGCGATACAGCTAAAGTGTCCCTTATCCATTTTGCCACACAGGGGGACTCTCCTGTGGCAAGTCAATTAACGGGGCTGAGGAAGGACCTGTGGAGGGGGCTGCCTGTGAGGCTGCGCTAAGGAAGGAGCTCACCACTGATGAATTTGCGCTTTCTCTCTGTCCGGTCTACGAAGCTGTCCTCCGAGATCCGCCTCCTGCTCCCTGGTGGTCCATGGGCAGTAAATTGGAAGTTGGGGAGGTGTGGCCCTGACTGGCACAGGTTCCCAACCTTTCCACAGAAACTCCATGACCGTTAGTGCTCTGAACGGTCGGGACGTTCAACTGCCCAGACGTGCTCGGCAGCTGTGGGAATGAGGCTGCAGCCTGGCCCATACTGTCTGGCTCCTCGTTTCCCTGGCGTGCTGAGCGGAGGTCGGAGTGTCAGTCTCCATTTTGCTCTGAGCGTGCCGCGAAGCCGTTAATGGCAGCGCCACGGGAGGAGAGGATCTCGCCACTCATGTTGAGAGCGGGAACCCTGTTCTGTTTGCTCCCCATGGGGGTAGGATGTGCCTAATAGTCTGGCACCATTCCATAGGCACACTGACAACTGAAGTAGGAAAAACAGAAGGAAAGTGTGGGGTTTTTTAAATGGAGGTTAAAGATAGGACAATGAAAGAGGAACAAAATAGTCAAACGATAGATTTCCAAGATATAGTTAACATGAGAGCTGTTAAAGATGTCTGCCTAGGAACGCAGCAGGACTAAAAGAACTGGGTGAGTTATCCTGTCTGGACTCTTGAGGCTTAGCAACATTTTCAATTAGTCCTGCCTGGGAGCACATGGGAAGGATAACCCCACTCAGAGATGGCCTCGGCTCCAGGCAGTAGAAAAAGGTGCGCCTATTCACAGAGGCCCTGCAGCCAGAGGTACACCTAGGTAATTCTGGAGCCTGAACCTAGAGGCCCCCCTCTCCTGCAAATTAAGCATCATCATGCTCGGCCGAGTGACCACACCACCTGGGACAGTCTAAAGAGGATTTGGGAGCCTCCTGGAGTCGTGGAGGCCCTGGACTTCGGCCCGGAAGTCCAGGGGTAAGAGCACCTCTGCCTGCAGCCCAATCTCCTTTCCTAGGAAGAAGCTTTTGGGACAGCGCTGGCACTGAAGCACCCACACCCAGCCACTGTTTGAGACAAGAGAGGAAACCAGGGCGGTTTTCACACAGCAGGCTTTACAGCAAGTTCGAAGTTGCCCCCCAAAACTGAGACTGGATTTTTTCCCCCCTGGGTATAAATTGAGCTAAACTCTAACACACAATGAAAAACCTGAGTCGTGTGTGAAGTGCTCCCCAATAGCTTGCAGGGACTTGCAGGGGTCAATCTGGCTGACATGTGAACGTACCACCTCCATTCCGGAGGAGATGCAAGCTAAAAGCCCTGTGTGGGAAACAACCAGGTGGAAGGCTGAGAAGCCCAAACTTTGGACACAGAGCGTGAGCAAGACAAAGAGGCCGCCTTCTTCTTACCCACAAGGATGCAGATGGGGTCACGGGTAAACTTGCGCCGGACGAGGATCTCAGGGAGGTGGCGGAAGACAGAGATGCTGCTGATCAGGTGGAGGCTAATATCGTTGACCATGTTGGCCAGCTGGGCAAGCGTTGGAGAAAACTCCACCTAGGAGAGCAGGAGGTGCTGGGTCAGGACTGGAGGAAGGGGCAGCAGCTCAGGGGAGCTGCCAGCACCACACATGCCCCCCAAAACACCGGCCCTTCTGAGGGTAAAGGTAAGGCCTGAGCAGAAGTGAAACCCCAGGTGGCTTTCAAACCAAAAACTGACACATTAAGCGCCTAGAAATGCTAATTGTACCACACCTAGAGTAATGCCATTCCAAAAGATGACGGAGCGCTATTTCCACACACACCCACTTCTGGCCCCAGTTCTTTTCAGCCTGGTATTGGAATTCTGGATTTTGGCATTCTAGTTGCGGATGTTGATTTCCGCCTGTGATTCTGGTAAGGTACATAGCCTCAGCAGCCTTGCATAGCTCACTTACCACTACTACTACTACACTTTCAAATATTTATATACCACTTTTCAACAAAAGTTCCAAAGTGTTTACATAAAGAATTTTATTTATTTATTTATTCATTCATTCATTCAGGCTCCCTGTCCCCCAAAGGCTCACAAGCTAAAAAAGAAACATAAGAGATGCTGTACTGGGGATGGATCAGGCCAGTTGCTCTCCCCCTGCTCAATAAAGAGAAACACTACTTGAAAAAACGGTGCCTCTTTGCCCAGTTTGCAGGGTTAACTAGATCAGATCCAGGAGTAGCTTGTCCTAACGAGCCGGGGGTGGGGGTAGGGGCGCAAAGGAGGCGCAGCTGCCTCTGCTTCCTGGCAGCAGCTCGGGTTGTTTCTTTCTTTCGTGCTACCTGCAGGCTGGCCACTTGTCACGTAGAGTTGCACAGCTCTATCCAACAAATGGCCAGCCTGCAGAGTGCATCTCTCAGGCAGGGCAGGAGAGAGAGGAGCCACTCGAGCTGCCTCCGCCCCCCACCCCCAGCTCATCAGGACAAGCTGCTACTGGCCAGACCGTTGATCCATCTGGCCCAGTATTGTCTGACGGTCCTAGCAGTGGCTCTTTGGGGTCTCAGGCCAAGATCTTCCCCAACCCGACTCCTCCTTGAGATGCCGGGGACTGAACTGGGGCCTTCTGCATGCAAAGCAGGCACTCTACCACTGAGCCAGGGCCAAGTGGCAATGGAGGGGAGTTGCCAAGAGGCTTACCGAAGGGGTCTGGGCTGGGTAGTTGTCCTGCAGGATCACCTTCACCCGGAAGAGAGGGTTGGGGCTGGTCTTGCCATCCCCATTGATCGCCTTGGAAAGCTCCATCAGGGACCACTTGATGTTCAGCCGCAGGGCCTCCTCCATCATCCTGTCCATCTTGATGGTGTAGTTGAACCAGTGCTGTTGAACCTGGGCAGGGAGGGTGGAGAGGAGAAGGAAGGCTGCAGGATACGGCTCACGTCAGGAAAGCTCTGACAAAATCCAAACCAGGAAGCCACACAGCAAGTTATGAGAGTTGCCAGAAAAAGCACCTAGCAAAACATCATGTCGGCAATGCAGATAGAGCTTGGTTTCCTTTCCACTTGAAACGACAGGGTCTGGATTATCCCCAGTGATGCTAAATGGTGTCCATGCCCAGATTAGCAACAAGGATACCATTATAACCCAGTGGCCTACCAAAAACCACTGAAATGTCACCCCACCAGAGCTACCAGGAAAGCAACAGCACCACCTGTTTACAACTGGAGGAATAAACACATGGGGCACTTCAGTTCCCTTCAGAATCATTAGGTTACTTCTAATGGATGCTGAACTAAGTTGGGCATAGGGACAAGCCCATTGGGAAGATGCTGCTACCTTGGGGCCTCCTCACCTCTGGTCCATCATGCTTGAAGACTTCATATGTCTGCCTCATGATGGCAATGCAGTCGTCATGCAGGCTGACCAGCTTCTTCTGCACCAAGGCCCGGTGCTCCTTCTGGTCCTCCTCAAACTCCAGGTCATTATACACCCTCTTGCCAGTGATGCGGACCAGCAGAGCTTCACTCATCTGCTGGGCCCGGCGGGCAATGGCCAAGGTGGCTGCTTTGTATTCATTCACAATGTTCTGCACCTGAAGGAACGTGCACGAGGAGGAGAAATCAGAGCAGAGAAAACATGGGGGGAGCCACCACATTCCCCACTGACAGGCCAGCCTCTCTGCTTGCAAAAGGGACCCGGAGGCATCAGGCTGAAAGGAATCTCAGGGGAGACGCCTGCAGCTGGGAGGGAGACGGGGGCAACCCCAAGTCACATGGCCACAGGCAGGAGGGGATGCTGCCTGCCCCGTCAGAGAAAGGGGAGATTTTGAAGCTGTACTCCTCCAAGGGGAGCAGGCAACCCCTGACTCAGGCAAGGGAAGATACCTCAAGAGTGCTCTGAACACTTGAGGACTCCCAGAGGCATGCGACCCCACTGTCCTGAAGGGCACGAGGCAGGCAGGGAAGCTAGATCTGCCAGCAGGCCATGGAGTACACTGCAGCCCTTTAGTCACACAGGCAATGCAAGGCCCTCAATTCTAGCTGCTTCTCAGTGACCACAGCATGTCTGGGGGCCTGGGGACTCAGGGTGGAAGTGCAAGTCAGACTTTCGGCCATCAAGCTCAATAGTGTCTGCTCTGGCTGGCAGCGACCCTCCAGGTAAAGGTAGGGTTGCTGCCAGGGACTGAACCTGGGACCTTCTTTGTGCAAAGCAAGGGCTCTTCCATTGGGGTCCAGCCCTTCCCCATCACAGAAAGAAGCCTGACCTTACTGGCGTGCAGTCGGCACTCTGAGATGAAGGCCGCGCTCGCCCCTTTGAGGGACCAGTGGAGTTTCTTGAGGCCGGGTTGGATCTTCCTGTCCAGGTAGCGGATGCGCTCCCTGAAGAGGCCCCTCTCCTCTGGGGACAGCATACCGATGATCCTGGGTGGGAGAGAGGGTGGAGCACCGGGCAAAAAGGCATGAGGCTCAGCCCAAGAACCAACTCATTCTTCCCCCACTAAGCCAGGTCCCGCCTTAAATGTTGCCGCCAACAGGCATTCTGCAAAGTTGGCTCATCTGGATGCATCTGATTGTTATCAGTCATTCTGATTGCAGTTTCTGGAGAGGGGCTTTGCACAGATCCCCAAGGACAGCTGTCCAACAAGGACGGATCATGGCAACCCCTTTGCACCTCTGAGCCACTCTTCTGGACTCCTAGTCTTCTGACATGGCAACCTTCATTCCCCCACCCACCTTTAAGGATTGTTTACATGATTATACTTGGGGTAGGACCACCCTAGCTTGGGAGCTGTGTGCGCTCCCGTTTTGTGATTGTGTGTGAGGGAAAGAGCAAAGTTGGAGGGGAAGGAAGTGGTCGTCTGTGGGAGAGGAGCTGGGTCTGATGGCAATCCCTTGGATATGACAGCTGGGTAGGACAGCACCCTCTGACCCAGCTCCTCTCCCCCCCGATGATCGCTCCCCACCAAACACCGCCAACCGTGCTTTCCCTCTTGCACACAGTCACAGAACGGGAGTGCACACAGCTCCCAAACTAGGGTGGGACACTTATCCTACCCTAATTATTCATGTGAACTGCCTTACCCTCTTCATTTCCCCACCTTTGCAGCCCAAGTTTAGGGTGAACCAGATTCCGAGTCTGTCTTGTCCAATTACAGAACAAGGAGCTGGTCTTCATTCTGGATTAATTCACTTGGGGGGTGCAAGGGGGTGACACTTAGAATGCCTTTGTGCCTGAATGGCGATCAGAATACATGCCAAATGCCCAGGACAGCTCCAATTCCCTGAGCTAACCAGGGGGTTTGGTGCAGACTGAATGCTGCCGATTTCTCTCCCGCGGCACCAGCTTGGCCTCCAATTAATTCCCAAGTGGAAAAATGCCAGCACAAAAGAAATGCTTACACTTGTGTCATGATAAAAATACAGCTGCCAAGACAAAGCTCGTTTCAAACAACACTTTCTCTGCAGAGAAACGCCTCCGTGTCACACTTGGGGGAAAAAAAACACCACACACACGCGCGGTGGCAAAGCAAGACAGCCTGCCACCCGCCACCCCCCTCCCCGCTCAAACAACACCTTCAGAAATCTTAGTCAGGAAGCAAATTGCTCGTTTGAGCTCCTTCCGTGCAGGTGACATCCTGCTTCCCGATGTACCCACCACCCATCCCTGGGGCCTGCTGGAGTCGGGCTGTGGCTGGGCCAAGGTGGGGCACCCCCAGTGGCCATGGGAGTGGAGGGAGCACAGTGCAAGCACGGCTGCAACTCCAGCTGGCTGTGCTTCGGCCCACAAGAAGCCAGACAGGAAGGAGGAGGCTCCTTCTCCCTTCTCCTTTGACGGACAGTCTCCAGCAGTGGGATGTGCCCCTCCTGGGAAAACCAGGGCAGGCAACATCAGTTCTCCGCTGCCCAGTAGGGCAGGATGCTGGAGAGGGAGCTCCACCCAGGGCAGCCAGCAGTCAAGTGCCAGCTCCTTCCATCCTGCACCAGCAGCCCACCAATTGCGCTGCAAACCTGGCAGGCTGTGCTCTGACAGCGCCACCTAGGCTGCAGTACCAGCCTGCCTGGGCAGCCAGTCAGCTGACTCCCAAGGGCCAATCCTGGCACACCAGGCCCTATAAAGCCCTCGCCTCAGTCTAAGCATCTTGCCTCCAATGTGAGGACGCTGCCTGAGCACCTTCCTTCCCTCCCCTTGACTGCTTGTCTTGCACCTTGCCCGTCTTTGACGATACACCCGCCTCTAGCCCTCTGAGCCTTGTTTGCTGCTCTGGAGCTCAAGCCCTTCCTGTTTTGGCCCCGGGAGCGGCTCCTGGCCCACCTGGATGTGCGGCCAGCCTCTCTGGGTCCTGGAATCCGACCATCTGGCTCCTCTCTCTTGTCGCGTCTGCCCAACAGGCAGAGCAGACATCATCCCAGCAAGTTTGCTAGCCTTAGCTGTAGCTCAGCGCCTCCCGAAGGGCCAAGTCCTAAAGCAAAAGGAGCTCCCAAACAACTGGCCCAGCCAGCTCAGTATCCCGGATGGAGCACATCACTGGCACCTCCACAGACTGCTTCAGATTCAAGGACAGAGGCAGGCTCCTGAGGCCCCACAGCTGCAAGAGGCCATCAAGCCAGCTTGTCAAGGAGATTTGTACGGGGAGGCAAGTTGGAGGCCCCACGCACGACCTTTGGCACCACAAGGTGGCATCTCTGCACTCCCCGCTCAAAGTCAGCCTGGCGCTCCAGTTCAGTCTGGCTCCAGGCTCAAGGGGGCGCTTGGCCAGATGGGCCTTTGCAGGCCCCCTTGGTGGTGCCTAGTGGCTGCCGCTTTTTGAAAACTGTTAATGCCTCACTGGAGAGAACGCTGGGGGTGCGGGCATTTCAGGAAGCTGGTGGCCACCAACACGGCTGCATCCTGGGTTGCCCCTGCTAAGGTAAGCTCCCACCACAAGGGTCCGATGGAGGCCGACCCTGGTGGTCATGGCAGCAACTTGGCATGCGTTGCGGAGGCTACAGAGGTAGCTGCCACCTTTCCCCACCAGGGCCTCAGGGGTTGGCCGTGGGCCCTTGGATGACCTTAGGTCCTCAGCCAATGCCTGAATTGGCCCACCCCTTGTGCCATCAGGATGCAACGCAAACAGCCAGAAACATATGCAGGAAATTAAGACGCACACAGTCCTTTGCATAATGCAGGGCTTTCCAACTCCCAGATGTTATTGACGACAACTCCCATCATCCCCCAGCCAAAGGCCATGGCGGCTGGGGATGCTGGGAGCTGGAGTCAACAACATCTAGGAACCCTTGTTACAGGGAACACTAGTCCCCAGATGTTGCTGGACTACAATTCCCATCATCTCCCAGCCACAACAGCTGAAGGGCATCGAGGCTGGGAATGATGGGAGTTGTAGCCCTACAATACCTGGGGGCCCAAGGCTGAGAACACTTACCTTTCCAAATAACATCCAGTCCTAACCCAAGCAAAGGGGAGTGCTCCAGAACACAAGGGAGCAGCACAGTGGCAGGGCAAAGGGGCAGCTCTGGTGACTGCTGTCCAAACATGGGCAAGGGCCTCCATTCAGCCGTGCCTGCCCTGGCCTAAAGCATGGACACAGCCCCATCTGATTGGAGGACCCATCTGCTGCAGCCAGGGAGAAGAGTACCAAGCACCCTGGTGAGAAGAAGCAGACTAGAGCGCCAGCGGGGTCAGAGAGGATCCACAGAGAGCACACCTGTTGTAGTCCCGCGCCACCAACAGCAGATTCTCCCGCAGGTTGCGCAGGTCCTCCTTCCTGTCGTAGAGCTCCACCACGTAGTGGGGGATCTCAAAGAGCAGCCTGTCCCAGTAGTAGATCTCCACAAATAACTTCAGCAAGTGCCTGGAAAGGGAAGGAAGCACAGAGGCAGCGTGAGGAGGGAGGGAGGGAGGGCCCCAGGGTCTGGGGAGTGCCCTGGTGCCAGGGCTGAGGCACCCACTGACTTGTCAAAATTGATGTCCAGCATCCCTGGCTTCTCGGCGCTGAGAACCAGGAGTGGGGTGTCGAGGCGCTTCAGGCAGTCCTTGTCCAGGGTCTGGGTCCACTCCTGGAACGTCTTCCGCTCAATCTCGTCCATGGCCTGCACCAGCAGCTGGTAGGTCTGGAAGCTCTCTTCGCCAGTCCCGATGTGGGGGATGAAGTGGGCCTTGGTGAGGCACTGCCGAGGAGAAGGCAAGAGAGCTCTGCTCAGAGGCCGTGCCAGGCAGGCTGCTTGGTCTGCTGCCAGAAGTGACGCCTTTCTCTCTCTCTCTCCTACGGTTCTGAAGATGACTAGTGAGGCACCCAGTTTAGGGAGCAGTCCATTTTACATGCAAATACTCTGGCAGAAGCAGGTCTTTTTAAAGTGTGATCATAAGAGCAGCCCTGCTGGATCAGACCAAAGTGGGCCATCTAGTCCAGCCTCCTGCTTCCCTCAGCGGCCAGTCAGCTGCCAATGGGATGCTCACAAGCAGGGCAGAATGTCAAAAGCCCCCCTTCACACACCCAATGCAACCTATACTGTTGCTCCCCAGCCACTAGCATCCAGAGGTATATGGCCTCTGAAAATGGAGGGTCCATGTGGCCATTCCCACAGCCATCAGCCTGCATGAATTTGCTTTTAAAGCCATCTAAGTCAATGGCCTCTCTTACCACGTCTTGCAGCATCTAATTCCATAGATTAATTGTGCGGGGAAAGGGTTTCCTTTTGTCTCTCCTGAACCTGCTACTAATCCATTTCATGGGGTGACCCCAAGTTCTAGTGATTCGCCGTTTCTGTCCCGGTGCACAAAGGTGGTCTTGAACACATGCACCATTGGTTGGCAATCACCACTTTAACCAGTGCAACACAAGAAGCATCCCTTGCACCAGAGCGGAGTTGCCTGTCCTTGGGTCTCCAGAGACAGTTGGTATACAACACCCATCAGTAATCCAGCAACATCTGGAGACCCAAGGCTGGGAAACTCTGCACGAGCAAAAGGGGTGACTCTGAGGGCATAATGTGTGTGGGGGTGGGTGGGATTCAAACAACATAGAAACACCCAAAGCTTTTGTCTCTTCTTCAGGGGGTGGGATGTAGGCAGCTTGGGCCCTGGGTATTTAAGAGAACGTCTTCTTTGCTATGAACCCTTGCCCACTGAGATCATCTGGAGAGGTTCGTCTGCAGTTGCTACCGGCTCGTCTGGGGGCTACTCGGGGACGGGCCTTCTCCATTGCTGCCCCGAGGCTTTGGAACACACTTCCTGATGAAATAAGAGCCTCTCCATCTCTTACAGTCAAGACACATTTGTTCACCCAGGCATTTAATTAGATACTGTTTTAATAGTTTTAACTTTTTAAATTTTAATTGTTGATATGTTTTAATCTTTTTATTGGTTGTTTTTATTTTCTTGTAAACCGCCCAGAGAACTTGCATTTTGGGAGGTATAAAAATTTGTTAGATAGATAGAAAGAAAGAAAGGCCGCGGAACCTACCTGCTTTTCCAACCCACAGCCTCTAGGTTCCATCCCCCAGTCTCAAGCACAACTAGAACATTAGTTCATTGCTTGGACAACAGCAGGTACAAATGGAATGAGGAAATATATTTCTGGTTGCCCATTAAGCACTCTCCGGTGGGTGTAATAAAGAAAACAACGTATGTCACCTAGAAATCCAGGCCAATTATTGGTGCCAAAATAGAATGATAAAGGCTTTTCAAAAGCTCTTGTCATTAGCAAACCTGAGTCAGTCATGACTCCCATCTCCCCAGCACGAGGGTCACCCAGCTGGCACCGGAGACAGAGAGAGAGAGCCATCATTCAAAAGGAGGCGCCGCAAGGAGGGGAGAGGTCAGAGCTGATGGCCTTCAGAGACCCGATGGAGAAGGGATGGCTCAGCAGGCAGTGAGCATTAGAATCCAACTCATCTCCCCACCTCAGCTCGCAAATGTATTCCTGGCCTTCTACAGACATGACTGGAGTGAAGCCCTTTAGTCCTTCCTGGTCTCTGCCTGCACCACCATCTAATCAGAATGATGTGACATCAACCCACTTCTTGTCTGGAGGGAGGTGGGAATGTACATGCCCTCTATCTACCCTAGGGGTTCTCAGCCTTGGGTCTCCAGATGTTGCTGGACAACAGCTCCCATCATCCCCAGAAAGGCTGGGAATGATGGGAGGTGTAGTCCAACAATATCTGGGACCCAAGACTGAAAACCCCTGATCTAACCTACTCCAAGAAGGACCTAAAACCAGAGGAGTTGTGCTACTCCTCCACAGGGAGAAACAGCGAGAGATTGTGCCTCAACCCAACCCAGCTCCCACATTATTTGAATCCCTCTTCTTGCTGACTCAAGAAGGGCAACTCAGGGTCTCAATGACTGGCCATATCAGAAATGAGAAGACTTCAGTTCCATACCCATATAGATAAAGCATCCTTTGACCTCGAGTCATCTGTTGCAAAGACCAACCACCTGAGCTACAGGAGCAAGCAGCACCATGTCTGAAAAGTGGTGATGGATGCAGAAGGAACACTGTCACCCTAGACTGGCATTTCAGCCCATGATCTCTCGTGCTCAGGCCAGGGTCAAGGTGCTCATGCACTTGGCACATGCCTATGGAAGAAACCCCTTGTGGAAGAGCTGCGCTTCTTCTGCCCAGGCACTCCAGGCCTAAGACAACCCCATTCCACTGCTCTAAGCTCCCTGCCCCACGGACAGTGGAGTTTCTTCTCTTCATGAGAACGTTCCACCAGCCTCACCACAGAGGAAGCTGCATGCCAGTCACATGCAAACAGATTCCCACCAGCCAGTGACTGTAGATTTCCATCCTAGGTAATACTGCAAGGAAGCTTGTGTGATCCAAACTAAAAATAAAATAAAATCCAAAGCACCTACAGAAATGCATCTACCACACATTTTTATTGGTGGCAAGAGAGATGATCCACTAGAAGGCATGTTGCAAACCCCTCTTATTTATGAACCTTGTTTCCCCCTGTAATTGCCAGGAGCCAGGCTGAAGGGCTGATATTCCCCAGGCAGGGTCTAGAGCCTGGCTGGCAACTGTGGGGTTGCGTTTGGGATGAGGTCAGTCCCAAGAGTCACAAAATAGGGTGGATGTTAAACAAGGAAGAAATCATTCTGGCGCATTGCTCAGGATCTCCAACAGGATGGAAGTGTAAGACTAGTATTTCTAGTAGTATTTCTCTAGGTTATTCCAGGCATGCTGATTCAGATCAGGATTCTGGGGGGCGATGTTGCTCAAGTAGAAAGTCACCAGGCAGCAGTGTTCCCTCTAAAAGGGATTCCCAGCTGTTGTTGACTACAACTCCCAGAATCCCCAAGCCAAAACCATTGCAACTGGGGATTCTGGGAGTTGTAGTCAACAACAGCTGGGAATTCCTTTTAGAGGGAAGACTGCCGGGCAGGGCTTGAGATTGGGTGCTTAAGGGCAGGAAGAGAAAGGCTAAGTTCAGCACATGCTTGGCTTTCAGGCCTCTGCCTCCAGACCCCATGGGCCGGAGTTCTAATTCTGCAGCAGCCAACCAGGAATGCCAGACATTTCTTTAAAGAAGAAAGCAAGCGGGGATTCTCAGGATACACTCAAGGACAGATCACACAATCAGGAAATGGTTAGGAGAAGCCTCCTGCCCTCGTTGGGGAGCTGTGCACGCTTCCAAAGTTTGATCATCTGCAGGGTGGGGAGAAACCAGTTCAGAGGCGCCATCGGTGATCATGTGCTCAGAAGTAACTGGTGGGAGGGCTTTTCCTCCTGCCTCGTTAAAGACCTGGGCACAGCTGCAGGGGGGTGGGGGGCAAGAGCCTGCCAACCCAGTGACTGCTGATAGTCAGAGTGTGTACAGCTTCCAAACTCCCAAATAGGGGCCTCCCCTCCCCGATTCCTGATCATGTGAACAAGCCGACAATGTTCCCCAAACTGCCTATCATGGTGCCATCATACTTTCCTCCCTTCCCCACTCCCCTGTCAGCCTGCCTGCCATGTCACCTTGTCACTTGGCCCAGGGCGGCTGGGGTCCCAGTGGTCCCAGCACGACTCCTTGAGCCTTGGCTGTCCACAGGCTTATTATTGCCATCAGGCATGCAGAACTGTGTGCATCCCACACCTCCCAGTCTGAGAAACGCTGGGCGAGAGAGAGGGAGAGCACGAAAGCACATCTTTTTCCTGCTTGCCAGGAGTCATGTTCAGGGACTAGCACACCTCACAGTTACATGACAGACGTCTAAAGCAGGGCAGAGCTGCGCTGGCGCCCAGGAGTTTGCCAACTGATATCAACAGAAAGCGAAAGGCTGCTGGCAGGGGAGATGCTGGCTTTGGGCAGGGAGATTCGGAAGGAGCCGATGTGCAGACAGTTTGCTTTACATCCTAACCCAGATCTGGCAAATTTCAAGCGTGCACAGAGGAGGGAGGGAGAGGAGCCTTTGATTGATGGTGGAAATGCCATTTTGTTTCCACCCAACGTATAATTAAATCTGTCAAAAGGAACTCAGCGACAGAGGATGCGATTGAGGTAAACAGCAGGGATAGACACACAAAAATTGACGAGGCTGCTTGATGAATAAAGAACAGCGGCCACGGCCCTGCCAAGGGCCAGTTGTTCTTGCTGACCAGCAGATGGGCACCTAAAAGAGGGATGTGGAGGAGGGAAAGAACCTCCCCGCGCCACACAAACAGCCTTGGCCCCTTCCCTCCACCCTGAAGCTGCCGAGAGCTCTCTCCTGCACACCCTCTCCTTGCCTTGAGAGATTCCACGGTGAGGCATCTTCCTTTCACACCCAAGGTGCCTCACTGCGGAACAGGGCCAAGGGGAACGCTGGCTGGTTACGGACCTGGGGGAGACCAACCTCACCATCTCCCTGACCGCCCGAATACATGTGGATTCTTTATCTGCATTCCCTGGCCCCACCTGCCTCAGCCCAGAGCCAATCCAGGCTTGGGGGCAGAGATGTCTGTCTGTGGGGGATGCCTGCATTCTGAACCACTTGCCCTGAAAATGCCTTGCAGGAGTCCACTGCAGAGGTTCCCAACCTGGGGTCCCCGGATGCTGTTGGACTACAACGTCCAAAAGGCCAAGGTGGCAGGGGAGGATGGGCACTGCAGTCCAACAACATCTGGGCACCCAAGGGTGCAAACGCCAGGTCCCCTGGGCAGCCACTGGGAGCAGGAGCCCTACCTTCATGGGTTTGTCAACACGCCGCCGCAGAGCACGCATCCAGTGCGCCAGGCCTGAGTAATGGCACATGTGTGGCGGCAGGAAAGGGGTCTTCTTGCTCAGCTCCTTGTTGACCAGAGAGAGCTCCCTGTTGAACAGCATGAAGATGTCGACGGTCTTCTTGTCGAAGGTGCGCTTGATGGCCTGCCAGAAAGAGAGAGGGAGGGAGGGAGGCGCCTCAGTGGGCGCACTTCCCACCTCCCACACACGGCTGCCTTCCCAGTTCTGCTACTACTACAAATATTTATGTACGGCTTTTCAACTAAAGTTCTCAAAGCAGTTCACGTAGCTAAACAACAGCATATCAAGCCCCCCAGAGATGAAGCCCCCTCCAATGGCATCCTGGAGCCACCACCGGACAGCTCTTCTCTCTCCTCTGCTGTCCAAGCCTTCCAGCACTCTGGGTCTCTCCAGAGCAGAGAAGCTGCCTCATCTTGTGCTGCTGGGCCTAAGAAAGGGAAACCCCTTCCAGGACAACTGGAGCTTAAAAGCCAAAGGACTCAAGCCTGTGGACACCACAAGCTCTGGCTGAGAAGCTCAGCTTCCAGCCCACTGAGATGTGGGAGCTGACTAGCTCATCCCCGTGGAGCATACAGAAGCCCAGGCTCAGAGCTGCTGGTTTCTGCCCTCCTTCTTCATACACCCCTTCCCTGGGGCCTCCAGCTGAGCCCTGGGCCAGACAACAGTCAGCTTTGCCATACCTCTCGGGACGATAAATGGTAGAAGATGTCCTGGATCTCCACGCCGCGCTCTACATCCCTCACCGTCTCAAAGGCAGAGGTGATCAGGTTCTGAGTCATCACTTCCAGGTCTTTGACACCAGCACGGAAACTGCAGCCCCCAGCAAGCAAGGACAGCAGGTCGTCAGAAGAGGGTGGCATGCAGTTCCTTGCTTTTCCCACCTGAGGAGATGCTGGCTTTGTCCGCTCCCCCTTCCCATATCCTAGAGCAAAGGTGCCTCTCTCTCCAGCATTCTTTGCCCCTCGTGCCAGAGGTGCTGCCACCCCACCTCTACACAGACCCCAGGGGAGGGAGGCCCTCCCACTCTGAGCAGCGGAGAGCCTCTCTCACCGGTTGAAGTCCTCATGCCAAGACGTGTTCTTGACGTCCAGGATTCCCCCCTTCACGTTCCGGAGGTTGTTGAGGTACTTGCTGAAGGTCTCCTCCGTCTCCAGCAGGCTCCGGGTCATCTGGGGGCCAGCCTGGCCGAAGAAGCAGGGCAGGGGCGTCTTCTTGCCATCTTCCCAGCGTGCAAAGTGCTGCTGGCTGTCACAGACCTGTCGGCAAAAAGGCCGGGCACTCTCATGACCCCTGGACTCCCCACAAGTGCATGGCCCCAAACAGGCAGGGGGAAAGTTCCAGAGCAACTATCGGGGAAACAAAGCAGACCCTTTGGCAGAGACCAGAGCATTGGTTCCACTTACAGTGAAGGCTTCTTCTGATTGCTGGGGCCAGGGACATCTCATGGGTTATCCTCTCTCAGGAGCTCCAGGCACAACAGAAAGTAAGTAGTTAAAACTAAGACACGCCCACTAGAGCCTGAGGGGGATAACCCTGCCCCAGTTCTTTCGGGCTGAGACGTAAGAGAGTAAAGACAGTACAAAAGAGTAGCAACAGCAGATCTGAATAAATAGGTTTAAACATTCCAGAATAACAGAGTGTAGCAACCAACTGTTGGAACTCACAGTCTCATCAGAAGTAGACCAGAGCGCAAAATCACAACTAGATGGGCCGAGATGTCCCTGGCCCCAGCAACCAGAAGAAGCCTTCACGGTAAGTGAAACCAATGCTCCGTTCTCGGTTGCTGAGGCCAGGGACATCTCATGGGACATACCACAGCTGTCCAACTAGGGTGGAAGCACTCTGGTCTACTCTTGAGGAAGAACCTGCTGCAACACCCACCTGCCAAAGGCAGCCCAGGCAGACGCAAAACCATTGATCTTGTAATGCCTGGTGAAGGTGGACGGCAACACCCAAGTAGCTGCCTTGCAAATCTCTTCGACCAGGGCATTAGTGGAAAACGCCGCTGTCGCTACTGCAGCTCTAGTAGAATGAGCGAATATCTGAGCAGGTAGCCGAAGACTTTGCACCTCATAGGCCATTGAAATGCAGGCTTTAATCCACATCGTGATGGTTTGAGACGAAAAAAGGAGCACCCATGGACCAGGGATTAAAAGACACGAATAGGGCCTCTGACAGCCTAAATGAGGCAGTCCTTTTCAAGTAAGCTTTCAAGCAACGACACACATAACCGCTCCCTGGGATGGACAGGCCGAGGGCACAAGGAAAGCAAAAAAATGTCCTGAGCCAGGTGAAATGGAATAGCCACTTTTGGATGCATGAATGGGTCTGGAATAAGCCTAACTGCGTCCCTTTGAAAAACACAAAATGCTTTGTTTATAGACAAGGCCTTTAACTCGGAAATGCATCAAGCAGACATAATTGCCACAAGAAAAGCCAGCTTAAATGAAAGGATCTGAATAGGGATAGTTTTCAAAGGTTCGAAAGGAGCAAATTGAAGTGCCTTTAGGACCATGTGGAGATCCCATGAAGGAAATCTACATACTGTGGAGTGGAGATCAAAGAAGCACTGCGCAGAAATGTACATAGGTGAGGGTGAGCTTGCGTTACCCATTCCTTCCCTAGCGAAACCAGCTGTACTGTAAAGGCGGAGCCCCTTTTTGAGCCCATCTTGAAGGAAACCCAATAGATGCTGTAATGTGGCTGTCCCCCTAGGAATTGAATGCCTCGCCATCCAACGCAGAAAGGTTCTCCAAGTATATTGATAAATCCTCATTGTTGATGGTTTGCAGGAGGCCAGCATAGTGTCCAGAACTCCCTCCGAATACCCATGTTGACTTAAGACTTGCTGTTCAGTCTCCAGACGGCAAGCCGTAACCAACCTGGGTCCGGATGATGCACTGGACCTTGAGACAACAGATCGAAGAGAGGAGGCAGTTCCCATGGGGGCTCTGATGCCAGGTTGATCAGTTCTGGGAACCAAGGCCTCCTGGGCCAATATGGAGCCACCAGCAAGGCTCTGGCTCATAGAGTTCGCACCCTTTACAACATTCTGGTGAGGAGAGGCGTCAGAGGGTAGGCATACAGGAGAATGGCTGGCCACAGGCTGGAGAGAGCGTCTACCGCCGCGGCCCCCCTGCAAGGGAACCTGCTTATGAACATGGGTAACTTCGCATTCTCTGGTGCTGTGAACAGGTCTGTTTCCGGGGCGCCCATGTGTTCCGTTATCTGGTTGAATATTGATGTTTTGAGGGACCACTCTCCCGGCCTGAGGTCCGTCCAACTCAGCCAGTCTGCCACGTGATTCAACTCTCCCTTCACATGGTGGGCTAACACAGATGACACATTCTTCTCTGCCCAAGATAGCAGTATCATCGCCTCCTGGTGGAGAGACCTGGACCTGGTTCCCCCCTGTCTGTTTATATATGCTTTCGCTGTGGTGTTGTCTGTTTTGACTAACAGATGGGACCCTAGAATTGTTGACTGGAAAGCCAGCACTGCCAGGCGGATGGCATGAAGCTCCTTCCAATTGATACTGTGTCCCTTCTCCTCGGCTCCATCTGCCTTGCACAGACAGGTTGAGACAGTGTGCTCTCCAGCCCCTGTTGCTGGTGTCCGTGGTTATGATGATTCTCTGAGGTTCCAGAATTTGTTTGCCTCAATTTAGGTTGTCGGAGTCCAGCCACCAACAAAGATAATCGAGAACATGGTTTGGTAATACAAGTGGAGTACGCTTCTTCCTTGCGATAGCCATCTGGTGGGAGAGAAGCAACCACTGAAGACCTTGAAGATGCAACCGGGCCCAGGGTACCGAGACCAAAGTGGCCACCATCAGACCCAGCAGCTACGATAGCGAGGTGAGTGGGACCTTCTGTGCCGCTAGGACAAGCCTGAGTTCCGACTGGAGAGTCTGAAGCTGATCAGCTGGCAGAAATATTTGGTCCACTTGGGTGTCCAAGATGACTCCCAGGGGACGCAGTCTGTGACAGGGCAGCAACTGGCTTTTTTCCCGGTTGATGATGAATCCATGGTGCTCCAAGACCTTGATGGTGAGTGACAGGTCCTGCTTGACCTCTGGAAGGGAGCGCGCCAGTAAGAGCAAATCGTCTAAATATGAAGATAGGTGGATCCCCTGGACTACTAGTGACGCTAACACTTTTGTGAACACACAGGGTGCTGCCGAGAGCCCGAATGGAAGGGCTAGGTACTGGAAATGCCGGCCAGCATATTTGAATTGAAGGTACCACCTGCTGTCCGGATGGATAGGAACATGGAGGTAAGCCTCCTTCAAGTCTATGGAGGCTAGTAGGTCCAGGTGACACAAGGCCTTGGAAACAGATCTGTTTCCATGCGGAAATGACTTCTTCTCATGTGTTTGTTGAGGAATTTTAGGTTGAATACCACCCTCCTTGGGCCATACTTTTTCGGCACAGTAAACAAAACTGTGTACACCCCCTCTTCCTCCTGAGATGGTGGCACTTGCTCTATCGCTCCAATGTCCAGGAGATGTTGAATTGTCTGGAGCATTCCCGAATGTTTTGCCAATGCTCGCAACCATGGAGTCGGAAGAAAGCGGGAGGGCGAACTCTATTCTGTAGCCCAGGTGAATAACCTTGAGAACCCAAATGTCTTTGACTGAATCTTCCCAGGCCTGGATGAAATGCAACAAATGCCCTCCAAGCCTGATGGGTTTCAGGTCATTGTTGGGACTTTTGATGTTTGGGCTGGTTGGCTGCCTGTTGGCAGAGCTTCCAAAACCTCTCTATCCCGACCCCAGAAGGGCCAGAAGCCTCGAAAGGGCTGATTAAACTGAAAAAATCTTCTGAATGATTGCCTTTCCTGCTTTTTATTGGCCAATGGCATCGTCTTTCTCTTGTCAGTGGATTCCACCAAGATATCCTGCAGCGCGGCATCACCAAATAACTTTTGGGCATCATACAGAACAGAAGAAAGATTGAGCTTGGAGGTTGCGTCCACAGACCAGTTCTTCAGCCATAAGTGGCACCTCCCGACTACCGTGGAGGCCACCATGTGTGCAGAAAACCTTATGGCATCAAGGGTGGCATCTGCCATGAAGGCCTGTGACTTTTGGAGTTTTATCAGCTGCTAACACATCTTGTTAGGATCAGATGGTGGGTCACTCAAAAGATCATCCACCCACAAAAGGGATGCGCACGCTGCCATGGAAGGAGATGACACTGCCCGGACCACCAATGAAGAGTTGTCGTGAACGTATCTCAGTGAAAGATCAGCCTTTTTGTCAGCAAAATTGTGTAAGGTTACCTCGCCCTCACGAGGGACCAAGGCCCCCGACACCAATTGTGAAATTGGGGCATCCACACTTGGAATCTTAAGCATATCTGCTGTTTCTTGCTGAAAGGAGTAAAATTTGTTAGAGACTGCCATTGCTTTTCAACTGAAAAGAGGGGCTAGCCATTCTTGACGGACCACTTCTGTAAACAACACAGGCATGGGTAGCAACATGTTCCTTGGGGGTGCCCTGGGAAAGATAAGGTCCCCTTTTGCAGACCCCTCAGTAGTTGCCCAGCATCCAGTTTTAACCCAATAGTTTTAATAATTCTAGAGACATCAGTGGACTGAAGTCCTCTGCAACAAATAAACGTTGTGAAACTGAGGCTGATCTGTGTCATCCCCGCCAGACCATTCCCCTTCCTCTTTGTCTATTGGGGCATCTGGATCTGGCTCACAACCCCCGCCTCCTTTGGTTATATCCTCAGAATCAGAAGGAATAGTATGCTGACCCAGACCCTGCAAAATGCTTTTTGAACCCAAAGGTGCTCTAAGGTCCCCAGAGTCCTGATCCAAAGCCTCAGAGGAGCAGGGATCATACTTTGGAGGTTTCTTTGACACAACATACTTGGTCCTGGATTTAGCTTTTCTAGGAGGGGGGCTAACAGACTCACTAGAGGAGGAACTGTCGCTTGGGGAGCTATGCCTCCTCCATTTTTTAGATTTTTTAGATCTCCTAGCAGGTCTCACTTGCTGGATTATGTCCACAATTGCATTGCAGAGCCATGCCTGCCACTCAGGAGGAACCATTTGGGGCACTGAAGGATTCTTAGAATTAGAAGCTTCTAGCGCCTCCTCCTGTAAGCCAGCTCCCTTAGTCACAGTTTTTACCCACCCAGAAGTAACATGCCCTGGATTTACATTACCGCTCCCCTCAGGCAAAATGGCAGGCTTCTTAGGTGCAGAGGTCTTCTTAGAAACCGATGGGGTGGCTGAAGAAGCCTCTGCCATGCTGGCTACGTTGCACGCCAATTCCCCGATGCGGTGGATCTCCTCAGAAGTAGGAGGTGCGTTGGCCAGTGGCAACCTCAGAAAGCGCTGCTCCAGTGATCCTTCGGGGTTGCGGCGCATGGTGCAGCTGGCCACGGAAGCACAGATTACACGGCCCGAAGGCGGGAAACCCGGCTCAGCGCTCACGGCAAATGGGAAGGGCGGCTGAAGAGCAGCCATCACCGATGCAAAGCCTCCTGGTTCTTTGGCAGTTGACTGTGTGGCTGCCCGAGCTGCAGGGGAATGATCCAGGGCTGCGGCGCGGTTGCAGGGGATCACCCTTTGCAAAATGGGAAGGGCGCGGCAGTGGGGACCGCACTTCAGTCGCGCCGCCAAGAAGCCAAACTCTTCCCCTCAGCACAATTACTCTGTACCTCTAACAGCTAACTCCAAAAACAACAGAGAAAGGAGAGGGGGGAAGGGGGAAGAAGGGAGGTGATAGCTGGTTTTTGTTGTTGTTGTTTGGCAAAGGACAAAGAAGGAAGGAGATCGAAAAGGAGGACAGAAAGAACTGGGGCGGGGTTATCCCTCTCAGGCTCTAGTGGGCGTGTCTTAGTTTTAACTATTTAATTTCTGTCCTGTCTGGAGCTCCTGAGAGAGGATAACCCATGAGATGTCCCTGGCCTCAGCAACTGAGAAAAGCTGCTTGGACTGAGGAGCCAGCTCCAAAGCTGGGGGACTTAAGAGGGCCTCATGGGCCAGCCTTGGGTGGCGCTCTCCCCAGCACAGAGCACAGCCTGCCGGGCCTGTGATGGGACCAGGATGCTGGTGATGCAAGAGACGAGGCTCTGGACCCAGACCACTAGGAGCCCCAGTCCAGGATCTCTCCCAGGCCTTACAGATATCAAAGCTGTGAACAGCATACCAGAATCCCTGGAAAAACAACACAAAACAAACCTCATCTCATCTCATCTCATCATCCTCTCAAGGATGATGTCAGACCTACCTCCAGGAGGTCCTTGCAGCGCTGGACAAAGGCATCAACCTGGGCAAAGATGCTGGTCTGGTCCAGGACCCAGCCCTTCCCAGAAAGCCTATCAAAGGAGACACATGGTTAAAAGAGCAACCCACTCCCACTCCCCTATTTTGGACAAGGGGTCCCAGCCCCTGCTCAGCTTGCAGGGCTGGCCATGCACTGGGAGGCAACAGGGGTCAGACACAGACCCATGAGGACCCGAGACAAGATATTCCATTGGATCCACAGCCACTAACAGAAGTGCTCCTATTCAGGACTCTGAGCAGCCAGGCACAGGAGCCTTGGAGGGCTCTTTAGAGCACATGTGGGGAAGGTTTCAGAAAGGGAAGGAAGGAAAAAGGACAACTTTGTCTTTGCCACCCTACTGAAACCTTTGCTGGCTGTACTATGTAGTGCTGAACAGCTCAGATTCTGGAGAGTGGGAAGAGGAAAAGGATTCCTTTTCCTTTTCCCGTTCCTGCAAACACCCTTCAGGAGAGGAGAGAGGAGACCTTTTTAACCTCTCAGCCCACTTCCCCCAGATGCTCCAGGATATTTGCTATAAGCTGTTTGAGACCTGAGCAGCTCATTGCCCTTTCACTTCAACTTCATTTTTTTCCTCCCCACCCCCACCCCACCCGGCCACCTGATACCCCCAGTATCCCATGGTTCACCTGCCCTCGACATTCTGTCCGACTTGAAAGCTGACAGGTTCTTGTTGGGCCATTTATGCTTGAAAACTCCTTCCATTTATAAACTCCAATTCTTCTAAAGAGTCCCCTGACAATGCAGAAACCACCCACTACTTCATTTTTGGGTGGCCCCATTTTGCATCCCATCTGACAGGCACAGGACTACCCCAGCTTGGCACGAGAGGAGATGAGGAGAAGGGAGCCTCCCCTGAACTTCTGGGTCCTCCAACATCAGACTGAGCTGTCAGCAAGCAAAGGCAGCAGCATCTTGGGAAAGCTGACGGACAGGCCGTCTGTCGCCCCTGCCCGCCTCCCTCTCCCTCCCTCCCGAGCAGGCAAAACGGTTCTGGGGAAATCAGCTAATCAAAGAGCTCTGGGAAGATGCGAGCCCCTCGCCCCAGGAGCGCGGCTCGAGTGCCTCATCCGTGCCTGGCTGTGCCTGGCTGGCATCAGGCCTGTGTGCGTGTTAAATGTCTTTATATCTTTTACGATATTGATCCAGCCCCACTAATTTGAATTTGAAGCAGACAAGTAACACTTAGACTTAATTGTCAAGGACCAGGCACCCACTTAAGCCTGACATCCCTAATCATAATGATAGATTATGTGGCATTATTTCTGAAGTACAGCGAGGCGAAGCAGGGAGGAGAGGACCGAGCCAGGGCCAGCACAGAGCTGGGGAAGCCAAAGCTCGGACGCCATAAACCTCAGGATGGTTGCCCAATTATGTTGCTTCAGCTCAGACCATATTAATGCCACAGTGTGCTGATGCCCCTCACAGAACCCCACTGCTGACGGAGAAGTGCCCATGGGTTGGACTGTGGACAAGAGCAGCCTGTGTGATTGGTTTCCTAGTCAAGGGGGAAACCACAGGGGTGGGAGGGAAATGATGGCATTAAGAAGCCACCAGCTGGGGGGCCGGGGAGACAAGGGGGAAAAACATGAAGCCTGGAGACCATCATTTTTAAAGGGAGTTTAAAGTGGCTTGGGAGGGATTCCGCTTCCTATGCTGGGCACACACATTTCTTTTGACCTACTCTCTGGCCAAACAGGTTGTGCAGGTTTTGAAAGCCAGACATACACTTTCAAACAGAGGTGGGCCCATTCAGATAGGGGTGGACCAATGACTGACCCATTTTCCCAGCCCAAGATAACCAGACCTCCCAAACAATGTTTCTGTAACAGGGATTCTCAGATGTTATTGACTACAACTCCCATTATCTCCAGCTGCAATGGCCTTTGGCTGAGGGTTGTGGGAGCTGCAGTCAATAACACCTGGAAATCCCAGTTACAGGGAACACTGCTCCCTTGCTCTGAGTTCTAGAGAAGTAGCAAAGACAAGGCACCTTGCCTCGATCTCCTAGAACACAGAGCAGATGTATCTCAAACCAAGGTATCTCAAACCAAGGTGGCAAGTGGATACAAGAAGGCCAGAGTAGTGACCAGTCTCCCTACCCTCTAAAGAGTTAACAGGAAGTGAACCCTTGTCTTGACTGACAGGCTGGTGAACTCCAGGGTTCAACCAATCAGTCAACCAGGTAGGTGGGACATGAAAGCTGAAGGGGAATTCTGGGAAGAAGAAAGGAAGTCTGTGCTGGGAGCATGGAGGAGGACATGTGGCAATGAAGTTTTGTTGCAGCAGGATTGCTGTAGATCCTTGTAAAATGGGATTGCAGGAGGCGTGATTCTCATCAGGAGTTTGGTGAGTTCAAGGGATGGAACCTAGGGTCTTTGGCTTCAGGAATTTAGCATAGGAAAAAAGTGTTTAGTCAGACTTCACATCAGGAATATATATTTCTTTGTGTGTGTGCTTTGCATTTTCCTAAATATCTGTTCTTTGCAACTAAGTAACTAAGATTTCAAAGGGTGCCACCTTAGAACCAGCAAGGTGTATTGAAGCATTCTTGTAACCAAGTTAAATATTTTTAAGTGTATCTAAAAAGCTAAATGCCTCAGATGGAACTAGTCTATAGTAATTTTAATAAAAAGTCTGTTTTTCTCTGTTCTTTACCTTTTACAAGCCTCCTAGGGTTGGTTATTAACCCAGCAGGAGAAAAGGGGGCCATAAAGGGAATTTCTCTGGTACAAAACGTGTCTCAATGAGTGCTTGGCCAAATCAACAATTAACTCTACACGCAGGCAGATGCCTGGGAGAACAATTGGGTTTCATTCTTGCCTATTAGCAAGGGGAAGTAAAGTGAGGCAGGGATTTTTGGTCACCCAATCCCTGTTAAGAAAGACTTTTAAAAAGGTGACCTGGTGACAGCGAGATTAACCTACCAGAACTTCTGGGTTTACCACAATCTTTTTCTTAACTTTCGGGTCTTGAGAGTTAAAGATTTTTAAACGAGCCAGTCTGCTTCTCCAAGCACAGGAAAGGGATGACTCAGCACTCAAGTCTCCCTCGTGCTGTAAACTGGTTTAGACCAGTCAGGGAGATTAATCATTAACCTGGCCTGAGTCGGAAAGGAAAATATTCCACTACCCACAATCCACTACAGCCAGTTTCTCTCTGGGACTGACACACTGCCTCCTGTGAAAATAGCACATCCTCTGTTCCCCTTCTGGAGATGCTCCCAGAGGCCTCTCTGGGGGCTTATAGCTCATTGGAAGAGCACCTGCTTTGTGTGCACCAAGTCTCCAGGCTCAATCTCCCATGAAGAGGTTTTCAGGAAACAGGTACTGAGAAAGATTTCCACCTGAGCTCACTGCCCCCCATCAGCACTCTGTGCAACAGACCAGTGGTCTGGGGCAGGGTCCAGCAGCGTCCTGTGCCCCTGGGCCAACCTCTGCTCCAGCCCTACCAGTCTCTTACTTGTTGTGCATGTAGGCTGCACGCTGGTAACTGTCTTTCCAAGATGACATACATGCGATGCAGCCCTGGAGAGTCTGCCGGCTGGAATTGATGTAGCCCTCAAACAGCCGGTCCAGGGAGATGTCTTTGCAGCACATCTGGATAATTTTGTTGCTCATCTGTGGAGAAGTTAGGAGAGGTCACCTCAAATGTGCTTGAGCCTGTCCTTTGGTCAGACCAAAACAATATTGTCTACTGGCTTGGGACCAAAGAACCATCTTCTCCTCTAGGAAGATGTCCAGCACTGTAGGTCTGCTTTGGAGGTTCTCCTCCAGGCAACCCTGCCTTCAGAGGTTAGGTGGGGGTGACTGAGGAGGGGGTCTTTTTCAACAGCGGTAACCTCCCCAAGAAGGTTCAGTTGGCACCAATCTTTTTATCATGGTGGTAAGAGATCAAGACCTTTCTATTCTCTGAGACTTCAAGCAGGCAGGTGGGGACTTCTGTTTCTATTGCCTGGTTCCTCCACTCTAGGTGAATTTAGGCCAGTGCTTTTGCTGCTGTTGGGTTTGTGTATTGAACTGGGAGTGTCTCAATTATTGTTGTTTTATGCTGAATTTGTAAACTGGGTGTTTTTGCAGGGCTGATACCATATTAAGAAAAAAATCTTGTTAATCAAATTAGTTTTAACTGATTGGTTAAATCTGCACATTTTTGCATATGATGAAAACAATAATCTTGAAGAAAAAAGCATACTTGCTGACATACTGAGGAAAAGTACTCCCATTGAAATTAAAAGGACAAGTTAACTTACCCTGTTAATTTAAATGGGACTACTTTGAGTAATTTCCTTCAGTATGTCAGCCACTGTCTTTACTTTTTAGATGGTGTGCATATCTGTCACAACAGGCTCCACCTTAATTTCCCTCCTGTGTGAAAGTGAAACAGGAACGGCTCTTCCAGGATGGCATCAGTCCCCTACTGGCACTGCGCGATGATACAAGTATCTGCTGTTGCAGGTGCCTTCTGCAAAGAGCCACTCCTTCCTGTGTGAGAGGGAAGAGGGAATGCCTCTTCCAAGATCATAGGGTAATTCACACGCAAGGATTAGACTTGTTCACACAATCAAGAATAGTTTCTCCTACCCTAGTTTGGGAGCTGTGTGCGCTTCTGATATTTGATCATCTGTCAGTTAAGGTCAGAAGCACCATTCCAGATTATATGTTAAGCAGCAGCTGGGGCAGAGGACTTTCTCTCCTACCCCATTCAGCAACTGGGTACAGCTGCTGGGGAGGAGGGGGCCTTTTGACCCAGCTGCTGCTAAGCATGCCATCACAAATAGTGCCTCCAGCCTTATTTTGTACTGACAATCAAAACTAGGGTAGGAGAAGCTATTCTTGATTGTGTGAACAAGACTAATCCCTGCCATTTGCAGTTTTTATAACGAAGTACTTGTATTAAAAAATAATTAACCTTTTTTAAAAAGCAAAATGTATTACCCAATTAATCAAGAATGCCATTTTAGTCGGTTTTAATCTGTTCATCTAACCAACCAATAGTTGCAGTCTTGTTATTTTGCAACAAAAAGCAGTAATGAAATAACTTAAAGTAAAACAGTCTAGACAACAGAGAAGCACATCCCCCCACCTTTCGGAAGAGTGCCGTGATTCTCTCACGAGTGTTGTAATATGGGGAGTTGACCCACAAAATACGAACAAGGCTGATGAGATGAGGCAGCTTCTCAGGGATGTCTTTAGGTCGTAACGTGGCCAGCTCCTGGAATGGCTCTTTCAGGATGGAGAGGAAGTGGAGGTTGGACTGAGCCTGCTCCGACCCATCCTGCAAAGCAATGGCAAGGAGGGATAAGCCATGTCACCCAACCTGGAACTGAAGACAGACCAGGCCCCCATGTGGGCTCAGCTCTTTAACCAACCTCCTACTGAACCCTTCCCAAAAAGATGTTACAATTTCCCCCAACAGTGTAGAGCAGGGCTGCTCAACTTCAGCCTTCCTGCAGATGTTGGCCTACAATTCCCATAATCCTTGACTATTGGCCACTGTAACTGGGGATTACTGGAGTTGTAGTCCAAAAATTGCTGGGTGGGGGGCTTATGTTGAGCAGGCTTGGTCTAGAGCAAAGGTTCCCAGCGCTTGGGTTTCCCCAACTGTTGTCAGACTACAATTCTCATCACCTCCAGCCACAATGGCCAAAGTTGGGCGTTGTAGTCCAGAAAAGACTGAGGACCCAAGTCTGGGGACCATTGATCTAGAGTGTCTACTGAAAATCTCTTGCCTGTGGTGACTCTCTCCCTATTCCAGTCAAACATGCCCACCTGGATCTGTTTGGAGAGTCGCTGGAATGGCGTCACGTACGAAGACTTGGAGAGAGACAGGATGGTCTCAAAATGCTTCACACCCTGTTTGCATAGCTGCTTGCTGATTTCGGAAAGATCCGTGCAACGGTTCCTCCAGAATTCGATCTCTTCCAGCGGGCCAGAGCTCTCTCTGCTCTCTACAGCCTCTTGGGCTCTCAGCACCTCCTTAATTTGCCGGGTCCAATGAATCACAGAAGCTGGAACAACAACATTACAGGGCCTGTGACCTTTCACTCATGGATCGGCCTTGCTGCTGGGTGAAGGTTCCTGGCAGATTTTAATGGTGAAGTGATCACCCAGTATGTTGAGAAAGAGGACAGGAGAGCAGGATCTAGTGCAAAGTTGATCAGTTAAGCTGTGGGGCATGCCATCACTCCAAGGCATGAACTGTGTTCCTGACTAGCTGATTGATGCTAGCCAATAAAGTTATAAACTGGCTTATGTCAACTATGAATCACAGAGTTACACCATCAGAAGAAGCCAGATCATATTCTAGAGTCTCAGGCCATATTCAAACAGAAATACTTACTCTTAAGGCACTTCAACCCTTGTAACGTTCTCAAAGGAGTTAACACGGGGAGTACCCCAATGCACATGTCCGTTAACAGAGCAGGGCCTGCTCCATTTCTTCCTAGAGTACTCGCCCTGCCCAGTAAAGAAAGAAGCTTGTTCTCACGACCTACCCAGCTTTGGGAGCTGTGTGCGCTTCCAATTTTTGATCGTCTGTGAATAAAAATACGGGGGGGGGAGGCGGAAGGGGCCGCGTGGGAGCCCTGTGCTGAGTAGGACAGCACCACCCTGCCCAGCACTTATACCCAGCATACTATTTTTATTTATTTATTCATTCATTAATTCAATTTTTATACTGCCCTTCCAGAAAGGCTCAGGGCGGTTTTGTTTTATTATAAATTATACTATGCTACACTATGCTATTACCAAGGCGCCTTTGGCCATCTGCCACCCAACCACCTTCCCCTCCTGCAACCTCGCTTTCCACTCACACACGGCCAGACATCGGGAGCACACCCAGCTCCTGAACCTGGGCTCAACACTTGTCCTACCCAAACTACGCTCCTGATCGCCAGCCTACAGCTTACTTCCTCTCTTGAAAGGAGGAGAGAACTCTGGGAAACCATCATACAACTTGACCAAAGGCAACCCTCTTGGGCAGAAAAATGTCTTGGGCCACCACACGACCCGTACAGATCTCAGGCCTCTGGGAGTCCCTCATGCCATTTGCCTTTGTCCAGGTGAACACAGAGTGTTTGGGACTATTGGCGCATTCATGTCTGAGCACCGCGTTGCTCTCCTGTACATCAGGACACAAAGGAAAGTGGAACACAGCAGCAAGTCCTTTGTCCCAGCAATTCTATATGCAAGGCACTGCAGCTTGCTGAACGCCTCGTCATCCCTGCTCTTTAAAATGAGACTTGGGTTGCTGTGGCTGGGCTGGTGCAGAAATTACCTTCTACTTTGTGGTCTGTTGTCTGATGGATCCCAAATGCATCGCATCCAAGTGCATTCTGAGGGGAAGCCAAGAGGAGGAGAGCCTGCGTGTCTGAATGGCCAAGAGGAGCACCTTGCACTCCAAAAAGAGGGAGGGGCCGTCAGTGCCAGAGGCACCGTCACCCCCCAAAAAGGAGATCCCCCCAAAAGAGCAGCCTGGCACCAGCCGGGGGGAAAGCTGGGGATGAGTGAAGCTCACCAAGTTGGCTGCCTCCCCCTGCTCTCAGAATGGAAGTGGCTAATAGCTGCCGAGCAGCCATCTAGGAAGAGTTAGTATCGCAGCGTGGAAGCTGCAGCCTCTGTGCCAAATTGCAGGGGTAAGACAATCACGCAGCCCAGGGATTAGAATAGCCAAGTATCTCTAAGTGCTTGATAACAGCTGAGGTTTTAGTCACACAAGAGACGACCCCCGAGGTAGCCAATTGGATGCTTAACCCAAGCCGGCATTGCCATGCAAAAGATCCAGCCATGGGGAGATTTTCAAAGCGCACAGCACATCACAGGCCACTCATTATGGGACAATCATGTGGTCTGCAAATCCTCCATCTGCGTTTGGCAGTGGGGGCGTTTCTTCACCAGCTTTTTCAATTTTTAAAACAGGGCATGTCTCACCTTATTTTTGAGTGGGGGGGAATGCACAGACACAGATTCAGATATCAAGTGGCATACATGCCAAGGAGGTCATATCTCTTCATGCTGCTAAATGTGCAGAACTGATGTATTTGTATAAAACCCACAAAAGTGAGGACAGGAAAGAGAAGAACTCTCTGGATCTTATTTCCCCTCCCCGCAACTCTACCCCCTTCTAGAACAAGCACGGCCCGTACTGAAGAAAAGTTATTTCATCCAGAGAATGGGTCAATTAATCCCTGTTGTAGTTAAGCAAGGTTCATTCTCCCTTATGGAACACTGCAAGCAAGACGGGATGAAGAAAGCGCTGGTGCTCACAGATCCAAGGAAACCAACAGCAGATGGCAAGAAGCTCTGGGCTGCTCCACATGCTGCATAGCAGCAAAGATGTGTTGGCGATCCTGTACACATCCTTGCATGGGGGAGCCACAACCCGGCCCCAGTTGCCCGGAGTAGGCATCCATATGATGCCAGGGATTAAAATATACACATACACACACTTACGTCAGGTGCACAGGGAAATGTTTCACAGGTACACTATAGTATATAGGGCAACTGGGGCCGGGTTGTGGCTGGGTTAGAGCAGCAGGAGGGCCACAAAGGCAAGCAAGGCCCAGGAGTGGGCCTCCCCCAGTGGGCTCCTGCCACCATCTGCCTGAGGAAGAAAAGGACAGACTAACCCCTAGCCAGTCACACCCTGGCCCAGACTTGGCTTGATTATCCCTAATAGAGACACGCACGCTGCATAATTCAGTCAACATCTTCTTCCCCTTGTCCGCAGCAAGACATTCAATTGAATTTGCGCAGGGCGGAACAAATGAGCTGCCACTCCGGATTGGACTGGTGATTTCTCTCACCCACATTTCCGCCTGCAGGGCAGTCAAAGAACCAGAGTCCCCTGGGAGGCCAGCAAGGGAGAGGCGGCTGTAGCCATTATGTGCTGTACTGAGCTAGGCCAAGCCCCCTGGGCCAAGCCACACACAGACACGGCAGGGCAGGCCTGTGGCTTTGGACGGGGCTATGCCCCCCCCACACACACAGCAGGCCTGTGTGGTAGCTCAGAGGGCAAAGGAGTGTGTTGGTGGGTGGGGATGCTGAGCCGCCCTCCTGCTTTTGCCCCAAGCAGCCATCCACCCCCTGCACCATCCCTTCTCTCCAAGCAGGGCTCGTTCCTGGAGCTTTCTGGGGCAGAAATTCCCACAGAGGGATGGACTGCAGGGACAGGGAGAAGCAGCAGGTGGGCAAGCAGCAGGTGGGCATCCCCCCTGCCCTTGACATTGCACACCCACCTCCCTGCTTTACACACAGTAGTGGCAGCAGACCCATATTTAACTTCAACTTTATTGTTATTACAGTCAATGGCCTCTCATTACAACAGAACCACACAGAAAACTATACATCTCGTCACATCAGTAGCATCAATAGAAACTACAATAGGAACAATACAGTAAAAACTACAGTATCGTGCATAAGAAAGTTTCAAATAAATAAAATCTGTTCACCCTCCTAATGTGCTATGCCCACATCTGCCCTCTCAACATTTCTTCTGCAAAGTTTACTTGCAATGCAAAGGACCCACATTTAAAGGAATGGCTGAGCCACAGCCTGGCCCTGAGCTTGCGATGGATTGAGTCCACTGTCTCTCCAGCTCAGAGACCTCTAGCAGCAGGGCTTTGAGAGGCCCGGTTCCACCTCCAAGGGGGACTCTGCTTTAGAGCAGAGCAGGTTCCCAACCTTGGGGCCCCAGATGTTGTTGCACTACAACTCCCATCATCACCCCAAGTTATGACAGTGCCCACTCCAGCAACATCTGGGGGCCCAAGGTTGGGAACCCCTGCCTGCCTCAGAGGGTATGTGGTAGGAAAGGAAGCTGGTGAGGCCCACCAGGAATTTCACCCTGCCAAGCAGACTCAGAGGCTAAAAGAAGTTCCTGGCCGGGGGAGGTGGGGGAAGAATAAAGAAAAGCGGAGGGTTTCTCTGCCTACTAGGCTCTCCCCCGGAGGCAAATGAGGAGGCCAGAGCCACAGGGCCAGGCCCTTCCCTTTAGGCACAGAAAGGGGCTCTCACAAGAAGTGGCAAGCCAAGGGCAGAAGAGCTCTCTCAAAGAATGCCCTGGGGGCTTGGGAGGGGTAATGGAACCCTTCAAAAGAGCAAGGAGAAGAAACACCACCTGTGAAGAGTGACTATTCCCTGTCCAGCCACCGCCTAGCAGAACTGAACGGTCTCCCTCCTACTCCTTTCCAACTGCCCGCAAGCCAAAGCTCTGCTCGGATGCCACTGCCTGCTCAGGCCAAGGGAGGCCCATGAATGGGCAGCAGCTTCTTCCTGGGATTGTGGCAGGCCAGAGGGGAGAAAGAGGCAGCCTCCAGCAAAGGGAGGGCACGAGCTCCTCGGGTCTCAAGCAACCACGCTCTGAGGCCTTCAGGGTACCATCGCAGACTCTGGAACAGCAAGCAGTCCCCCGAGGACAAGACCCTGCTTGCTGGACAAGGGTTTCCAAGGGTGGCTCTGGGTCCCTTCAAGCTCAGGTCTCCAGAGAAGGCCACTGGGGCTGGGGGTGAGGGGAGCCATTGCTCAAAAACAGCTGGGGATCCCAGCCAGGGAACCTTTGACAACAGAGGGCCAAAGGGTCCGCTTCCCCAAAGAGAAGTGCCGGGGCTGGCTTGACTCGCCTCTCGCCCTCTGTCAGGCTCTGTCAGGTCCAGGAGTCACCCAAGTGGGCTCAAAGCAGGTGTGAGGAGTCGCGCTCCAGAGTGCTAAGTGAGGACCAGAGGGGCCAGAGGCAGGTTCATAGTCACAGCCAGTCTGGGCAGGCGCCAGATCAGCAATCCGGGAAAGGGAAGTGGTGACCTCACACCAAAGGCAAGTAGCTTAGACTGAGGTGCCAGCTCAGAAGCCAGGGTTTGAGAGGGCCTGCTGGGCCAGGATGGGCCTGAAATCCCCGTCGGCTGGTACTGCACCCTAGGCCTCGGCTTAAGGCACACAGCCCCTGGTGCATTCCATCCTCCGACCTGGAGGCCTTTCTCTCCAACACGGGGGGTGGCTTGCGCTTATCCAGTGGCGATGCCCTCCGCCCTCTGACACTTGTATCCATGCCTCCTGAGTTTTCAGGCTCAGCCCTGGTACTGAACACAGGCTCCAGGGGACCAAGCCTTGATGTGTGCACACTCCTGCTCAGCACTGCAGAGGGCCTGACTCACAGCAGGAATTACAACCACGTGCTGTCCTGACTGCTAGGACCAGGGCCAGAGTTGTTGCGGCTCCCTGCCCCCCACCCACCCACACCACCATTCTTATTTCTTGAGGTGTGTATGCCGCACATGAGGCTTCCCACCAACCCAACTCCATTCCTTCAAAATAAAGTAAAATAATAAATAATAATAATAATAATAGCAGCAACAGAATCTATAATAGACCCAAGGAGGAGAGGAAATGCTGGCAAGCAAGATGAAGGATGGCTCACCTCCACCATCTCACAACTTAGCTGCTGGTCACAAGACAGCAAAGCGGGGCACAGACGTGTGTGCAGGACAGGGGAGGGGATGTCATGCAGGTGGATCAAATGATGCCTGGGCGCTTTACAAATTGCGCACTACAACAGTGTCACAACATGTCCGCTAAGTGCGCTTCTGTACTGCCTGTGTTTCGGCATCACAGTCAGCAAGGTGTCGGTCACACTTCCGATGCTTTGTTTCGGATTTTACCCTTGTGTTTTAGTCCTACAATGTTGCATGTGCATCGCAAAAAAATAGCTGCATTTTCCCAATGTAGGAGGGTTGTGCAAGCCATTTACGTTTTCAAAACGATCCTGCCAAGCTGAAGCATTTTACTGCAGAACAGTGTGTAATCTGGAAAGTGCCTTGGTGGACAGAAAATGGGCGAAGTTCTCCGCGCAACCTCTCTCCACACACAGCACACAAAGTCACTTGGTGAAAATGATGGGCAGGAGAGTCAGGACAGACAACATGTTCCCTCTTCACACAGCACAAAATTAATTTAAGGACTCCACTGCCACAAGGTGTGGAGATGGCTACTGGCTTAGATGGCCTTAAAAGGGGATTAGGTGGTGGAGGAGGAGGAGGAGGAGGAGGAGAGGTCTATCCATGGCTGTTAGTCACGATGGCTATGTGGAGCTTCCATGTTCAGAGGTAGTATATTTCTGACTACCAGTTGCTGGGGAGCGCGAGTAGCAGAGGGCAATTGCCTCCATGCCCCGCTTGTGGATTCCCCAGAGGCATCTGGCTGTCTACCATAGGAAACAGGATGTTGGACTTGTTAGAAACAGGATGTGATCCAGCAAGGGTCGCCTTCTACAGGGAGGAGGTTCACAGAGTGAAGAGGATTACAATTTGCAGAAAGAGCCAAGGCTGAGGACCCCCCATGACGAGAGCGAGGAACGAAGCAAGGCTGAGTATCCTTTCCTGGAGCGTTAGCAGGACGAAAAGAACTGGGTGGGGTTACCATCCGGCTCCTTTTATAGCTTTATAATTAGCATACGTCCTGCCCTGGAGCGAGCATGGGATGATAACCCAGGGAGTTGTCCTCACACGGCAGCCGAGAAGTACCGTTGTCGTCTCCTCCTCCTCCTCCACCTCCCCCCTGATTATTGCCCACCACCACATACATACCCTCTGCCTGCCCAAGATGCCTCCCAGACCCACCAAAGCGAAACGAGCACTCTTTGCAATCACATCGCAGGAGCTTGTGCACTGAACCCAGGATCAAGGAAAGCTCAGCTCCCGTTTGGAAAGACCAAGCCCCTGGCTCTCCGGGATGGGAAGGGGGAAAGCACGCAAACAGCTTAACCCGCTACCCAGACACTAATCAGTGGAGAGCTTCACATCTGTCCTGTCAGAGGTGAAAGGATCCTCGGCACCCAGAAGGGTCCCAACGGGGCCTGCAGTGGGGAGAAGGGCAGCCGGATTCCTCCCCTGGGCATCCCGCCTCTCCTGCACACCCAGTAGCCCGCCTCTTCCCAGGGCTCCTCAACTCTGTCTCTCTCCCTCCAGCTGCACACCTTCCCCCAGTCCTTGGCAAAATATTTGAAAAGCTGTGAAGGCTCAAATAATGCAGAAAATCATTCCAATGCAGTTGTTTGCTCCTTTTGCACACCTTATTCTGTGTGTGGTGTGGCATTTTGATGGGGGCGGGGGGGGGGAGGAGAGCATTTCACCAAGAGGCAAGCTGCGAAGGGAGGCAAGGTGGAAGGCTGAGGAGAGGCCTCGCCTGCCCTGCATCTGATTTCCTCACAGAACGCCTGCAGCAGAACTAATAACCCCACAACGGGATCCTGCACACGCTCACGGCCTGACAAACCATCTCTCCATGATTGGGAATGATGGATGCAGCTCATATGCTGCCAGGGTTAATTCACTTACAGGCCGAGCGCGGCTGCTCCCCTCACCAGGCTCCCGGTCAAGCGCTCCCCTCCCCATCAGCTCTTCTCCCAGTATGCTGATCTCGTTACCCCACTTCTCCCCACCTCCCAGGCCAGGTCCCCAGATATCAGCCACCACTCACTCTCCAGCCGCTGGACCAGGGCTTTGTCCTTGACGGCCACCTCCGGCTTGATGCTCAGCGCCTCCATTGGGATGTAGAGGACGGTCCGGCCCCTCATTTTGGAGCGGGTGTCTGGAGGAGGACAAAGAAGAATCTGGTCAAGGTGAGAAATCAGAAAATGGCTACCTAGTGGCTTATGGTCGCCAAGCCCTGGGGGAAGGGAAGGCCCTCCTGTGACCCTGACTAGGAAGGAGGGAAGGAAGTGCCCTCCCAGAAAGCACAGAGCAAGAAAGATTGCTCATGGCCTTTCACGCGGGCTGCAGTTCTCATCCCTTACCACCTGAAACCCACACACACCCATCTCGCCCCAAACCTGTGGCCAAAAGGGCACAGACCGTGTGAGAACACAATTATTCCATTCACACGTTTAAGCAAATGTGCTTAGCTTTTCTAATGCTTTCCAGGCATATATGATACTGAGAAAGATCATTCTGATGTGGATGCTTATGAATGACAGGAGGAGACAGAAGCATCAAGGGCAAAGCAAGGAAACCCAGTTCAGAGATACTAAGCATACCGATATATAGAAATTGGCAAAAAGCTCACTGTTGCCCATCTGTCAGCAAGTTGTTCTGCAGCCACACTGGCTGTGCTGCTATGATGTCAGAGAATGGCAAGCAATATTTTGTCTGCTCAAAGGAAAGGTATCAGCAATAGGATACTGATACAGCGTGCAACTTCTCTGAGGGAAGTGAAGAGTCAGGCTAGTAGGCTAAGGAATTGTGGGCCAAGAAACACGGACGACATGCATCAGTACTGCACACATTGCTCAGTATTGAATTCCACAGATCGGTTTGAACAGCATTACATCTTTGGAGGCAGGTCTTGGTATGTAGTGAGCTGGTTAATCGAGGCCGACATAAAAGTGAGACATGGCATGAAGGAGGGCAGAGACTCACCTGTGAGAGAGGTCATGAAGTGGTAAACTTCTAGGAAAAACTCATTCTTTATGCTTTCAGGCCAGGTCGACTTGCGAAACAGTCGAGGGAGGTAGACTGCATTGAGGACACGCATCAGGGAGTCGATGTAGGGCCTCCGGACGGTGCCAAACTGTACCACCTCATGGAAATTCTCTTCTAAGATGTCCACATTCTCTTTGCGGATGAAATACGTGAGCTGCTTTTGCTCCTGCAGGACAATGCTGGCATCAGAGGCAGAAGCCAAGTCTGGTGCACCCCCCACCCCACCCCACCCCACAAGATGAGAACGGAGCATCTGCACTGCCCTACAGCTAACAATGGGTCTTTCCAGGATCCAGAACTGGACCCCAAGAGTGACTGCTAAAGCACCACAAGCACCAAGCTGTGCCACACCCGTGAAGCACCCTCAGAAACTTGCTCCAGGGTAAGCAAAACACCTGCCGAGGACAGTCTGGAGTGGGTGGGGCAGGGACTGTATCGTCAACAACATGATTTCTACTACAGCACCATCTGCAGCATGATGCTATACAAAGCATGAGAAGATAGGTCCCTGCCCCAAGGTGCCAGCAAGGGAAACAACAGACAAACAGGAGGGAAGCACAAGCCAAGATAAACTAGGGAAGGATACATGATTATTTGACTGACATGTACTACTTGGGCTAATTTGCAACAGAAAATAAAGACTAGGGAGTTGAGGCAAAGGTTTCATGGAAAAGCTGAGTTGTTAGTGTGGGGTGGAGGGAGATGGTTTTTAATTAAGAACTGGGCTCTCCCATTGCATTAGGGAGGAGACGTCTACTCCTACCTTTGAAGCTGAAGGGCAAAGAGATTGCCCATGTCAGCAAAAAGGCAGAAATGTCTTATGCCCTATGCATGCAAACACCTGTGGCAATGGCAAACTGTGGCACACAGTCAAAACAATCAAAGGGCTACCACTGAGGTATCAGGCCAGAAAGGGAGGGAAAGCCCACCCCACCCCCCCACCCCCGCGCAACTAGATCTAGTACAAGAGGATTAGACCAGGGTTCTCAACCTTGGGTCTACAGATACTGTTGGACTGCCACATCCATCATGCCCTACCACAACAAAAGAACATTGTGTTTGGGGATGATGGGAGTTGTAGTCCAGCAGCATCTGGGGACTCAAGGTTGAGAACCTATGGATTTGTCTAATCCAGGAGGAGGAGAGACCTATCAGTGGCTAATCCCTATGGCTGCATGGATCCACCAGTTTCAGAGACTGTCTGCCTCTGAACCCCAGTTGCTAGAGGGACAACAACAGGAGAGGATTCTCGCTGTCAAGCCCTGCTTGCGAGCTTCCCAGAGGTGTCTGGATGGCCAGTGTGAGGAGGATACTGGAAGGGATAGACTGTTAGTCTGATCCAGCAGGGCTCTTGGTACGTTCTTGAGGAAGGCAAAGCCTTTCTTGTTGTTACTATTTTAAAATGGAGGAGCCTTCATGGGGTCAAGGACATGCCAACAACCCCACCTGATGTGGCATGAGCAGCTCCACTTTCAAGCCAGCAAAGTCGTCAATGTAGAACACCAGTATCTGCTTGGTGACGTCCTTCAAGAAGAGGTCCATCGTGGCCTCGTGCTCCTCTGTCCACATCTCGTCCCTGAGGCCGCTCAGCACTACCCGGCTTCGGATGCAGGGTTTCTGGACACAGAGGGAAAGAGATTACCCTTTTGGCAGAGCGCAGGCGAGCGCACGCGAGAGAGAGAGAGTATGTGAAAGGATATGAAGTCTACAGAGGGAGTCAGCATGTAGTTGCATGGCCTCCTACCTTCCTACATGCAGAGGAATTGGCCAGGAAACCACACAGACACCTGGTCTTGCGTCCTGTTCCATGGCACACGGCCAAGCCTCATACCTGTCGGAGATGCACCTCCTGAAGGCATCGACACAACATTAGAACCAGGAGTCATCTCATGAAAAAAATTCAGGACCAACAAAAGGAAGTACTTTTTCACACAGCGCATAATTAACCTATGGGATTCTCTGCCACAGGATGTGGTGATGACCACTAGCTTGGAAGGCTTTAAAAGGGGCTTAGACAAATTCATGGAAGACAGATTCATCAATGGCTATTAGTCTGAGTAGCCTATAGCCACTCAGACTCTTAAATACCAGTTGCAGGGGAGTAACAGCAGGAGGGCCTGCCCTCGCCTCTTGCCTATGGCCTTCTCAGAGGCATCAGGTAGGCCACTATTTGAAACAAGATGCTGGACTAGATAGGCCTTGGGCCTGGTCCAGCAGGGCTGTTATGTACTATTAAAACTTTAAGTGGCTTGGGACTTCCTCACATGTGTACCACACCCCGTGCATTCAGCATCTGAAATCCTGTTCTCCGTTTCTTTGCTGAGCCGAGGTGGGTGCCAATGAGAAGCAGGGCCTTTCCGACAGTGGCACCGGCTCAACAGAATGCCCTGCCCAGGAAGGATCTCCCAGTCCCAACCCAAAGCGCTTTTAGATGCCTGGCAAAAACCTGGCTTTTATGAAAGGGCATTTGGGACTGACTGATGGCCTCATTCGCTGGCCTTCCCCACTGCTGAAATAGGGCTATGCCCCTTTTGCATCAATTGTTGTTTCAATGGGGTCTGCCTGTTTTTTGTAGTTTGCGGTGGTTTGTTTGCTTTATTGCTTGATAATGGTGTCAATAAAGAATGTTGTTGTTAGCAGCTTTGAGCAGGATACACATGGTTAGAACAATTTTTTAAAAACCATCAGACAGTGGCTGGAGGATGTGTAGAGCAGCCCCTTTCTCAGCCTTCAGCAACATTGGAAGAGGGGGCAGCCAGGGGGCAAACTGGTCTCCCCACAGGCCCCTAAGCCAGATGCCCCTTCGTAGCCCGGCTGGACACTCCACCAACCAAGCCCCACCATCATGTGAATGGAAACTGGAGAGTACAAGGGCCAATTCCCAGTCCTCTTGCATCTCCCTTGTTCTGTCGGAGGCCCACAAGGTGGCCCAAGGAGAGAGAGGGAAGAAGGTTGACTTGCGAAGATGACTGAAAGACAGTCACTCAGGTAAGCTGAGCTGTCAAAGCAGGGCAGTCCCTGGCCGAGGAAGAGGGAAAGACCGGGGGAAAGACAATCAAGGGCAGGAACTGATAAAATAATAAAATTAAATATAAAATTTTAAAAAGGGCAGGAACTGGAAAGAATGAACAGGAGAAAACAGGGAGCCGGGCAGTAGCCACTCCCTGGGCTTGGAAAGTGAGAGTGTATGTTTCCCCCCCAAAAAAACATATTAAGACTTTTTCTCATTCCCAAGAGCTTCTAAAAGAAAACCTGGGAAATCAAGATCAAATTAACATAACATCTGGCATGGAAGTGCAAAGCCAGATGTTCCCGGCCGTAATGCGACAAAATTGTGTTACATTCCATGCAGGCAATCTCCCACTTTCTGTTCTTTCCCTTCGGCGTTTCTATCAGAGGAGGCCAAAGGGCCTCAGAAGGGCTGGTCCTGGGTCAGAACGAAAGCACAGCCTTCCAGAAAGGCATCTGCTCCGCCTCTGTGTAACGGCTGGGCAAGTAGAGCATGGATTTGCATTCAATGCAGGACCCAGCATCAGAACCTCTTGCAACCACCTAGGAGATGCAGAAAAGCTTCAAAGCTGGAGAGGTGGATTTTCATGGGAACCTTTCATTCCCACACTGATTCAGCTGCCGTGGTGGTTTTCCAGCAGACATGTTCAAGTTCAGGTCGGAATGTTTGTCTGACCAAACAGTGGCACTCCAAGGAGCCTCTGAATTGTGCAAGATTTTATATGTTACCTGCTGCATGTTGAAAGAGAACAAGAGACAGGCAGGAGAAAGAGGCACCGGATGCAAGACTAGCTAGAGGTTCGACAGCAGTCAAGGCAGAGGGCAGAGAGCCATGCTTGCTCAGCAGTCTCTCGCCTGCCCAGGCTTGGGCTGTACTCTGCTCAGAGGGCATTCACAAGCTCACAGAGCAAGCTTCGTCGCAAAAGGAGAGCCAGATCTGTGGTGACAAGCACGGATTGCCCCTTTGCTAAGCAGGGTCTGCCTTGGTTTGCATTTGGATGGGAGACACCATGCGAGCACTGTCAGACCATTGTCTCGGGGGTTGGGGCCATGGCTGAGTGGGAGAGCCCCTGCTTGGCATGCAGAAGGCCCCAGGCTCAGTCCTTGGCGGCAGCATCTCCAAGCGGGGCTGAGGAATGTGCACCTGAAAGCCTGAAGAGCTGCTGGCAGTCACCGCAGACCATACTGAGCTGGACCGGCCAAGGGTCTGCCTAGAAGGCAGCTTCCGGTTTGCTGTGTCAGTGCCATCAGAAGAGGGGCCCTTGTCCTCCCTCGTGGGCCCAGCTCGCTGAAAGCTCCCTGCAGCTCCTCCTCTTGTGCCAGCCAGGTGCCAGCCTTCCTGTGGGCAAGGAGCTGATCTCCCAACATACCAAATCAATTTCTTGCTCCTCAGGGGTGAAAGGCGCAACATATTCGGCTATGATCTCTTCCTCAGCGTCCAGGGCTTCTGCAACGGCATCTGGGGGGGAGGGCAAAGGGGCAGAGGTCAGAGCTGCCACCCAGGACCCAGACACCTTTCAAGCAGCAGCAGGCTGGTGTCCTGAAGAGGCCAAAAAGATGCAGATGAACACCCAGACACAGACACCTCTTTCCAACATGCTCTTCCCTCTCACGGGCCTTTTTCCAATGAGGCAACTAATCAGAGTAACTTACAGCAGGGGAGAACCCCTGGCTCACAGAGACAGAAGGGTCCAAAGGCCAACTAGTCCACCCAGACATGCACTGCCTTGAGGAAGGCCCCCCCACACACACACACACACACAAGCCTCAGCACAGCATCACGGAGCAATTGCAGTGCAGAAGGCAGAGTGACTCATGGAAAAGAGTCAAGGAAACATACATCCAAACCCCACCCGGGGGTGCAGGAGGGGTGTTACTGACGACAACCCTTCCCTAGCCACTTTTTCATGGCAAACAGCCGCCCTGGGTGGCTGTGAGCAAAAGCCACCCATACAGTTAGCCAGCCCAAGGGGAACTGTATGAGGTCTAACTTCTTGGTGCCCCACATCTTGTCTTTGGCGGTTCTGGATATCCCAGAGAAGGGAACAGAGTGGAGGACATTAAATCATATGTGGTGGGGGTGGGGAGAGACCCTTAACTTCAAAGGGACATAAAGCAGGGGTCCTCAGCCTTGGGTCCTCAGAAGTTGGCTGAAGGCCACTGTAGGTGGGCATGATGGGTGTCAACAGTACAGGGGACTCGAGCAGTGTTCCCTGGAACAGGGATTCTTAGACGCTGATGACTACAACTCCCATAATCCCCAGCCCAAGTCCATTGCAGCTGAGGATGCTGGGAGTTGTAGCCAACAACACCTGGGAATTCCTATTCCAGGAAACACTGGCCTCAAGTTTGAGAACCTCGGCCATAAAGAAATTGGGTTGCATTCTGCTGTACCTAGTGCAAGAGACCTGGGCACAATTGCAGGTACACTGGGGGTGGTGGGGAGTTCCCACAGTCACTAAGGAAGAGGAATTCTTCTTGGGGCATTTTTGTTATCGTGGCTCTGGAGGTGTTGTTGCAGCTTCCCAACCACAGCGCAAGGTTTTTGAAATCCACTCGGCTGCAACAGCACCATGAAAAGAGGGTGAGACAGTTTGCTGCCTGCAAGCGGCTGGGCTGGGCTGGGCTGCCCAAGAGGCAGACTCTCCTGCCAAGTCACAGGAGGATGCCCAAGCCTCACATCAGAGCCCCTGCAAGCAGTCTGGCTTCTGTGGTCCGGCTCTCCTGGGAGAGCAAAGTGTGGCAGCTGCCACAGAATTCTCCCCAAAAGTTTTCCCGAAACAAGAAAGAGAAAAATCTTTCACTGTTTTGCCTAAAGCCTCCAAAGCCAGATGGGATCCTCCAAATAGCACTGACAGGGGCCTGAGGGCAGGGAGAGATCTTTTTTCCGCACAAGCACACAGTGTCTTCCCCTCCCCTCCCCAGAGCAGTCTCTGCAGCTCCACCCCTCCATTTCCATTGCTCCCCCCCACCTACCCACCCCCGCCACCTTCCAAAACCAATGAGACAAGCAGGAAAAAGGAGAGGCCTCCTTGCAAATGCAAGAGGAGGAGAGAATTCTTTCCACTCACCCCTGCAGGCACCACAAACTCTGCACTTATTGGGGGAGGGGGGTTGGGAGTGTGAGCTGCCAGTAGCTTGGTCTGCTTTAGAATGGCAGTGCCGGGGACCCTCCTGGGTGCTCAGGGCCACCACTTTAAAACCAGCACCCCTTGGTCTCCTTTAGCAAAGCAGAGAATGTCCAGGTGTTTGTAGATTTCACTCTTCCGTTAACGTCAGTAGTTTGCAAAGAGGAGTTGTGTAGGCAAAGGAGCCTTCTAGATGGCAGCACAGCTTCTGCTCCAGTTGCGGGCGGGAGGCACCAACTTCCATGTCAGGGCCTGAGGCCTCTGTGGGTGAAGCCAGTGTCAGGCCACCGTGCCACCCCCCTCCCCAACAATGCGCCCAGCTCTGCCACTTGGGCCTTGTCATCCTCAGAGAAAAACCCGGAAGCCAAGGGAGCCCCAGCAACTGGCCGTCCTAGGCAGCAGCCTCTGGTCACCTCGAGGCAAGCCCTCTTTTGAATCCACACAGAGCACGAGGCAGACAGCCTCCTCCTGCTGGTGCTTTGCAATCACGTCTCAGAGCTGTTTGAAACCTTGCTCTATTTGAATTTGCAGCTCAGAAACCCAGCAGGGTAGGCTCTCACCAAGCGTGGCGGCAATCTGCGCACCACACGCGCACACGCATGCACAAACAAGAATCCAACTAATGCTCTCCGGTTCTGCATTTCTCAGGGTGCTCAGAATAGGGAAGCCTCCACCAGAGAGCCATCCCAGGCAAGCCATGCCATGTCTGAATGAGCCCCAGCCCTCTGAACCCCGGCTCCAGAAGGGACACATCTGCACTCTGCTCCTGGCAGGAGCTGCTGTGCAGGCCAACACACCCGTCTTTTCAGCTCTGGGGAAGCATGGAAGATCGGGGGGCATGCCCCTGAACACCAACGGGAAGGGGCATCGCCCTCATTCCCCCACTTGCACGCTTCCCAGATGCACCTGGCTGGCCACTGTGTGAAGCAGGATGCTGGACTGGATGGGCCTTCCAGCTGAGATCCAGCAGGGCTGTTCTTAGGTTCTCATTGTGAGGGGTCTTTGGAGTGGCCCATCTCCACAATCACTGGCGTTGAGGGCAGGGGTTCTCACAATGGCCCTCAGGATCATGGGAGATGTAGTCCAACAGCAACTGAGGACTCGAGGCTGAGCATCCCTGCTTCAGGGGCTCAAGCTGTCCTTCTTCAGGGTTGCTCCCCCAGTCCAGAGTCTCTGGCGGTAAAATCCCTGGCGAGTGGGGTGGATGCATTCCCTCTCTGGCACACAAGCGCAGCAAGGCACGGACACGGAGGAGGTGCCAGGCAGCAGGCCACCTGCCATTCCACACAGAGTGGCCAGAGGGGGATACTCTGGACGGCAGACAACCTTCTGTAGGGCAATTATGTTGATACCTTAAGCAAGCGAACCATCAGCCCGTTGGCTTTTAAATTGGCGGGGAAGAGTCTACTGTGGAGTGTGGCGCAAGCAGTCAAGAGCCTTGAGCAATGAGTAAGAGCAGGGAGGGGGGCGCAGGCTCAGGAAGCAATCCTGGGCGTGAGGGCAGGGGGTTGCAAGCACACATGTTCATCCCCTGCGAAATGGGGGGTTCCTTGTCCTGTGGCCAAGAAAGAGAACTCAAGCCGGGGTTACGCAGGCGCTAGAGCAAGGAGCAGTGCATACAGAGCCCACACTGTCTCTGAGGGCGCCCCTTTACTTTCATGGGTGCAACTCGCGACTGTAGGGCAAAGGCAAGCAGTGGGGTGCCCTCCTCCCCCGACACACTGGGGCCGCAGTGCTGGACTTAGACCAAGGAGATCTGGGTTCAAATCCCCACTCGGGCAAACAACTCTCTGGGTCACCTTGGGCAACTGCTGACCTGCCGCCTAACCTACCTCACAGGGCTGTTGTGAGGACGAAATGGGAGAGGTTGTACCACGTATGCTGCCCTGAGCTCAAGGGAGGGAGGGGGGATAATAATATAAAGGGGGACTTTGTCTGAGAGCCCCTAACAGTCCAGATGCTGGACATTCTCCAAGTTCAGCACCAGAACCCTCCTTGCTAAGGGACGGTAACCAGAAAACGGTTCTTCTCACTTTCTTGAGCTGTCTGGCTCCGCTACTACTACTACGGATATTTAAATACCGCTCTTCAACAACATTCTCAAAGCGGTTTACATAAAAAATAAACAATATATCAAGAAGATGGTCCCCTGTCCCCAAAGGGCTCACAATCTAAAAAGAAACGTACGGAAGACACCAGCAACAGCCACTGGAGGGATGCTGTGCTGAGGGTGGATGGGGCCAGTTGCTCTCCCATGGCTAAATAGAAGAGAATCACCACTTAAAAGGTGTCTCTTTTGCTCAGTGAGCAGGGGTCTACCCAAGGGGTCTTCCTCTACACAAGATGAAGACCATTCTGGACTATCAACAGCTCCATCTCTCTCTCTTTGCCAGCTCCCCACAGATCCCTCAGCCTCTTCTCCCCCTTGGAAACAAACAGGCCAAAAGAATGCTGGGTGGTGCACAAGTCCCCTGCAGGATCAGGACCGCCAGCTGTCATTCCTGAGCACAAAGCCCCACCCATAGATAGCAATAGCAATAGCACTTACATTTATATACCGCTTTATAGCCGGAGCTCTCTAAGCGGTTTACAATGATTTAGCATATTGCCCCCAACATTCTGGGTACTCAGAATGTTGGGGGCAATATGCTAAATCATTGTAAACCGCTTAGAGAGCTCCGGCTATGGAGGAATTATGAACTCTGGGTTTTTTACAAAATATCATGAAAAGCTAAGCTTCCAGGTTTTTTATTTTAAAAAGAATTAGGGACTGCAGCATGCATCCTAACTGCAAATCAAATGAGCCCAAAAGGTATTTCTTTTCCTTTTCTTTTTTTAACATCCTGTGCATTTTAGGAGACTTGAGTCAAGCTCTGTTTTGGAACATTTGGAGTTGTCAAACCAAATTACAATTAATTTCCCCATAAACTGGCTTGTGTGTCAGTGCTTGTCATGCACTAAAACATTTAATACTTATTGAAAGTGGCAGTTTGAGAGGGGGCTGCTTCCCACCCACCCCACTTTTTTTCTACTGAGAGCAGAGAAGGGATTGCAGGAGATGGAGAAGAGGAAGGAAGAGGGGGCCAAGCCGTTCCAGGGCCTGAGGCAGAAAACCCAAACCAAACTTCCATGCACACTATGTAAAGTGGGGGAGAATCCACCCGAACGCCTCTCCGAAAAGAGGCTGAGCCAGGAGAACTTTCTGGTGGGTCATCCTCCATGTGGGTCACAGCACTCAACCCTCTCTCTCTGCTGCCTTAATGGCACTCCAGATCCTCCTCCTGAGGTGGCCACCTCACCTTGCCCTGCTAAAAGCTTTGGGAGATGATGAGCAAGACCACTAGGGAGCAGTCCCTATGCTATGGTCCTGTAACATGCACAATTAATGCTGCCCCAGAAAAGACAGACCTGGTAGGCCACGAGCAAGAAGAGAACTAGCCTCACTTTCCCTGTCCGGTAAGTTCCAAGAGCAGCTGTGCTAGACGGTTGCAATAGCCATGTCACTAAGTCCTGATAGCAAGCTGGCTCCTTGCAGTGGGTGGACCACAATTCATCAGCTTCCTCAGATGCATCTCCTGGATTTCTCAAAAGGGAAGGAAGGAAGGAAGGAAGGAAGGAAGGAAGGAAGGAAGGAAGGAAGGAAGGAAGGAAGGAAGGAAGGGAGGAAGGAAGGAAGGAAGGAAGGGTCTCCCCAGCTATCAAAAGGAAGCATCAGCACTCTTCCCAAGCTACAAAGCCCTCTCCATAAGACTGCCCTGGCAAAAGGAAGCAGGATGCTGAACAGGTCTTGAGCCTATTCCAGCAGGGTTGTTTTACGTTCTTGGGATACTGCCCCCAACCCAGAGCCATGCACACATTATCCCTGCCTCTGGGGGTGGCCTGGAGAAGATAAAAAAGGGCCATGCTGGATCAGACCAAAGTTGAGCATTCTGCCCTCCACAATGGCCAACTAGATGCCTCTGGGAAATCCAAGCAGGAGATGAAGGCAATAGCCCTCTCCAGCTTTGAGGAGTTGCATCTGGTATTCAGAAGCAGACGGCCTCTGCACATGGGGGTTCCATTCCAAAATATAAAGGACATCAAAGTGACCAAAGAGGTGCCTTGCTTCCTCTAGTCCAGCAACCTTATGACAGTGGCCAACCAGATGCCTCCACAAGCAGGGCAGGAAGGCAACAGCTCTCTCCCACTGCTGCTCCCCAGCAACTAATATTCCAAGGCTTACTGGCTCTGCATCTGGAGGCTCCATATAGCTACTAATAGCCATTGCAAGACTTCATTAAGTCTCATTACTCACCACCACTTGTAGAGCCTGACACAGGAGTGAAATCTAAACCAAAGACAGCTTGGGAAGATGGGAGGCTCCTTCTCCTCCTCTCCCATCTGATGGCTGGACACCTGCTATTGTTCTATGACAGACAAGGTCCTGTCCTCCCTTCTTGCCTCCCCCACTCAGCATCTCCCCCATCTGCTGCTGCTGCGGCTGGTGAGGAAACAAAACTCTCTGGGTGAAATGCCACGTCAGATGGAGAGCTGGTGGGCTGAAGGACAGCAGACTGTCTCCCCAGTGGGTTCTTCATGGAGCTGGCCTCTTGCCCATGCTCCCTGCCTGAGAAGGCAGCTGAGAACGTTTCTCCTTTAGCTCAAGTGCTTGAACCAAATGAGATGGAATGGAGCAGTCTTGGTTGCTTTCGTGCATCTGCCCCATTTGGGGAGGAAGCAGGGGATGGCAGGCAATCTACTTTTTACTCCATCACAGGCCCTTTTCTCCCCAGCTGG